>NC_043707.1:6910557-6975363 GCF_006229205.1 Suricata suricatta
GGGGGGGGGCGGGCATCCTCAGCTCACACACCTGCTCCTGGGGGACCTCCGGGAAGTCAGCCCACCTCCCTGAGCCGAGTCCACGTCTGCAAGGTTGGAATCCCACCACAGCCACCTTCGAGGGCTTCCCACTAGGATCTCGGGAGCGAAGTGTGCGAAACGTTTAACACCACGGAGTTCGGCACACGAATAACAAACGCTCGATGTTTTTGTTAAAACGAGAGATCATGCGCCCCGTGCTCTTTTCATGCCTCACCTCCCTGACACTGTCTCCCGGAAGGTCTGACATCCTCAGACATGAGGATACTAGTGGGGACAGAAATCTCTGCGTTCAGACCTCAGCTGCTCTGTCCACACTCCACAACCCCTGGCGTTCATTCTCCTCCAGGCCTCGGCTTTCCCTCCTGTAGAATGGGCGACAGCCTCCGGCTGGCCACCTGGTCAGCTCGGCAGCTGGCTCGCAGGGAGCCTTTGGGTCCTAGGGAGTGTTTCCTTCCTCTCTTCCAAAGAGCCTCCTCTTCGTCCGATGATGCCGCCTCTTCTCCCCCCTCCTCCTCCTCCTCATCCTCCTGGTCCTCCTTTTCCTGGTCCTCTGCCTCAGGCTCCTCCTCCAATATACACGCAAGGCCCCCGGGTCATGCACCCAGGTGAGTACCCCTGTCCCTTCCCCTTTGGTCTTCCTGGGGACCAGCCCTCAAACTGCCCCAACAGCACATCCCCTGGAAGTCCTTCTCCGCTGCCCCCCAGGGCCATGTGACCCCCATGGCTGGACGGTCCCTCCTCCCCTCCAGCATGAAATCGGGTGCAGGGAGCTGGTCCGCAGTGGGCCCTCAGGGCAGGCCTACGGGGCCACCGCCCTCCAACTCCGAAGCCAGAGAAGGGGAAGATGGCCCCGCCCAGGGTAAGGCCTGGGCTTGGGGATCTTTACACACAAGCCTGTCGTCAAGGAGTGGAGAATTCTTGAAAGGTCTCGAAGGGTCAGAGCTGCAGGGCTGTTGGCACATTCCCAGAGGACAGAATGGGAAAGGCCCGTACGGATCCCCATTCTAGCCACACGGTGCTTTTCTCGGCTCTGAGCCAAACCGGGAATTCCGCACCCCGCACTTCGGGGCTCTGAACCCCAGCACCCCTCACCCAGGACGGCAGAGGGCTCAAGGCCAGCGAGGCCCCTGAGCCCCTCCTGGCTGCAGGAGACCAGACCCTGAGCCTTCAGCCAGGGCACTAAAGCCCGAGGGAATTGTTTTGTTCACAACAAACTCAGCCACCACTCCAGCCCCTCCCCCTCCCCCTCCCCCCACACCCGACACTGGACGTGGCTGCACTGGTTAAATGGCCAAGCCACGTTTTCCGGCCCCGCTGCACAAACTACAAGACAAGACGCCGCCTGGTAGGTCTCACTCTGCCGTCTTCACCAGCACGGCAGAGCTTCTAGCCGAGAGCAGGTGTCAGCGACCCTAACAGACACCCCTAAAAGGGGCTGGATGAGCGTGCTATCCTGGGGGGCTCGCTGAACTTAAACCAGCTTAAACCCAGAGATGCTTGCAAATTCCCTGGGTCCCCTGGCCAGGGGGGTCGCAGGGTGTCTTGAAGGAGGTGAGCCCTGCAGGCCAGCAGGGGGTGAGGGGAGCGGGGTGGGGAGGGGGACTGGGGCCCACCCTGGCGGCCTGGGGCGCCCAGGGGGGCACAGAGAGGCGGCGAGTGCCAGCAGGGGGCCAGGGTCTGAGCTGCGCCCACCCCTCCCCACCCCAGCACTACTCACCTTAACGCCTAGTATGGGCTCTGCCGTCCCCATGCGGACCCTGTGTCCCTACTGTGGGCACCACATCATCACAGAGACCACCCCCGTCCCAGGGGGCCTCACCTGGCTGCTGTGCACGAGCCTCTTTGTGTTAGGGTGAGTGGCCTCCACAGGGGCCCTGGGCAGCGGTGGGGGGGGGGCGGGGCCTGCTGGGGGGAGGGGCGCTGGCCCACACCCCGCTGCTCCTGGGGCTGCAGGTGCTTCCTGGGCTGCTGCTTCTTCCCCTTCTGCGTGAGCAGCCTGATGGACGTGAAGCACTCGTGCCCCGTGTGCCGGCAAGAGCTCTTCCGCTATCACCGCCTGTGAACATCCTCCGAATAAACGGCCGCTGGGGGACTTCACCGGCCCACGTCTGTCCTGCGGGGCCCCTCCTGACACTCAGCGCTTGCGGGGGGGGGGGGGGGGGGGGGGGGGGGGGCGGGTGCTGGCGCACAGCAGGTGCTCGGAGCAGCACTGGGCAAACAAACAAATCGTGGAGAGTGGGGTCCCCCTCCACCAGCTTCTCAGGCTCCCTGCCGTTCTGACCCCTTAGGGACAGCAGCACAGTACCTAGTACCTCCCCCCTCCTGGCCCCTTCCCCTCACTCTAAACCGTTGCCACACCTCCAGCTGGGGGCGGGGCGAGGGCCCCTCCCTCCCCACCATCCGCAGCCTCAAGTATCCATGGGAATTTGGCAAACGCGAGGGACATTCAAAGCCCCCAAGCTGGCAAGGAGCAGGATGCCCCCAGGGTTAACATGGGGTCTGCTGGGGAGGAGGAGGTGGGGAGCCCTGCAGGGGGGAGGGCGGGAAACTAAGGGGGTTTTGTTTTTAAGATTTTTAAGTAATCTTCTCCATGGACTCCCTGAGAGATTTTTTATTTTGCAGAATAGTATGAATGTGATTCAACTATCTTTTCAATTAAAATAAATTTCCTACAGAAGGGGGGAAAACCATAGGAGAATTAGAAGACAGAAGAGAAAGGGAACCAGGGGCCTGGGTGGCCCAGTCAGAAGAGTGCACTACTCCTGATCTCAGGGCCATGAGTTCGAGTCCCACGATGGGTGTAGAGATTGCTTAAGTAGACACATAGGCACTAAATTTGCTGTGATGCTCACCATCCCTGGGGAGGGCAGCGGGCCCCCTCTGGCCCCTATCCTATAGATGTGGAAGCCCAGCCAGGGGGCCCCCCACTGCTCCAGGAACTGGAGAGGGGTGTGTGTGTAGCAGTTTAACTGGAGGGTGTGTGTGTGTAGCAGTTTACCAAGCGGCCATAAGCAGGGAGAGGTCCTGGAAACCTCACAAGGTCAGGGGAGAGCCCCTCTGCACCCAGCCCACTGGGACAGATTTCTCTGGACCTGAAGACACTGGGGCAGCCGGTCCTCCACCCGCACCCCAGATGCCCCCCAGAACCAGGAGAGCACCGGCCTCCGACTCTGTGCTGGCTATCTGGCCGAGAGACTCCATTTCAGCACCTCGATGGAACCATCTTTGCAAAGTGCTGAGGGTTAGAAGCTGAAGCGTTCAGGGCGCCCAGGGGCTCAGTCGGGTTAGCGTCCAGCTTTGGCTCAGGTCATGATCTCGTAGTTCATGAGTTCCAGCCCCGCATCAGGCTCTGTGCTGACAGCTAGCTCAGAGCCTGGAGCCTGTCTTCCGATTCTGTTTCCCCTCTCTCTACCCACACCCACTTGTGTTCTGCGTCCTCTCTCTCAAAAATAAATAAAATAATAATAATAATAAAAGGCAGCAGCTGAAACATCTGGCCCACGATAGGCACTGGGCACCCAGGAGCCAGTGTCTTATCTGTGATCTAGCAGGACAGGTGGGGGAGCCAGGGGGGCCCGGGAACACAGAGACCACCTGGGTTGTGCACCCACCTGGGCTCCACACCTGAAGGAGACCGTGCCACCTCAGACACAGCAGGACACTGTCACCGCGAGGCCGGGGCACACCCGCGGGCTGCTGGAACCCAGGGGCGGTCTCCACGGAGAAGGAGCCAGCCTCCAGTTCCGGGGAGCTCAGGCCCTGTGTGGGGGCACCCAGGCCACGTGGGACCATCCCTGGTGCGCCTGGTCTGCTGAGGAAGCCAAGACTGATCTTGAGGCGGAACCAGACGCATCTGGCAAAGTGGCCTTGAGACTCTTGACCTGAGGCCACGCTTACCAGGGCCCTGGCTGTTTCGATGGGGACCCCAGCTGGGTCCCGGCAGGGGCATCCCGCTCAGGAGAGGTACCTCTGGAGGCAGGGATACAGGGTGCGGGGGTGCGGGGCCTCCTCCATCGGCCTGGCTCAGCCCCCACCATACTCGTTTTTAAAGGCGGTGGGTCCCCAGGATGCCCTCGAGCTCCAGCACGGCCCGGCCGGCTCCGACCGTGAGCTCTCGGATCAGGCCCTGGACCTTTCTGACTCAGACTGCCTGCCCGGGGAAAAAAAGGTCATTGTGGACTTAAAAGCTGGCAGACTTGCAATGAAAATCCAGACGTCCCAATTTCTACAAGTTAGGACACTGCTTGGGCAACCCTTGGGCTGAGTGAGTGGGGTCTGTGGCCAAGCCGGGCCTCTCCTGGGGCCCCATGGCCCCAGGACCTCTGCACTCACTGCCTTAACGGGAGCCCTCACGCACACACTGCCCCCAGAGCTCCATGGAGGTCAGGCTGGGCTGTGGGGGCCACGGCCCACGCTCCCAGAGCTCAGAGGGCACCCCGACCCGGGACCCCACAGCCCTGCTCCTCCCACCCAGGATGGCGGCCGGGCGGGCCTAGGAGCAGGGAGTCTGGGTCAGGGGGCCAGCTCTCCAGAGGGTGAGCCCAGAGCCCAGCCAGGGCGCACAACCAGTCCAAGTCCCCTGCTTACTCAGGGTGGCCCAGAGGCAGCAGGGTGCACTGGAAGGTGATGGTCATAAGAACGGCCAACAGTTTGCTTAGCTCCTTTCACCCCCAAGCTTGGCCAGAGCCCAGATGGGGCGAGGCCCATCCGCCGTATCCCCAGACCAGGCGGACCAGGCCGCGGGGGCGTGGGGCAGGCATCGCCCCGGGAAGCAGTGGGCACCCAGGCCAAGCCGCACCGAGTCATGCGTGCAGGGGCGAGGAGGGGCGAGGGGCGGCGGTTGTGTGGAGAGCCCACAGGCCAGGGGCTCAAAGCGGTCTAGAATGCAGCCCCGAGTGCGTCTCCACCGGCAGACTCCGCAAAGTGAGCCTGAAGGGACAGGTTCTTCAGTGCTGCCCCTTGGGGTCTGGGTGTGGCTTTCCCTCTGGACATCTAGTCACATGTGTGAACATAAACCGACTCCTCTGTGCCCGCACACCGCTTCTGGCTCCATCGGTGTGTCCGTCCATAGGCGGGTCCGAGCATCTTGCTGTGACTGCTCTTAACCCCTGTGGCAGGGCTTCAAAGCCTTGAAGACACAGGCGGGAAGAAGAAGGTCTGCACGGGCTCCCTTCCCGGGGCACAAGGCAAAGGCCTCAGGCAGCTTCATCTTTAACTTTGGTCCCGTCCAGGAAGAGGAGGTCAGGAAAACCTGCTAGTGTTTTCCAGGTCGAGGCTCCGGGAGAGCGAGTTACGGTAGAAGACCCTTAACGTGACGAACGTCAGCTTGGAGCGGTTTCCTCCAGCACGGGAGACTTTGGCCACACATGGCAGGTGCGGTGAGAGGTCAAATCCGTGACAAATGCACTTCCTCGGCCGCTGCGGCGCATCACGGTGCGCGTGGCTGAGGCGATCCTCTGGGCCGCGCAGACAGAACCTTCCACCGCGGCTCCGGGGCCACGACAGAAAAGGCCAGGTGGAGGGAAAGGCCGGGGCCCCGCACAGAAGTCGGGGGGCCCGTGGTCGCAGCGAGCAGACGCGTGAAGGCTTGTCCGCGTTCTTGGCGTGTTTTCAGGCAAGGCCTGGCCCCGGTGGTGCTCAGGCAGCCTCTCCCCCGACGGCTCCTTTCCCCTCTGGGGGTCGGTGACTCGTGCCTGGGATGCGGCCGCATCCAGCTGCTCACGCACGATGCGGGGCTGCCTCCAGGCTCTGGCAGCAGAGCCAGCCACCCGGGCGAGCTGTGTTCTCCTCTGGCTGCTGGGATGGTGGCATGACATGCCCCCGTCCCTGTCCCCAACACCGAGCAAACCACGACCGAGTGCCCACGAACAAGCTGAGAGGCGCAGGGAGAGCCCAGAGGAGGACGCACCACGTGCCCAGAGCTCAGGTTGGGGTCACCCACCCCAAGGGACCCCCTGCTGCAGGGTGCCTCATCCCAGCCCTCCGTTGAGCATCCCAGATGCACCTCCCAGCGCTGTGCACACAGTCTGCGTTTTACAGCTATGACCACACGAAGCAGGAGACTGCTTCCTGCTGGAGGCGGTGGTGCCCAAGGTGGCCGGCCACCGGTCCCCCAGTGGGAAGGGGACTCCTGCCTCCGAGGAACTGCCGTTACGGAAAACGGCAGGCCCCGGTTTCTCCCTGCACATGGCTCCCGGGGGGTGACCGTGCCCCTAAGTCATGTTACATTATGGTTCCCAAGGGACTCATCCTTCTGGGGACTCTGATGGTGTCAACAGATGGGCATGTCTTTGGGGCTGAGAGTGAGCTTGGTTCCAGCCCAGGCCCCACGATCAGTGTTAGAGCCAAACCCCATGGCAGGGAGGACAGGGGGAGGTAAACGTGCATGTCCGCAACTTCAGTCTTTGCTACAGTCACTGGATCACTTAAGGGAGCACTGGTCCAGCTACCCGAGGGCCAACCCGCGGCCAACCTGGAAACACAAGGCCAACCCTCAGGCTCATAGTCACACACACAGTGAAAGGTCTTCACTGGCCTGCCCAGACCTACTCTCAGGGCGCGAGGGGACAGGTCTTGAGGGGGGGGGGGCAGGTTGAGGAAGGGGGGGTTGAAAACACGCTTGGGGCTGCGGAAACCTGCAGACAAAGTCATCCTGAGGCAGAGACCTGTCTGGAGTCTGGGAGCGCCACCCGGGGCGGGGGGAGGGGCGGCGCGGCCGGGCCAGCATGGGGATGGCCGCATCTACAACTGGCAGCACTGCCGTATCGTGGCCCTCGGGCTTGTGGCTGGTTTCCTCCAGGGGAAACCTGCTGTCCAGGCTTAACCGTGACCGGGAAGAGGCGGAACCCAACCCCCCCCAAGCCCCCCAACCAGGACTGAGGGCGAGCAAACCCGCCAGCAGGGGGCACACACCTCCAGGGGGCGCACAGGCCTCCCGCGACCTCATGCCACTCACCGACTGCGAGTTTTTATAGAAAATTTTATTCAACATACAACATTTTCCAGCAAAAAGGCAATATACAGGAAGGGGGGGGTGTACACTGCGGCTACAGAAACGAAGGAAATCCCCGGGAGGATGGAAAGGAAGTGTGGTCTGCTGATTCTATTTTACTGCACTCGAAACTAGACACGCAGCCGGCATGAGCTCCGAAACGAAGAAGGAACGAGGCTGGGACCGAAGGAGAACTACACACAACGAGCATCACCATCAGCGAGTCACTCAGATGCACCCGGCCAGAAGCCACCTCCTCCTGCGGCGACTTACACACGGTCACTCGTTAAATATACAATTTCATTTGTGTTTTTTTCTTTTTCCTTTGTTTTTTGTACAGAGTCAACAGCGCGCTGGGCACGCGTGAGCGAGCCCACTCTGCGGGAAGGCCCTCCTCTCCTCGCTCCGACCGTCCGTCCCCGGGGCCATTCTACGGAGAACCTTTCCCGCCTGCTCCTACGGACCGTAGAGACCGTGGGGCCGGCCTGCCGCGACGGGCAGCACACGTGACACCTTAATCGTGTCGAGCGGCGTGTCGGAGCGAGCGGAAGGCGCGGCTGACGGACGGAGACGCGTGTCCCGAGCCCCCGGGCGGGGGCGGGGGCCGAGGAAGGGGCCAGCACACGCAGTGAAGGAAAGAGCTCTATTTATTAGGTTGTGAGTTTCTCGGTCTTGCCTTTACAGATGCACAAAAGGTCATGGAAAGTGGAACTGGGGGGGAACGTCGGACGAGCCTAACCCGAGGCCGGCTGCGGGGCTGCTGCCCACGACCCCCGGCCTCTGCCTACGGACAGGGGCCCCGAGCCGAGCCGCATGGCCCTCGCCTCCGCGCCCCCGGGACACTGACGGGTGCCTTGCGCTGTGGTTACCATAAAATAACTCTCATTGGCATCCAAGCTTTATAAAAACACCTTCATTTTGCTCAAAAAGGGCAGTCAATAGATACAGAGAAGCCAAACGGAACAGCCTCAACAAAATAAAATTAACATCAGCAGCAAATCCTCTTGCTGAAGACTTCGGAGGGTGCGCGGTACCAAAGTTCTCGGCTGTTAAAAAGGGGCGCACGCCCACGCACGGCCCCTCGCCCCGCACGCGCCGGGAGAGAGGTCAGTTGTGGATTTTAATGGCCTTTTCCAGGTAGGTGTAGCGACTCCTCTTCGGGGCTTTGTTGAAGTGGTCGAGCCCGAGCCAAGGCCGAGGGTGAGACATGTTGCCTGGGAGGGGGAGAGGGGCCGCGGCTGAGGCCCTGGAGCGGCGGGTCGCGCACCCCAGCCTCCCTCCCCAGCACGCCCACACGGCAGCCCCGGAGCACGAGCTGGGCCGCAGAGGGAGCTGGAACCCAGGGCCCCGGGGTGGGGTGGGGTGTCTTACCAGGCTGGGGCTCGAAGTCTTTCAAGTTCACCTCGTACTCATCCTCATTGATGTACTGGTGTCGGCCCATCATCACGATGGCAAACTTGAACTGAAAGACAGACGGCAGACAGCCGTCCCCCTGAGCCCTGGGCGCCCGTGAACCCCCACCGCCGGCCCGGGTCTGGCTACCGTGGGAGCCGGGCTTGGGGCGTGCTGCCCCCGCCCCCGCCCCCCGCCGTGCTACCTTCTCAAACTCCTTCTCCTGGATGTCCAGCAGGCTCTGGATCCGCTTCATGACTTCTCGGAAATGCTCGCCCTGCGGACGGGAAAGGACAAGTGTGCACACACACCCCCTGCAGCGCCCCCCACTCCAGGCGCTGCCAACCCAGCCAGTCCCCCGGCCTCACCTGGTGGATCCGCAGCAAGAACGGAATCCCGAAGGTCCCGAACACCTCCTTGTGGAAGTGCGCCACAGTGACGAGCATCTCACTCTCCTTGTCTATGTCCACCTGGTCCAGAGGGATTTCCTGGGGGGGGTGGGGAGAGGTGCTGAGCCCGGCGGCATGGTCTACGCGGACACACACCGTGTCTGCCCAACGCTATGTGCCGGTCTCACTAGAATATTCTAGAGGGGAGCTCAGAACTGGAAGGGATCACACGCCAGAAGGGGACTCGGGGTTTCCAGAGACCCAAGTCTGTGCTACTGTGGTCACTGTGGAGACTCAGGCCGCTCCCCTGGAGGTCACAGCAGCCAGGGCCTATGAGCAGGGCTCCCATCCAGGGGACCCTCCGTGTGCGGGCATCCAGGGCGCAGCCCCCAAGGGGAGGGCAGGCAGGCAGCTAGCCGCACATGAAGGGACAAGGTCTCAGCAGCTGGGCCACCCGGCGGGGCGGCCGCTCAGCGCACCCACAGGCTTCACAAAGCTGAGCCGTACACACCTCCCGTAGGTCACCATGGAAAATGTACATTCCATGTATTTTACCACAGTGCAAGGTGAACTTCTCGACAGCAGGAAGGTCAAGTTAACTGCAGGCCTGGCTCACTTGTTCCGACGCATACAAAACTGCAGCGGCGTCTGCCCACCGCTGTCCCCCCGCCCAGCATACGACCCAGCGGGCCGGTTACCTCTATTCGAAACGTTCTACTCGTGGCTGGAGATAAGCATTCTAACAGCTCGTCTTCTTGGTGCACGCCAATAATCTTGTAGCTTACGATTTCTAGCAGCCTGCACAGAACGGGGTGGGGGGGGGCGGGGTGAGCCACAACACTCCACGGCCAGCAAGGCAGGGCCGATGGGCAGTTTTCCTAGAGGGAAACTTTATGTTTTTTAATTTGTTTTTAAGAGACAGAGAGACAGTACGAGCAGGGGAGGGTCACAGAGAGAGGGAGACACAGAATTCGAAGCAGGCTCCAGGCTCTGAGCTGTCAGCACAAAGCCTGAAACGGGGCTCGAACCCACAAACTGTGAGTTCATGACCTGAGCCAAAGTCAGACACTCAACCGACTAAGCCCCCCAGGTGCCCTAGCTAGAGGGAAACTTTTTACTGTGAAGCTGTCCACATTTGCTTATGGTTTTCCTCGTTAGAGATTAGAAGTGTCCAAAGTAGGTGTCCCCACGGAGCACAGGGGACAGAATGCTGGTCAGTGACCCCCCTGGAGCGTGTGGTTCACAAACAGGCCAAGGGCGCTCCTCCGTAGGGAGATGTGGCTTCATGTGGGCACAGAGAAAGCGGAGAATTAAGTCTCCCAGAACTGGGCACATCTTCCCTGCAATGGCTCCAAACGGGGCTGGGCTTGTGCTGTTTGTCTCTCTTACTCTTGAGAGAATAAAATCTCATTCCTTTATGAATATCCCAGAGCAAACATTCTGGAACCAAGCCCCAAGGGCTGTTTTGTCCTGTGAGGGCCGATCAGGCCCTGTGGAAGGAGCGGTCACCTCTGAGATAAGAACGGCCTGTCAGTTGGGGGCTCCCGTCTCGGGCCTGAGCCCCGCCGTGCCCTGCCTCTGGACGCACGGCCAAGCGTAGCTTCGGCTCAAGTTCTGCCTGTGGCCTCCCTTTCCCGGGCGGCTTTTCTACCGAATCTCACTTTTTTACTGCAGCCCAATAATCATCAGGAGCCAGGGAAGCAAGAAAACGTGGCTCAGTTGTTAATCATCTGACTTTGGCTCAGGTCACGATCTCAGGGTTTGTGAGTGTGAGTCCCACAGAGGCTGAGCACAGTCCCGTGCTCTCTGCCTGTCAGTCACTTGAACTCTCTCTGTTGCTCCCCAAAGAAAAAAGCGGGGGGAGGGGGCAGCTCCATTACGAAGGATTCAGGAACTGCCACGGGAGACGGGCTGCAGCCCCGCGCGAGGGTCCCAGGGTCCCGGGGCGCCCGCGGCCCGCCGGCGGCTTCAGGGGACACTTGCCTGAGTTTCCCTGACGCCTTCTCCCCGAGCTCGACAGCCTTTTTACATTCTTCCAGCAGGTCCCGGACACAGCCGTGCTTGTCGGGGTATAGTGTTATTTCCTAGGGGAGGCCGGGCGAAAGAAGTGCTTTGAAGAAAACGTAAGGGGTCGGCTAGAACACGTCCGTTTTGCTTGAGGAACGAAAAAATGGCAAGAGAGGTTCCGTCGTCTCTGCCCTTCCCCCACATCGCCCATGCCCCACCCAAGGGCCCCAGATGCGTGCATTCTGCCCACCGCCCAAACCTGGGGACCCCTCCCTCCGACCCCAGGACCGGAGAGGACGCTGGTACAGAAAAGTCCCATTGATGGGCCAGCTCCTCAGGAACCCCTCCCCACCAGAAGCCACCCCAGCCGTCCAGACCCCACATGGTGACGAATCCCACACGGTGACAGCCCAGGCACCACCCAGAGGCGGAGATACAAAGGCAAAACACTTGGGGTCCAAGCAGGGCCAGGCTTTCTAGAAGCACCACCTGCAAGTGGGCCGGGCCTGCCTTCTGCGCGGGACCATGCTCGGTAATGGCGGACTCAGGCCCCCGCCCCACCTGAAGAGGCCCAGAGGCAAACAGGGTTCCAGAAAGCTACGGCCTCGGGCCAGGCAGCATGTGCCCCGCCATGAGAGGCTCCAGCCGTGGCAGCAGGAGGGGACTGAGGGCCTCTGACACCTTGCCTTTCCTGTTTGTGTTCAAGGGCTAGGCAGAAACATTAAACAAACGCCAATAAAAGTGCAACTTCACGCCATTAAAAAAACGTACCTCTTCCCTAAATTGGCTGTTCAACCAAATACACTTAAAACTCCGTCTGTTTTCAAAGTCTGTGATCTTCATCTTCAGCTGGTTCGGAAAGAGAGACTGTCAGACGCGTCTCCACAAAACCCAAGCCTTCCCGCACGACCCGGTTACATGGATTTGGACTCATACTTGCTGATAGTAAAGTTTCTTGGGTTGTCTCGGCTTGAAGAACTGGAGGAGATCTCGTAAAGTCCCCTCGTAATTATGTCTAAGAGGGTTCCCCGGGCCGTCCCTGTAGCTGCACAAGAAACAGCATGTCAACAAGCGCCTCTCGGTCGGTTTGCCTGAACCAAGACCCGGGGCTGGGGGAGGGGCCGACGAGGGCTCTGCGGGGGTCTGGCTTCGGAGGGGGCCGCCGGGGACTGGTAAGGTGCGTCTTACCCTTGGGACTTGAAAAACTGGAGCAGCATGGGGTCGGTGTTGAGCCTCTGGGCCACTGTCTTTGCAACCTGGGAGGAGGGACGGGACCCAAGACAGAAAGGAAGTCTCAGTGTGGGGAATGAACTGAGGACTGCTGGCCACTGACACTATTTACCTCACGTTCCTAAATATGCAATCGACAACCTTAAAACTCTGCCCCCACCGGGAACGACCTGTCCCCCCAGGTGCACCCCCGCAGGGCAGACACTGAAGGGCCTTTCACCTTTTTCAAGTTTACATATTGGAGTAAACTCTACACCCGATACGGGGCTCACATGCCCGACCCCGAGACCAAGAACCACTCATTCTTCCAACTGAGCCAGCCGGGCACCCCAGGGCTCCTCACTGTGAAGAGCGAGGTGGACGGGTCGGGTTTGTTTTCCAAGGGCGCGTTGTAATCGAGCCAAAGTTGCTGTTACAACTATTGTCTCCGAAACACACTGCGCTGAGGTGGATGTGGGGCGGGTGTGGGGGGACGGGGAGGGATGGTGTGGGGGTGGGTGTAGGGGGTGTGAATGTGGGGGGACCAGGGAGGGGTGGTGCGGTGGGAGCAGGGCAGGGTGGGCAGCAACTTAAGGACAGGGGCCAATCCCCTCAGTCAGGAACCTCCTCGGGCAGCGGGCTCCCTCCCTCCAGAACCAAGCCCGCTGGCCTCCTCGGCAAGCCCCATGTGGACAAGAACTTGATCTCCCTGCAGCAGGATACGAAGGGAAAGAGCCCTGATCAAATACCTGAAAATAATTCATTCGATTTGATAACGTCACCACAAATCCAGGGTCGTTGGGGATGGTTTTATCACAGAAAATGACATCAACACGGTGGTAGAGGTCTCTGAAATACTCTTTTGCGGTGGGTAACTCACTGTTATCATTTTCGGGGTCATCCCTAGTGGGAGAGGAAAACGCAGGGGGGAGACTGAATCAAAGCCCAGGCCAAAGGTGTTGGTCAAAAATAAAAAAGGCATCATCTCCCAGCCCACAGTGGCATGAACAGGTGCCGCAACCAGGACAGAGGGTGCCCAGCACCTGCTCGCTGCCCCGCATCTCAGGACAGAAGGGAGGGGGGGTCCTCTGATTTCCCCACGAGTCTCAAGGCCTCCTCTCTCACCATAGCGGACAGGCGCCCACTCTCCTGCTCCGGCAGCAGGGCCTAGAATAGTCACTGCCTGGTCCTCCTGAGGCTGCCTTCAGAAAAGGGGCCACAAGAGCAGCCCCGCGGGCTTGAACACACCCCGAACTAAAGGGTCTAAGGGAAGGAAAAGCCGTCCCGCCGTCCCGTCAAGCCAGCTGGCACCTCGCCGAGTTACCGGGCTCAACACGGTCTCCCCGGAAATAAGAGCACTCGCCAGACGAGGAAGAGGCTCGCGGCCCGTCGTCCCGGCCCCACCAATGCCCTCAGAGACCTCCGCAGAATGTAACTCGGGGTCTAGAGACAATCTCGCTTCTGGTTCTAGGCCTTGTGGGAAAACCGCGGCCACGACGCTCATGCAGTGATGAACCGCTTCACAGAGCACGTACCTCTGAAACACTATGATGTCGCCGTCCATTAGTTCATCGAGGGCTTTATCAAGAGACACATCATAGTCCTGAATTCTCTCTGTTAAATTCGGTTTAACTTCCTAGGGGAAAAAGAAGGTTACAATCCCACGTCTGCCTCGCGAGTAACGCGGCCGCTTAGCTCTCCCGGCCCTGCTCTGCCGAGGTGAGAACGCCGCGGGAAATATTCACGTCCACAAAGACGCCATGATCACTGACCCTCAATGACAGGAGCCAGAAATCTGCACGGTGCCCCGCAGCCCCACACCCCCAAGGCCCCCCCGAGACCCCCTGAGCTGCACACTTCGTACAACAGTACACTCGGGCCAGGGGAACAAACAGAGACCCCCACCCCCAACGACAGGGTACGGAAGAAAAAACAAGCCGTCCAAACCTCATAGAGGATAAGACTAGTATCTTGCATAAATCCTGCTCTGTCACACATAACCGGGAGCAAGTCACCTGCGGTGCAAGGAAGACAGAATCCGAAGCTGCCCCGCACCCCGGCGCCCGCAGAACCCACGCCTCGGGCCGGCCCAGGGACTTACGTATTTTACAGGATATCGGCGTGTAGATGTGCCCACAGTAATTCAGGCTCCGAGTTTTGGGGTCATACATCTTCAGAAATAGCATGACATCATCTACGAGGTTAACAAACAGGTTTTTTAAGGATGAAAATGTTAACGGCAAGCTTAGCGGCCACTGGAAAGGACAGCTTCTGGCGCCTAAAAGCAACGCCGTCAGAGGAGGTTCATCACAGGCTGACGGACCCCAGGACGACAGCCCGCGGGACACTGATCCCAGGCAGTGAGGCCGGGACCCAGGGAGCACACTAATACAGCGTCTTCGCCAGAGAAGGGAGCGTGTCTCATAAGGGAGCGTCTGCAAACTCCGAGCCACCGGCCGGCCCTCTGCACACTTTCTACGGCTGCTTGAGGGCAGCCGGCCGCTCAGGACCCAGCCCCTGCCGGGAAGAGCTACGTGTTCCCTCGGCGCCGTCCCAGCCCCCGCCAGGCCCGCGCGGACCTCGAGGACTCAATGCCGCCCTGCCTCCGCGCCACCACCAGGCGGTCGGGCCCACCTGGCATCGCCAGGAAGCACGAACACGGGAGGGGGCCGAGGGCTGTCCGGGGAACCAGATTTCCTCGCAAGGGAAGGACGCCGGACCCCGTGTGTCTAGACGGGGGTCCAAGGGGCCCGCTCTGCGCTCGGGGGGCACTTACGATCTTTGTCAAACTTGGGTAACGTGGCTCCACTGGCAGCCAGCTCGGGATCGACGGTTTCCAGGAATATCGTCCAGGGGTTTTCATTGTCACTGAGCTCAATCATCTATTTCAGAGAGAGAGGCTGCTTTTCGACCTCGGCAGCGGTGTGAGGGCGAAGGACACACCTGCCTCCCACCGAGCGGCCCAGGTGGGCAGGCGGCACCCGAGGCACGCACCGTTTTATTGCCGTCCGCCTCGTTGTCTAGCATCGCCGGCCGCTTGGTTCCGTTGCTCCTTGCCTGCATGGGCCATAGTCGGATTTGATCTTGTGGAAACCCCTGAGGAAGACAAAGGAAACTCAATTAATTAATTAAAACACAATCAGTTCCTATTTTAATTCCATATGGGGGCGCCCGGGTGGCTCAGTCAGTTAAACATCCCAACTCTTGGTTTGGGCTCACGTCAGGACCTCATGGTTCGAGAGTTCGAGCCGCATGTGGGGCTCTGTGCTGACCGTGCAGAAACTGCTTGGGATCCCTCCCCACCCCCGCCCTGTGCCCTCCACCCTCTCATGAATGCACTCTCTAAAAATAAAAACTTAAAAAACGAATGTGAGGATTCTAGGATCAACGTCACAGCGCCCCCTGCAGGCATGGACGAGCACTCCGGGCTCAGGTGCCCGGTCTGGCCCCGTGTGCTGGGAGATCGACCCCCACCCCGAGAACGGTTGCACTCACCATGGTCTGGGAGAGGTTCTGGACAAATTCGGCCAGCGATGAGTTTTTCAATACTTTGAACACAGTGTATTTCACTTTTTCTTCATCGTACATGTCGTTTCCTTGGTGGCCACAGAACTGGTCCTCTGCAACAATCTGAAGACACGAAAGAAACCACATGACAGTTTCCACGTGACACACAGATGCCACGAGACCCAGCCAGCTGAGACGGAGCCCAAACCAGAACATGCTAACAACGGCTAGCCATTGGCCCAAGCAGAAAAGGATCAAAAGGATGACAGACAGATGACATCGGCCATTTCCACACGGCTGCTGCCCACTCCCCGTGAGCCCCAGTGGGAAAGCCATCTGCCGGTGGTCTCCGGACCCCATGCCCCCCAGGACGCGTGAGCAGGCGCCTTCTTCCCAGCGATCAACTCGCCCAAAGGAGCCCCGTTTCCGGGGATCGCTGCCAAACCATCACCCTAAACCACACGGAAAATTCAGCTCTTGGCCCAGCCCGCCTTCCCGTGACTGGAGCTCGCCCGCCTAAGGCCCTTCCCCTGCGTGCTCTCCACCCACCCCCTGCCCCAGCATCTGTGGGTCTGAGACTTCAGACGTGGCCCTGCGGACGGAGCTCGGACGCACCCCCCCACCCCGCCCCCTCCGGGGCAGCAGAGCCCGGGCCAGGCGGCCCCGCGGGCGGAGGCTGACCTGCACTTGCATGTACAGGTGGGCTTCCTGCCGCTCCTTCCGCTTCTGGGCCTCGATCCTCTTCTCCTCCTGCAGTCGCTCCACCAGCTGCTGAGGGATGTCGTGGTCGGTGACGGCCTGCAGCACCTCACCTGCGCGACAGACGCACCCCCGCTGACCTCTGCGCGGGGTCCACGCGCCCCTCCCGAGCACGGCCCAGCTCACCGCCGCCGTCGGTGGGGCGGATGGGGTTCAGGTGAAGCCACTCCGCTCAGCAGCCCGCACCCCTGCCCAGCTTGCCCGTGGGGGTGGGGACGGGGCCGCGCGGGCAGCGCCACTCACTGAGCTTGGACTCCCGGATGTAGACCAGCATGTAGGCGTTGGTGCAGTGCCGCACCGACAGGTCATCGTCGTGGCCGCCGTAGTTGTGCTCGATGGCCTCCTCCTTCGTGCACCTGGACACCACGTCATCGTCGAACTTACACCACTGGCAAGGGGCGCAGCAGAGAGAAGGCGCTTGGGAGGGGCACACGGCATGACACGCGGCATCCCCCTCCCAGTGATGTGGGCCTTGGCCGCCAGGCCCCCGACTAAGGGGACGGCCAGCACCCCAGCGTCCTGGCCCGCATCCCCAGGCCACTGTCAACCTGTCCCTCGGCAACTGTCACACTCAGATGGCCCGTTTCAAATCACGAGGGACAACTCTTTACGGATTTGAGAAAATCACACAGAGCACACCTTACTCTGCTGGAAAACCTGGAATTTTACAGCGTGGTTATAAAATTCAGCAGGATGTGTGAGCCCATTGCATGACATGAGATCACAGCAAGGGAGGGTCTGGCTTTAAAAAAAAAAAAGTCAGCGGAGTCATATACAGTGCTTCTCTTGTGATCTCTTCACTGTGGCCCGAGGCGCTTTAGACGGCACTACCCCTCACAGGGAGAGGTTTCCCTGCGCTCTGGTGACGGCGGGTCCCTCCCCTCCCAAGTGTCCTCAGCCTGAGCGCGGCGGCCTCGGCCTCCACTGTTCCGTGCTGGCCCTGCGGTCCCGGACAGACCCCATGGAGACCCTCACTCCCCGGAGAGGACCAGGAGAGGGAGGGGGCGCCACACTGCACGGACAAGCAGGCATGCAGGACGGCGTGCAGTCCACACGTCCCCCCGCCCAGGCCAGGCCGTGGGTTTCTGAAGCGGAGAGCAAGTGCCTCCCACCGGACAGGACAGAGGTCCCCCGGCCGCTACCACGGCAGAGATGCTTACTATTCACCTCGACAGTATCGGCAATTCACACGTGGAACATGGATAAGTCAGAGCCTGGGCTGGGGCCCCGCTCTAGCCAGGCCAGCGGGCGGGGAGGGAAAAGGCAAGGCTGCGTGCAGGGCCAGCACCCCACACGCCAGGTCGGCCGGCGCGCCCCCGCCAGCACTTACTTTGCCGTCCCCTTTGGGGTTCAGATACACCACATAATGGCCGCCGTGGTTATCCCCGCTGTGAACAAGGACTGCGTGAAGAATGTAATTTGCAGGGTCCTTAGGATCTGTTTTTTGCAAAAATTCATCGAGTGGTAACTGTTCTGGGAATTCAAACCTATTAAAAAAACATTTTTAAAGAAATCCAGGTTTCACTGACATGTAAGGTATTTCATCTGGAGGCTTTGTCACTAGACGTTCTGACCGACCGGCTGGGAGGCCCCACGGATCACCTCCGCGTCCGCCCCGATTCGTGGAGACAGGGACTCCTACAGCAGGAGGAGATCCGAGGCCGGGACGGGGGGGGGGGGGGGGCCTATGACGCGCCCAGGTGCCCGACAGCCTTCTGCACGGACCATGCCGCACACCAGGCCTCCTCTGAGCCGTGATGCCAAGGCCTCCACGAAGGACCCTGTGACCCCCGGGGATACACTGCAGGTGTGAGAAACCTGCAGGAATGGAATCCGAACAGGGGACGCATGTGAGAAAGGATCTGTGCACCCTGGGATTCCTGAGCAACTAGACTCGTCTGCTACTGGACCCATGGGCTTTTAGTAACACGGTCAGTTACTGGGAGGGCCTGGAGAGGCCGGAGGAAGGCAGGCGGCTCGGCAAGGACGCGGAGGAGGGGGTGCAAGGAGTCTAAGGGGGTGGCCGTCTGGGGGCACCATGCCCCCCGGGTTGCCCTCGGCAATTCCGACTGGGCAGCCCAATGTTCTCAATTCCTGGAAGGTGCCAGAAATCTGGGTTGTTACGTGACCTCTCATGATTTTTTTTTTTAAATGTTGGCAACTAATTCCAAGGGAAGCAGAAACAAAAGCGGGGTGGGCACCCAGGGACCCCCACCAGCAGGGGGGGCTCAGTCTGCACGCTGCGAACGCGTGAGGCCTGGAGGAGACGGGTTCTCGCACCCTCCACAGTCACGGGCCATGACGAGCCGGCAAAGACCTGGCTGGTGGCAAATCATCGGTCCACGCTCGTTCACATTTCATGGGCTCCCTGACCAACCTCCCTCTCCTGTGCTCAAATGAACCAGGACAAAAAATTCTGCATCCTAAACCAGAGAAGGGTGCGTGTGCTCCCGGTCCTTCGTATCTGGCACCCTGAAGACACCTGGAGTCGCACACCCACCCGCACCCTCTGCCTGAAAACCCCAGCACACCCCCGACATCGACACGAACAGAGGCGGCACAGAATCGTGCGGGACAGCTACCCCCCCCCGGGACGGGAAGCACCGCTGCCCCTCCGGGCACATCCATCTGAGCACAGACGGGGTCGGGCTCCCGCAGACAGAGCTGAGGAGGGGGAGCCTCTGAAATTATCCCTGTACAATTACAACTCTTGGGAAAGTGAGGCACAAGGAACCTCCTGAGTACATCAGAGACGGAGTGAAATTCTAAAAAGACCAACAAAGCACAGAGCCTGACCGCCCCCCTCCCTGTGACGACTGAATCTTAACTTTACACCCACTACAGATTACCTGTCATTGATCTTGATGTTCTGGTCCGTCTGAGGGTCATACATGAACCTCATGAGCTGTAGGTGTAACACTGGCGGCAAAGTGAGGAACTTCACACCCTTCTCTGCTTCCTGAAGGGTGAGAAAAGAAACCACGTTTAGCCAGGGCCCACGTGGTCCTGGGAGCAGAGGCAGCAAGAGCGGTTGGCGGGGAGGGGTTCCCAGGCATGCACCTGTGGCGCCTTTAAAATGTTGTTTAAGAAACAGGCCCGTGAGCAGACAACAAACGGGTGGTTTTGGGCGGGCAGGGGTGGGGGTGGGGCCAAGCAGGGGAGGGGGACAGAGGGGCGCCGACTCCCAGTTACAAAATAAATAGGTCACAGATTCAAAGTACAATGTTGGGATACCGTCAGCTGGGGACAGATACCCACTAGGCCTGTCATGGGCACCATTTCATAGTGGCTGTCAATACCAACTCTCAACATGACACACCTGGAACTAGTAAAATGTTGCGTGTCAACACATCAACTACATTTCAACTGAAAAATAAAATAGGGCGCCTGGGTGGCTCAGTCAGTTGAGTGGCTGACTTCGGCTCAGGTCATGAATCTTGTAGTTCATGAGTTCAAGCCCTACATCAGCATCTCTGCGGTCAGCACAGACCCCACTGCAGCCCCTCTGTCCCGCGCCCCACATCCTCCCTTCGCTGCTCACATGCTCTCAAAAATAAATACTTAAAAATAAAACAGGGGCGCCTGAGCCGGTTAAGTGTCCGACTTCAGCTCAGGTCATGATCTTGTGGTCGGTGAGTCTGAGCCCCGCCTCGGGCTCTGTGCTGACAGCTCCGAGCCTGGAGCCTGCTTCGGATTCTGTGTCCCCCTCTCTCTCTGCCTCTCCCCACTCACTCTGTGCGTCTCTCTCTCAAAAATAAAAACTAAAAAAACCCTCATCAATATTTTAAGACAAGATGTTCTCTGTAAGACCTGACGAGACCGCTGGGAAACCTGGGACAGCGCGGCAGCAGCTGCGCGTGAGGTTCACGCAGGGCTGCGTTCCCACAGCGAGTGAGGGCTTAATCACGCTGCCGTGTTCCACGGCCGTCAGACGCGACGGGAAACATGGGAACGCACAGAGCGTCGCTGAATGGAAAGGCAGAGGCCTGGGATTGCGCTGCTGCGAGGCTCCAGGCGTCCGCAGAGACGCACGCAACCACGCGTCGGGAGGACTGGGCAAGACCGGCTTCCTTCCCCCTCGACTCCCAGGACCTGCGCGTCAGAGTCACCCTCAGTGTCAGTTCAACCCGCTTCTCAAGACTGTCCTCAGCGCCAGCAACGCGGATCTGTGCTGCAGGCCCGCCCGGCCCTGACCAAGGCCTCCCCCCTCCTCCAGGGGCTGGGGTCCACCTGGAGGAACCGAGCTGGCACAAGCCAGGTTCTTCAATGCTGCATTAGTGTGCTTACAAAGCTTCTGGGCGGGGGGCGGCGGGGGGGGGTCCCGGCAACCTGCTGCCACACACAGACACAGCGGGGTTGTCCTGCACTGCAAAGAATGTTCCTCCACCACAGTCCACGGAGACTGGTTCTAAGATCTCCAGACCCCAAAACACCCCTGTGGACGAGGGGTGAGCTGACCCAAATGCTCCCTGAGCACATCTAGTCGCGTGTTTACAAAGTGACTTTCTGATCCACGAGGTGGCATCCCCGAGTGGCCTGACCATGCAGGAGAAGGGAGGGTCCGTGAGCCCCTGCAGCGTGGGCACATGGGCACCAGGAACTGTCACTGAGCAAGCCTGGCCAACAGGACGTCCGAGAAATCAGCAACTGGCTGAGCCGACGTGTCTGGGTTCGGAGTGCGACACAGACCCTGCACGGCTGCATCGTGGGGGCGCCGTGGGCCCCAGGCCGTGTCTCTCCACCCGACCTCGGACGGACCGGTTACTGGTCCCCAAGACTCTGTTCTGCCAGAAGTTTCGGTCCCTGTGGGACCTTGGGGGAGACGAGCAGGGACAGCACTAGCTCAGAGAACAAGACAGGGGCGCGCTCCTCCTCCTGCGAGTCACGATCCCTTAGAAAGCGAACTCCACCACACACACATCCCAAAGCGGAGTCCGAGCCAGAGTCGCTGCCGCCAGGAGACGCGGAGGAAAAGCTCTGTGCAGGCAGCACAGAGCAGGGGGACGGACGCCATGGGAAACACCGCGCGCTGGGTGACAGGCTACCCGAGACGGGCTGCACCTCTCCCCCCCCCCCCCCCCCCCCCCCCCCCCCCCCCCCCCCCCCCCCCCCCCCCGCCTCACCCCTGCCTCAGCGCGCTCAGCCCCACCAGCCGTGCGACTGGAGCTCCCAAAGTAACGTCGGCACTGAGTTCAGGTCCTCGGGGCTCTGGGCCCGAGCAGCTCGGGCAGAGGCGCCGGTGACCGGCGGCCCCGAAGCGCTGCTCCGCTCCCGCCTTACCTGCAAGCCGTGCTCCCCGGCGTCATATTTGTTGTCGCCGTCTAGCTGCTCCACGGCCACGTAATCCACAAATGATTCAAATACTTGAGAGAGAGACAGCAAGAGAGAAGTCAGCCAACGGTCTCACTAAGGCCTTGGTGACGGCGCAGCCGCCCCACGTGGGCTTCCAGGGAGGACCACCAGGGGAGGCCTCCAGCCCCTGCCCGGCCACCGAGCCCCCGCCCCCGCCCGAGAGCCCAGACCGCTGACAACACCCGCACGGTTTCCTGAGGGTGTTTCAAGCTGTGCCATGGAGTGAAAAAACGTTTTAAAAAGTGTCACTAAACTCAACAGTAAAGTACAAACTCTAGCCCACACGCTTGTAAAACTGAAAGAAAGACCGTGCGGAGACAGCGGGACCGTGGGGGTCGGGAGAGTGCAGACTTCCAGCGTCAGAGGAGAAGGGCGAAGGGCCGAATGCGGAGCAGTGAGAGGGCTCTCGTCGCCCTGTCGTCTAACTGGAGAGTGTGGGGCACGTGCACGCGCACACACACACAGGTGAGGGGACATGACGAACGTGTTCACCCAGACAGAGCTCTCCTCTCACACTACATCCACCACAACCACAATGTACGCTTTCAACATCCTACCACTTCGTCAAAAGAACCAAGACAGAGCTGGGGTGGAGGTGGGGGCAGAACTGGTGGACCAGAACTGAGTCTACACACACACCCACACAAATACGAGCGACTGACCGCTGACAAAGGTGAGAGCAGCGCGGAAGAGGGGGCGGGTCCCCCGCCACCCGCACGCCGCCACCTCGTGTGGACTGGACGCAAACAGAAAAGCTAAACATTAATGGACCAGAGACTATCTTATACCTTCAGGACAGATGTTGTTAGAACACAAGAAGCAAGGAACAATCCGGTGATTTCACTAAAATCCAGCAATTCCATTAAACACGTGGCAACCTTAGAAGAGTGAAGACAGGAGAGGCCGGCGGGAGGGAGCAGCCTGGTGACGCGGCCGGGCCAGGGCCCAGAGCACTCAGAACCGCTCCTGACGGGGCTCCCGGCCCGGCTCCCTCGGGAGGGCCAGGCGCGTGTGCTCTCTTCTGCCCTGAACAGGGACCCTGGACTGTCCCACAAGAGGTCTCGTGCCCAGGAAACGGGTGGTGCAGAACAATAATGGTGAGAGCGCCCTTCAATGTCCCCGCTCACTGTGGGGCAGCCGGCCTCCAGCCAGAGGGCCCAGGAAGAAAGCAGCAGCTCTCCCGGAGCCTCCAGGGCCAGGGGAAGAGCCACCCACAGGCTGTGGCCCCGCCCCCAGGGCCCCCACCAGCCGCAGTGCAAAGCCTCCGGGACATGGCGCTCTGGGCACAATACTGGTACAGTGCCACCCAAGCAATGCTCCCTGCACGGTGCTGTGCTCCCGCCTGACGGGCCGCAGGAATGAGCCTCCCAAGAACCATCCTGCGTCTGAGCAATTTCAGCACACCCCGGACACAGGTGAAGAACGTCCCCACCACCAAGACAGAAATCACGATGGCCACATCCACCAGGATGAGCTGCCGCGTGAAGATGCTGGGGAACAGCCCCGAGGAAGAGCAAAGTGAACCAATAGGGACAGATCCAGAGGTCACAGGTGTCAGAACTGGCCACCACAGACACCAAGTTACTATGAACTCCATCCCAGATGCACAGGAAGAATGCCAAGTGGCCAGGCCGCAGCCGGGAAGGAGACCATCTCGCTGACCTCCGGGGAAATGCCTACGGACGGCGAGCTAGCGCCACTCTCTCCCCAGAACATCCAGACGGTCTGGATGGCGGCCCCGCGGTGGATGCAGAGCGATGGCAACTATCACACGCGGCTGGGGGACTGACAGCGACAGCCTGCTCCGGGAACCTGGCCGGCCTCACCCGCCGAGCACACGCACACTTCCTCGGAGCTGACAATTCCGCTCACCACGCACGCCACTGCGTGCATACCGAGGCCGCGCACTGAAAACCCAAACATCTCTCAAGGCCAAGGATGGGCTCCAAAAGCCTGCGGCACGCTGCTCACATGCAGCGACAAAAACCACCAAGTGTCTGCGACACAGAGAGCGCAAGGATGTGACGATGAGCAAAAGGAAAGAGGCGGAGCCTGCGTGGCCTACACGATCCCATCTCTATAAATGCGCTTAAAACAGGCAATGATAACCTGGGGGGGGAGATGTTACAAGCCAAACAACGGTTCTCCTGTGAGAAGGGGGGGTCGTGGCTGCAAGGACCAACACCTGGGCGGCAGGCGTGGGGGCGGCGAGCCTGCGTCCCCCCTGGGGAGCGGTCTGCCCATCGCTCGGGCACATCTGCCCTAGGTTTCGATCAAACTCACTGGGTCAGTGAAGCATGAAACCAAAACAGAAAACAGCAAAAGGTCGAGACATTGTGTACACAGAACTTACTATTTTTCTTTCCTTTTATACTTAGCTGGATATCATAATAGTCTTCTCTTCTATCGGATCGGTAGTCTACTTCTTTACACTGGATATAGGACTACGGGGAGGAAGGAAGACAAGGGGGCTTCAGTGTCATCGCCAACGCCTCAGCACTCTTACGTCGTTTGAAAAATCATTCTCTAAAACCGGGAGCCACATACCACCATTTTGCCTCTGAATAATTTAGGGATGGTGCCTTCCACACACGTGCCCTTCATCTTATTTTCCACGTTATCAAGCAACTGGAAGAGAAAGTTTGGGCTTTAAGGAAATGCTACGCTTCATTAACAGACAGTAATCTGAAACTTGAGTAGGGAATTTCAATGGTCAAAGAAGTTCTAGACTATGAACATTATGACCTTCAGCATGCAATTATGGAAACATACAAAATCTTCTTCCTCGGTTGGATATTTACAAAAATATCTACATGCAACAGTTGAGATTAACCTCTATACAGCCTTTGGGATGAATTAGTAATCTGTAGTGCCTTTAGAAGCATTTTTTATATTCATTTTACCTCTGTGGAAAAGCATGTAAATTGAGCACTAAACTTAACTCGGATTGGTCCACACCAAGAGATTAATGAGGTTGAGCCTGTCAACAGGATTGACTGGTTTGTCCATGGATATTTAATGAACTGGATTCAACCCAGCTAGTGCTGCAAAACAGAAAACACACCTTGCCCAGCCAATCACCTTGAGTAGCCGTTTCCTGTTGTGTGCGTGCGTGCGCGTGTCTGTGTGTGTGTCTGTGCGTCTCTGGTCACGAATGGAGGGCGGAAACTCACTAGTGACTCAAGACGGTCTGGGGGAGAACCACCCGCACAGAACTTCCGTGCAAAGGACGAGTCTGGAGAGTGACGGCAGGAGCCACTAGTCTACGGAGAGGCCGCGCGGCCGCGCAAGCCGGCCTGGGGCTTCTCTGGTCGGGAGCTAGCCAGCGTGCCAGATGCAAACCACACTGCCTGCTGTACCGAAATCCAAGTGTCCCCTCACGCTGCCCTCTCTCCGGGGACAAGTGTGCTCATTCTCTCTGGCTCGTAAACGAGACAGACGCTGCCCTTCCTTCCTGGCCTGGCTCTGTCCACAGAGACGGGCGCGGGGTCGCGCTGGCGTGGAGCAGGTCTGAGGTTCTGCTCGCTACCCCTTCTGACAGCGCTGCGCGCAGTCCAGGTCCCCGAGCGTGCGGTCACCGCGTGGGACTTACCACTCGACACAGCTCTTGAACGTCGTGCTGCATGAAGCTATCTAACGTTTCCCACCTTGGAAAGAGAAAGGGAACGTCTGTGTTTATTTATGCTCCCAAGTTTCAAATGAGAGTAAATTCAGCAGCTGAGACTTCAAAAGCAAACGGTATGATGGGCCACTATTCGTAAACTCCTCTCTGGGGCCCCCAGATTTAACGATCCCCCCGAACGCTATCAGGACACCAGCGTCTTCGTGCCCCGTGGTGCCTGAGGACGTCATTACGTCATTATGTGGCGAAGGACTTCTTAGGCCAGATTCTAAAACCAAGCCTTTTACGACCAAAAAGGACAAGCCAAATCCAATGATAAACACACCTGGGCGCACTTAAATGCCTACCCTTGGCTCTGGCTTCTTCTAGCACGCTCTCTCATCAGAGCAGAAGGAAGCAGACGGCGAAGGAGGCACAATACGTACCCGAAGGACTTCGTCAGCTTTTTTGTTCCCACAGGCTTGTCGCTGTGCTGCAATTCGTAGAACACTCTTTGTAATGCTAAGGGGACGCTTTTGGATGAATCATCACCCTCGGTTGGCATCATGTACACGGCCTAAAATAATTAAGAAATAAAAATGGAATTTTATGTGAAAGTATCACCTCTAATATCACAATGGCTAAGGGGGGAGGACTTCTAACTATCTCCCCCAAAAATAGTTCTGGAAATTTTAGAAGACCATCAAAGTCTTTAGAGGCAATGTAAAATCCATGAGAAAGTGAAAAAAGAATTCCAAAGGGAATCACTTCTAATTCATACCTCTTAGAACAACACTTTTTAGCTTAACATCGCCTTGTGAACAGGTGTCACAACACCTACGTGCCCACCCCACGGGTCCCCACGCCAGCATCCTGTCCGGGTCACCACAGGGCCCCCCTAACAGGAAAAGCCAGCAGCCCAGCCGGCGCCCCCCCCCCAACCCAGAGTCTGTGTGGCCTGCACCCTCCAGGCTGGTAGAGGACGAGCTGGCCTACACCGGACACGGGGGTGTCTGCGGTCTCTACAATTATCGCGCTCCTGACAATGACCACAGTCAGTGGCTTTGCAATTTAATTTTAATATAAAAAACTTTTCAAATGTTGCTAATGGCTTTCCTTAAAAACAAAACAAATAAAAAAAACCTTTCATTATCTCTAGCCCAACAAAATGAGGTTAGCCAGCAAACTTTTGATCACCTGAGTCAGTCTCCCAAGTGTTGGAACCCTGAAGCATAAAGATCTGCGTACGTGTACCAGAGGGGGCCCTGCCCGGGGACAGCGCCGTGATCCGGGAGGGGGGTGTGGGGACATGGCAGAGACCCCAGACGGGACCTGGCTTGAACAAGGGTGGCCGGAAGGCTGAGGGAGAGAAATGCCGTCCACTTACCTTTCGTAACTGATTTGTGAAAAACAGCGTCTGCAGCAGGCTGTTCATGTAACAAGTCGCTCCCTGATTCTTTAAACCGACGTAGCCCGTGTGCTTCTTCGAATCCCACCTGCGAGATCAGTGCCAGGTTGAGGGGAACCCGCACAGGACACCCCGCTGCTTCTGCCGGTGCCTGCCGCACTGCTGCACGCCCCCACGACCTCCCGCCATCCCGACGTGGGGGCGACGGCCACGCACCCCTCAGCGCCAGGCCCCCCACCGAGGGTGCCAGGGCCCCGAGTGCTGAGCACGGCCAGGGGCCCGGTTCGCCCAAGCGCACGGACCCGGCGCTGGAGACGCAGCTCAACGCCGCCGCAGCACCGCCACCATCTCCCAAGATCCCGGCTCGCGGACACTGGCTAGGTTCTCTGAGCGGCTCCCCACATTCGTACTAAGTCACACGCAGACTCAGCAAGAATGGGAAATAGCTAAAACCCCTCTTTTCTAAAGACTCGCACACAAGTGAAGACGGGCATGTGGACCGGGGATCTTAGCTCAGACCTCTCAACTAGCGCTTTCTTTTCACTCCGCTCCGCTGGTGGTTTTCTTGGAGGAGAAAGTGCAGATCTTGTCAGTTAGTGGTCCCCACTGCACGCCCCCCACCCCCCACCCACAGTGACAGGAAGGGATGCCAGCCACACCACCCCGCCCCGCCCCTCGGTCTGTAATGGGCACGCATGGACACCGATCATGCCCCCTAGACGAGATGTTTGTTGGTGGTGGAGGTCAGGGTCAACAGCAACCTGATGCCAGGCGTAGTCCTTGACCTCGCTGACACAGCCCTGGTTAAACTATGTGTCTGTGGATGTTAAAAATTGGCAAGAAAAGGCAAGAACTCTAAATTAGAGATGGTTATTTAAAAAACTACAATCATAGGGGCGCCTGGGTCGCTCAGTCAGTTAAGCCTTCAACTTCGGCTCAGGTCAGATCTCACGTTCGTGGGTTCGAGCCCCGCGTCAGGCTCTGTGCTGACAGCTAGCTCAGAGCCTGGAGCCTGCTTCTGGTTCTGTGTCTCCTTCTCTCTCTGCCCCTCCCCCTCTCATGCTCTGTCTCTCTCTGTATCAAAAATAAATAAAACATTAATTAAAAAAAACTACCATCATAAAGATTTAGGCGACAGTGCTGACTAGGTTTTGATAAGGAAGACTAAGCCAAGAAATGGATTTTGATCAGTAAGGCTGAAAAACCCAATGCACTGTTTTAGTTGAGAAAAGTTAGTCATAAACAAATACGAAGGTTTTCAAAATGGGAAGGACAAAAAACAGTTTTCTGGGTTTTGCCCTGACTCCTGACACCTGACTGAATACTCAGGCTCTGAAAGGGCCACTCAGGAAAAGCTGGATTTCTCCTGTACGCGCGGGACCCGGGCTAGGTAACAGCTCCGCCCTTGGCTGCCCCACGGTCCCCACCTGGTCCCACCCACACTGCGCTCTCCAGCCTCCACCCCACCCCCGGACCCCGCGGCCCAGCTGACCCCCTCAAGCCCCACACCTTCCGGATGTGCCCCCTGCCCAACCCTTTACCCTCCTTAGGCGGAGCCCAGCCCCACGCTGTCTGCAAGGCCAAGCTCGGCTCACGCACACAGACCCCCCCCACCGCTGAGGGCGCACAGCGCCTGCGGGTCTTCCCGAGCTCAGCTCTGCCTCCCTGACCCTCCGGCCCGCCACCCCTCGTCACCATGCCTGCGGCTCCCAGACGGTCACGCCCCTGCCCTCTTCACACAAAAGGCCCGGCGTTCCGCCCACAGTGCTCTATGAACCGGCAGGAAGGCCCCAAATTGCCGCCCAGAACCGCACTCAGCGCACAGCAGCGCCTGGCATACAGAAAACGCTCAATACTTGTGCCAAGCGAAGGGGTCAACGTGAAGCTGACGGATGTAGCCCGAACACCCCATGTGCGCGCCAGAGGCAAGGGCAGGGAGGGTGCCCGTCGGTTAACATGTGCGTCTGCTAACATGCCAATGCTCCTTTCACTAGAGCACAGAGGCATTTTTAAGGGCACCCGACTAAAGAAAACTTACGCAACTCCATGGGGAGCGTCCGCCTGTACAAAGACTTCAAAAGTCACTTTGTCGTCATCTATAAATCCTTTCTCAGGATCAGTCACTTCCTATAAAACACAAGAACACCCAACTCGCGTAAGAACACAGAACGCTCGCTTCGCTCCGGAGACAATCACCCCAGCGCCGTCTGCTTATTAGAAGAAAATGCGACTTTCTCAAACACCCACATCGTGCTTCTGGTTTTGCAGCATTCTGTATGGTTTTAAATAGTGTCCTCTGAACAAACCCAGCAAAAGCTTGGTTCCTCTCGGAGGCAGCTGTGAGGGCTCGCGCCAGGGCCCAGGCTGGAAGGGACGGGCACCTGCTCCCCAGAGTGGGGCCTCAAGGGCCCCACAGGACGTCCCCGAGAATGCACCCCGGTTTCCACCTCCTGCAAAAAGCAGCCGAGGGGCGCCTGGGCGGCTCAGTTGGTTAAGCGTCCGACTTTGACTCAGGTCAAGACCTCGAGGTTTGTGGGTTCGAGCCCTGCGGTGGGCTCTGTACTGACGGCTTGAAGCCTGCTTCTGATTCTGTGTCTCCCTCTCTCTCTGCCCCTCCCCTGCCTGCTCGCGTGTGCTCTCTCCCTCCTTCAAAAATAAACATTGGGAACCAAAAAAAAAGCACCCAAGGTAAACTAAGTGGAGAATGACGAGGGCCCACAAAACCACGTGTGGCTCAGGGAAGGGCCTCCGTTTAAGGGCGGTTCCGCCTGTCGGGAAAGCTAGGAGGCACCTTGGGGGCTTCTGACACAGAGCTGAGCCCCGGCTCAGTCGGCTGCTTAAAAACCTCAGCCTGCCAGCTGCGGAGAACACATTTTCACAGATGCCCGTCCACTGGATAAAGCAAACATTCTGACTGCGAACGGAAGGGTCTGCAGGGAGGAAGAACCCGGGGGCGAGGGACGCTGCTCGGGTCAGTGGGGCAAACGCACGGTTACTTACGCTCCAGGCCATAAAATTGGAGAATCCCCAGTCATTCTCTTTGTGGAAGAACAAGTGGCTGATGCGTCGACTGAAGGACTTCTCGTCGTCTCTGTAATTTATGATCTTCAGCACGGCCTGTGCGTGGCAGGACCACGACCTGGACAAAGAAAACCTAAGCCTTAGGGGACCCACGTAACGGACACTCACACATCATTCAAAACACAGCACACGAAAATTCCCACCTTCCGCCCACTGTCTTCTATTTGGGGAGGTGGGGAGAAAGAGGCTAAAAGGGGTTGGGGAGCCCCCCGTGCGGTGTGTAACGATGTGACCCACGGGCTGTTGTTGTCTCTTTTAGGTGGGTATCAAGCTCCAGAGCCTGACGCAGGGCTTGAACTCACGAGATCAAGATCCGAGCAGAGATCAAGAGTCAGACACTTAACCGACTGAGCCACCCAGGCGCCCTGACCCGTGGTTTTATTCATTTTAACTTGTAAAGGTATTTTTAAGTCAGTTTTATTTCTTAACTGGTATCAATACAATACAGTTTCTGGACTTTAGATACTGGCCTCTAGAGTCTGTAAGAGACCCCGGTTGTCATGTCTAGGTTGGGTTTTGGGAGAAGAGCACAAAGCAAGAAGACAGTGAGGCCGAGCCCCCTCTAGGACCCCCGGGAGCTCGGGGCAGGGGCGCCCAGCCTCAGCCCCAGCCCCAGCCCCAGCCCCATGGACAGCAAGCCAAGTCGGGGGCGGATATCACAAAAGGGGTTCTGGATCTGTGTGTCAAAACCTGAAAGGGCCGCTGGGGCCAGAGCTGCAGGAGAGCCGCACGGAGCGGCGTCTGTGCAGGGCTCCGACCTCACGGCAGCGCAGGCTCAGTCGGCACCAGCGCCCTGCCTGCCCAGGCTGCCTACGCTGGGCACGGGCGGCTCACCGCGTCCCCCAACTACTGTCGGGCCATGGCCATCTGCTGGGCTAACATGTGGCCCCAATACTCACCAGAAATCACAGCAGAGTGTGAACACAGGAAGGAAAAATCTAACCTACATACGGGCCCAGGCTGCAGCACAGAACTGGCCTGGCACTTCTTAAACATTCAAGTAAAAAAGAAAAAGGTAACAGATTGTGTTCCCTGGAGCTCGGACAGGACAGCCAAGGCCAGTGCCTGCCGGCCCCCTGGGGGCCGGCTTTCCCAGACAGGTCTAAGGGGCCACAGCCTGGGGGTGGCAGGGAGCCTGGACAGACATGGGCCGACGAGGCTGCCTTCTCACGGACTCGTCATCATGGGAGAAGGACACGGTGACCAAGCGATCCGGGACCCTTTCAAACAATGTCAACTAAGCTTCTGATATATGCTCAAGAGTGAGAGTTTTTAAATTAAGGGCAAAATCAAACTTTTAGGATGAATCATTGGAACATGTAAAGTCTCTCGTCTTTGGTTTCATCTGAATAACGGGACCATAAAAGACTTTTCCTAACTTGAAGACATTTTACTATGTTTCTTCTTAAAATTTTTAAGAACGAAACAGTTTCTCTCCAATAAGCTGGAGAGGCCCCTGTGGTATAACCCTCAAGGAATGTTTTAATTCAAACTCTGAATAACACACAGGAGCCGGTGAAGAACACAACAATGCCGAAGCCTCGGGACCGAGGAATGTTCCTTAACTACCGTCTGCCACCCAGGCACGAGCTGGTAGGCTGAGTAAACTCGGCAATGCGGTCGTCGGCTGGTCCGGAGGGGCCCTGATTCCGTGTTCCCTGGGCTGGGAGATTCTAACATGTGACATCAGGTTCTTATTGGCAAGAAAAACACACACCTTTCTTTTCTAGCTTGGAGAGAATACCTACCAGTGAGTTTTAAAGAGAGAAATGTACTTCATCTAATGTCAAATTAGAGGGCTATGTAGAGGCAGCAAGGAAATTCAAAAATTTTAAGTTCAAAGAGGCCGACCAGGCCGGGCCTCCAATCACGGAGCATAACTATTTGTGGGTTCGTAATCGCATCATTTAAACTGTCTTACGTGGAATCAGATTCAGCATTGCACTGGAGAAAGAATCCTACGCTTTTTTGGTGTGGTCTGTCTGGATAAAAGCGTGGCATCACCATAATCTTCCATGGCAGATTTCGCACAAAACACGGAGGGCTAAGGACCGACTCACTCAGTCTGCTGAAGCGCTCGACAGTGAACTGAAAGGTTGCCTCGGAGCGCCAACTCGTGTCTGCAAGAGAAGGCCGTGTCAGTCACAGGGCTCGGGCGCTGGCGGGGAGGCCACACCGACGGCCCACAGTCGCGGGGCCCGCGACGGACACCCGACCGCGTGGGGGAGCCGTCCGCACACCCACGACCTAACTGCTGCGCCTATGTCCTGGGAAAGTGAGGGCATGGCACCTAGAATCGGGCGAGTGGACCCCAGTCCCAGAGGGCCACCGCCACGCACCTGCCCGCCCTCCAGGATTCCAGGCCTACTCTCGACATTCCCACATCCTCCCTGCTGAGTGGACAGGCTCTGCAGGGAAGGCCCAGGGCAGCCGTGGGACACCTGCTCAAGGTCAGGGCGCCTGGAGGAAGAGAGGAGGGCGGCCTCGGGCGGCCTGGTCTGGAGAAAGGAAGGGGCGGGGGCGTTGCACCTGCAAACTCACGAGGCCCCGAAAAGCCCCTCCCACTGTTTTAGAGACAGGACTGCTAAGTTAGCCCCAAAATAAACGTTAATGTCATCAGCTCACAAACTTTTGTGAAATACTGTCCTGTACGCCCTAAGGAGAATAATTTATAGAGGAAGACACTGGTGTTCTCAACATGAAGGGTAAAAATTATTCAATTTACTCAAGACCTGAAGGCCTATGTAAGAAACTAAGGTTTCCTCCACTAGAAAGCAATGTATCGGTAGAGTGCCTCTTGGCAGACTTTTCGCTATTAAGTCACCCTTTAGAATTCCACCTTTTGCCAAGGGTGACCGATTACAAGGGACTCAGGCTGCTGACGAGCTCTGACCTCCCTCCCTCCCAGCCTGGTGTCCATATCGTGCTTCTCAAACTCCTGGGAAGTAGCAGCCCCCAAGGCTGCCCGCCACCTTACTGACTGGCACGTTCATGGACCCTCAGAGAGCTGTCACCGCAAGGCCAAACTGCCGTACGAGCTTCTAACTGCTTTCTCTCCATTTCGGTGCCTATTTGGCTGCAGACAGGGTGCAGTTCACAGACTGGCAGGGGACCCGGGGCCACGCTCTGAAGAGCCACCGCTGGTCTACGGAAGAATCAAAGCCGTGTGGAAGGCTTTGTCTGGCTTGGCATCAGGGGCCGCTCTGCTGTGTCTGCACAGGAGGAGACTCTGAGGCCCGGGGAAGGGGCTGTCGGGGAGGGCGCCACGCCGCCTTCCTTCATCCTTCTCCAGACTCGGGGACAACCAAGCGCTCAGGGGCACAGAGATGGCTTGCGTTTGTGACTGTCTGATGTGTGCTTAAGAAAACATGTCCATCAATCCTCATGAGAGGGTAGTATTCTTCACCCAAGAAATAAGAACCAAGAGCAAATGCGACACTCAGCCCTGGCACCGACTTGTGACACTCTTCATGCCCACCTGCTCTGCGGTCCAGAGGCCCCTCCGGGAGGAGGGGGTGGGGGGAGGCTCCCCTTTCCTCCGGCTTCTTCTGGCAGCAGGTATGACTTTCATCCCACCCCTCTGAGGGAGGGAAGTACCAAGAAGCCAGGAACATGCTCTGATGTCTCAGCAAGGCTTGGGGAACCAACGGGCGCTAGTTCAGAGACTCGATCACAGGTGAGCCGCATTTCAATCCTGACAGGCGCAATCAGGCGTTCTAGAAATCCCATCTCAGAGGACGACAAGGCCCGCTGAGGTTATGTGGTTTGTTCAACAAAACAACCACAGTGGGTTTCAGTACCCATGAGCTGCACGCCCTAAATGGTGACCTTGCCTCTGGCTTGTAAAATGCCACATCCTGAAGTGTGACATTCCCCCCAAGGCAGAGCCCAACAGAACTGGCCGCTTTATGGGGAACAAAGAACCCCAATCAACCAAAAAGTCACCGCAGGGCACATACTCAGGCGACCTAAGGAGTCAACATCACAAAGTCCTGCCTCTCTTCTCATTTGTCAGAAACAATCCAACTCATCTTAAGATGAGGAGTCGATTTTTAGACAGACAAAATTGAAACATATCACAAATGCTTCTTCTGTCCCAAACTTTAGCCAAATTCCGAAATTGATCATAAACAGGAAACAGAACCAACCGGAACTCCTCATGGCAGTGAGACGGCAAGATGACAAGCCCTTCCTTCAGCAGCAGCACAGCCAGGGGCCCAGGCTGCTGCACAGAGCGCGGCTCACACGTGGGCTTACACACCGGGGCGAGGTCCCGCCTCGCAGTCAAGGCACACCCTCAGGACAGACTAGCGTCTGACACACACCAGCAGATTTCACGAGAATAAAAATGTTGTTCTCTGCTTCTCAACCCTTCAAAAACCACTTGAATAACTGAACAATTACAGTAAATACCTAAAGGTCAAGGCAGGAGGGTCTACAAAGAAGCAGAACAGACTTGAAACCCATCTCTGGCAGGAAGGCCTGGCCGGACGACAGTCCCACGAGGAATCACAGGAGCCGAATAGGTCCTCGCAGAGAAGACAGGGGACAAGTGCTCGGGGACCTACTTTCCTAACTCCCCAGTGTCTACACTGCTGCACAATGAAAAACACGTGCCAAGCAGCAGACCTGGGAACCCGGAGGGCGCCCCACATCCTGCAGACTCAGAGTTTCCCCGGGGGACTCCGGGGTCTGCCTCAGGGCTGCCCCCAGCGCTCGACTCCACGCCAGTTTGAGGTTTGCTGGCAAGGACAGGATAAGCTCCTGCTCCCTGCTGTCACCACACCTCCTCCGCCCGGACACTGGGAAGCCATCACCCCCACCCGAGCCTCGCCGAGCGGCACCAGCTGGCACCAAAGCTGCCGCCACGCCTATTCGCGCCCCAACCTATCTTCCCAGGCAGAGGCCTGGGGTGCAGCTTCATGAAAAAGGGAGAGGAAGGCACAGCACTTTGTTCTGTTCTGTTTAAACCAGAAGCCTGGCCTGCGGAGTCCCCGAGGGGCGCCTTTGCGGTCATTTTCTCAAACCTCAAGTTTTCATTCTTTGCCAAGTCCCAGTGAATACCCAGAAATCACTTTTGTTTCACTGGTACCAGCAATCTCTACTGGCAGAGGCTGCATGTGCTCTCAAACGTCTCGTGGTCCTCTAAGGAAAAACGGAGTAAGAAACTAAAATCAAAGTAGAGTAAGTAGGGGCAACCAGAAAATGATTCTCATTCTTGTCTGCAATTCCACGTTAACAGGCTTTTTTAAAAGACTAATTTTTGAAGTAATCTCTACAGCCAACATGGGGCTCGAACCCACAAGCCCCAGATTGAGGACCGCCGGACATTCTTCTGAGCCAGCCAGGCGCCCCTAACAGGGTCTTCAAATGCTCTTTGTCTCAACCAAACACCTGTCCGTCCGGGCCGCCAGCCAGCGAACTTCGTGTAGAGCAAACCCCCTTCCTGAAGGGGGCCCCTCTGCCCAGGACACTCTGTGCCCCACTTTATGGTGTTAGGAGATTCAGGAGAGCGGGGTTCTGAAGCTCGGACCTGGGGAATCATTGACAACTCTTCTGAAGATGTCAGGGTGCCGACAGTCCGGAAGGGCTCTGCGACGCGGACCCGGGCTGGGCCCAGCACCCCTCAAACTCCCTGGACTCAGGACCTGTCGCCACATGCCATGACTGGGGAGACGCTGCCCTAAAACCACGGCCCTCCTCCGAGAACGAGGGCCGGGACCATCTCCCTCCCACCCTCTACCATGAGAGATACCATCTTTTCACGCTCTTATCCTGGACCTTTCAACAGCCACCGCAAGTCCCCGGCGGGGAACACAGCGCCACTGAAGACCACGGTTTCCCCCTGCCGTGTTCGCGCTTGCTAACTCCCCACAGGAGTGTTTCCATTTCTAGGTTCCATGGTTTGGGACCACTGCTTTTACTACTATCTTAGTTAAAGTTTGCCTCAAAAGGAAAGGGGGTTTTATGTGCATTATGATCCCCGAACAATGGTTCTCCAACGAGGCAATCTAGACCCCCGGAGACATCCGGCAAACGCAGAGACATCTCGGGTTGGGGGGCCTACGGGGAGCGAGGATGAAGGCTGGCACAGCACCGGCATCCTGTCACACAGAGGCTCGCCCCCACAACTAAGAATGATCTGCCCACAAAGGCACCGGTGCCAAGGCTGAGGAACCCTGCCCTTTCTCTACCTCTGTGCCTCCTCCCAAACGCTCCCCCCAAAACACACGCACGGAAATACTCATGTGGAATTGCCCTGTGGAACTAGTCGGGGAGCTCTCTGCCTGGGGTGGGCCAGTTAGCATCTGCGAGGGGCCGGAACCCGCCTCTCGCTCACACCTGGCATCCTGGGCCTGGCCACACCTTCCCAACGGTGCTCACAGAAGCACTTTTGGCATCTCAAGTGTCTGAAGTTAAACCAAGTGCCCAGCAACGGAAGAGACCGCACCCACACACCGCTGCCCTCGATCTGGGTGGAAAGCGCACTCCGCAGGTAACAAAGCAGCTGGGCGCACACCCCGCCTCTTTACCTTCCTCAGATATTGCCTCAGCCAGCTGCCAGGGGTAAACCGCACTGTGAGAGAACTCTCAACTACGGCTGCAGTTTCGCATGGAGGCTGAACTTTTGGCAGGAGGTCTGAACAGCAGTCCTTCTGGCGGTGCAGCCCGTGACTGACGGTTTCTTTCAACTGCCCCGTTACTCCCCTGGGAAGGACACAACCCTCATGAGGATCGATGGACATGCTTTTGACAGAACATGGTTTCATATTACACTGCAAGATTCCGGGCCTGAATAAAGTGACTACTGGCTGCTACCAACTCAGGATTTTGGACTTTGCAAGTAAATGCATAGGTCACACAGCTGATCAATTATAAAGAAGAAATAAATAGCCTCGAAAGAAATGGATTTCCTGGGCACAGAACGCGTCCATGCAAACACTTATGCGCACACTTTTTGCATAGAAGATATAGACCAAAAGTTAGTGTGGGAGAATGAAGCCCAAAGCTCGATTCTGATTCTGATTTCACACCTACTGGGAGCAGTGAGGGATTATCAGCTACAGACAACTGATACACACGCTACAGTGAGAATGCGATGGAAAGCCAAGTTCCAATGTCTAGAAGTATCTTGCTGCAAACAACAAGGAAAGGAAAATAAGGTAGCCTAGGATACACTTGTTCTGAACACTGACAGTGGCGGGGAAATGGCAGGCTTGAGAAAACACCCATCTATTAACAGACTTCTGTATTTCAACCTTCTCGCCCAGGCTGAGGAGAACCAACTTACCCTGAAATGTGCGGGTGATCTTACAGTTCAAAACCACAACAGCCTCCTCAATTTTCCTCAGATACAAGCCTCCTGAGCACTAGCTACTCCTAGGACACTCACAAGCACTCAAGAAGAACTCCACAGCTTGTCCCCGTGTGGGCGGGGCCGCTTGCTGCCCGCCGCAGGCACACGAGCTGCACGCACTCACCGTCCTCCATGTCCGCCTCTGTGTTGTTGTGTCCATCGCTCATGGCGACATTCCCGTTGATAACAGGGTTCTGCGTGATTCTTGGTGGATCGTCTGTATCTCCAGCTTTAAAGAGAACAAAGAAATTCCGTGGATTCACCCTCAAATCTTGGATTAAATAAAAACATACTGCACATAATTTGCCAGTCACCAGTATGCTGCAAATCTGTCATACTAAACATACTCTAACCCAAAAGGTTATTTACTAGTATGTCTACTAAATAAATATGAACTTTCGTTGCTTTCAAAATGCTACATGGGATGCGATCACTATCCCACTTTGTTCCATTTGCAATATTTTGAAATAGGCTTCCTTCTCATTAAAACTCAACCCCAGAGAAAACACCGCTGGGCTTACTAAATATACACACAGCAGTGTGTGTTGGAATGTTCTACCACGTCTATGCTTTGAAACATCCAACTGTGTTCTCAAAGTGTCACTGGCCGGCGACTGTAATCAACTACAAATCCATGCAAAACCCACAACTGGAGGCACTGGAAGTTGGGGGTGCGGGGAGGAGGAGGCAGTGTCAAAGGGGGTCCCTAGAAGCACTGGCATTTATAAAGAATCTGAGAAGGACTGAGAAACACATGAAGAGATTGTGTCATTCTAAATGCTTGCTGAAATCTGGCTTGACAAACATTTACACATCATCTAAGGCATGGATGCAAAACTCTGAAGCAAGGAGTGGCAAATACAAGGTGTGAGGGCCAAATGTAACATTCTCACCACTACTTAGGTAAGAATAATCTTCTTACTATGACATAGGTCCTTAACTTAAGAGGAAAAAACGCTATGTCAAGACATGTGGCCAAAAGGGTCACACTTGGCATGTAAGCCCCCTCTCCTTTCCCACGTCAGAACAGCTCACTGCAACTAACACGGGCCCCCATACCTTGCCTGCACACATTCTGATTGAACCTAGCAGTTGTAGCTGCAAACAGGAGATGTGGTTTTGAAAAGAGCTCCCTCAGGGTGTCCCAGGCCTGCGACACGTCTCCCCAGTCCGAATCAGCGGTCAGGCTGCTTCAGCACCACGGACAGCGCCCTCGCCGGCCCCTCCCTAGACACTCTCCCAAACCCCAAGTATCCGAGATCATCTCTCAAACAACCCTTGAATATAAATGACGCTTCCTCTGACACATCACAAAACACTTTCAGAGTCCCTGAAGGCCAAGAAACACATGTTACCACCTAAATCTGTATCACTTCAATCCTGATGTTCTTTTATTAACTATTAATAGATATACTTAACTAGCAATTGTGTTAAAGGTATTTTTTTAAAACATATACACATTTTTAAACTGGTCTTGACCACCACACCCTGACAAAAACCTGGGGCAGGTGGGGGAGAAGGACAAATTCTTCTTGCTCTCAAAGTCTAATAAACTCTTAAAACCTATGTGCTTCAAAAGCAACATGAAAATCCAGGTACTTTGAAATGTCTTTCATCCACATTTATCCTCCTAAGGTAACATCAAACCATCATTAAAAATATTTTTTGAGGGAAAACCCCTATGAAGGCCTATGAAATAAATTTTAGCACATTCCACCGATAGCATATTATGCAGTTTTCTTTTAAAGGTTCTCAACGTACCTAAATGGAAAGTTCTCTAAGCTATGTTAAAAAAAAAAAAAATCAAAGATACCAATCAGTAGGTATCATCACACACAGCCTGTTATAAACAAGGCGGGTTGCTGGAGCAAGAAAGGATAAATTCTCATTTTCCATCCATGACAAACACTGGAAGGACACACAAACCAGAGGTCCCGCTGGAGCAGCGGCAGTGGGCTACACACACACACACACACACACACACACACACACCGCACAAACGCACTGTCAATCCTACAATAATTTGCTGCACATATGCCTGCTATTTTAATTTAGTTTCTCATTTCAAATCTGTCCCACTACGATTAACTTGTGATATGGGTTTTTTAAAAAATGTTTCCTTATTTTTGAGTGAGAGAGAGAAAGTGTCAGACAGACAGACAGACACAGCACAAGTGGAATGGGCAGGGAGAGAGGAAGACAGAATGTGAAGCAGGCTCCGGGCTCTGAGCTGTCAGTACAGAGCCTGACATGGGGCTTCATCTCATAAACTGAGATCATGACCTGAGCCAAAGTCAGACTTCACCAACTGAGCCACACAGACACCCCTAAAATACGATTTTTAATGCACGGAAGCAAAAACAAATCATCTCTGTATACAAAACCAGAACATCACGCCTAAAAACTAGGATGTATGTAAATGTAAACAGTCTGCACTACTAGAGCTCACAGAATTTGACAACTGATTCCTGATCCCAAAGATTCCGAGATCCAAGCGAATTCAGATTATAGCTGAAACAAGGTATCTTTACGGGTTTGGGTGACGTGAAATAGAATACTTTCTCAGCAGAAGTTTTGGTAATAATGAAAATCAAGATCAAATCAAATGATCTATGGCTTGGGGCGCCCGGGGGGCTCAGTCGGTTAAGCACCGACTTCGGCTCAGGTCATGATCTCACAGTTTGTGAGTCCGAGCCCTGCATCAAGTTCTGTGCTGACAGCTCAGAGCCTGGAGCCTGCTTCAGATTCTGGGTCTCCCTCTCTCTGCCCCTCCCCCACTCACACTGTCTCTCCCGCTCTCAAAAATAAAAAAGCATTCCAAAAAAAAACCTCGAAAAACAAGAGATCGATGGCTCACCTCCACAGCACTTTATGGAGGGTGACAGCTCTGCAGGAGAAGGATTAACTACATGTGACAAATGGCGAAAGACAAATAATCTGTAAGTGAGGGGTCCTAGTGTTACTAAACCGGGCTCTCCTGAGCAGCACTTCACCTTTTTTCACACCAAGTTACACACGTGTGCTGGGCTGACCCATTGGCTCTTTTCCGCCCTCCGTAGGCACGGAGATGCTGGTCCCAGCCGGGGGCTCGCCCCCAGCCGGTCCACCATGTACATGAGAAACTCGACCAACAACAGGTCCATGAAGCTCCCAACCAACTGCCACGGGGCCTTGGTAGAAAGAGTTGGCAACTCAACTCTAGCTCCTAAGGGACTGAATATCCAGTTAAAAAAAGCTCCTCATAAACGAGTGAGTTCGGCAAGAGGATTAAAATTTTAATTAAGACGCAGTAAATCCCTGGACCCGAATTCAACAATGAAAGCACCTCGAGCCCACAAAAGCTCTGTATTAGGCTTCCAGAAATATCTTAAATAGTCTGCTTTCATTATCATCAAAGAAGTTGAAGACTGGGGTGTGTATCTATGTATCGCTACATATAAAGTGATCCTGTTCCAGAATTTTATGTCCTATTGTGTTGGCATTTTCCCATATGTGGCAACTCTCATTTGGCCAAACGTGAACAACACTAGTTTTTGGACACGCAAGGGCATGATGACAACATGCAATGCGTCAAATCGAAAGAGAAGAGGTCCCAAATGTGCCAAATATCTGCGGGGAGGAGTTATCGTTCCAAAATGTATTTAAGAGACTCAAATACAATCGAAGATCCTTTCCATTACTTGTGACTGGCTAACTTTGTGAGGCCAAACCCTCTGGTAAGCACCCAAGGCACGGTGGTGCTGGTGTTTTTTTAATATACTTACACACACACACACACACACACACACACACACACACACACACACGAAGGGGCACAAAATGCCTTTTCTAAAGACTAGAAACACACAAGAGGCTCGCCTGGCTGGTTACAAAGCCTGGGTATCTCCCCCTACTGAGGAGGCCATGCTTGTACTTGGCTTCCCTTCCCACAGGCTCCTGCTTGTGACGTCATAACACAAAGAACACTGGCCAATTGCTATGGAAATGATGCAGTGCTAACTCAGCCCCTGAATCTCACTCCCAGATTTAACAACAAAGCAGAATCTTAGTTTGTTTTCTTTGACATTTTCTGTAACTTAACAAAAATTACTCAAACCTCTCCCAAAAAGCCAAGAGTTTAGGGGAGGGGGGGAACACCACGCTAAGACCTCATGGCCTTCCAACTAAGAGGTGAATACTGCCCCTGGGAGGGGGAAGGGGGGTGTAGGCCACAAAGATGGAGCCACACCTCAGATCCAGGCTCCACTCAGGCCCCCTCTAACCTTCCCCCTAGTGATAGAACCCAGGGAACAAAATCACAGGGCAGTTAAAGGCCAGAATCTAAGGAGTGCCAACGCACAGCACACAGTCTCAATTCCCGACTCCATGGTGTCACCTGAAATTCCATGTCAAAAGCCATCTGGCTTCTGCTTGGTCCATGTCCCCCCTCACCACCTCTCCTGACACTGAGCCCATTTTAAAGAATACTAGATGAAGCGGAGGTTATCATGGTAAGCTAGAACACTGGTATCTTTCTCCATCCTCGTTTCTTTTTCTTTTAAAATATTTTTAGTGTTTTATTTTTATTTTTGAGAGAGAGAGAGAGAGAGAGAGAGAGAGAGAGAGAGAGAGATAGTGTGAGCAGAGGACGGTCAGAGAGAGAGGAAGACAGGCTCCAGGCTCTGAGCTACCTGTCAGCACAGACGTGGGGTTTGGACACAGAAACCGTGAGATCATGACTTGAACTGAAGCCGGACGCTTCACCGACTGAGCCACCCAGGCGCCCCTACACTGTGATTTCTTAATTAGCCACCCCAAATGTATTTCAGGACAGTTCAGAAACGCTGGTCCTAGTTCTAGAACTCCATCTGCCTCTCAAGACACCCATCTGAGCTTCTGAGTCACCTTCTAGTCCGAGCTTGTGGTTCCCCGCCATGTTCGCATGGCCCAGTGGCAGAGTCCGCTGGGCCGGCGCGGGGAGGGCTCTCCCGTCCACATTAGAGTGACTGCATAGAATCTCTAGGAACTCCACCACAACATTCTTTTTTTCAAAGCCCCTCCCCCGCTACTCTTGGGTTTAGGGCAAGGAACATATTCAAGGAACCTCATCAATTTAGATCATCACTTCCAAAAGATGATGAGGTCCAGAAACAGAAAGAAGGTGTTAATGGGGGAAAAGGAAGTCTGGGGTTTGGTTACTAGTTGCTTTTAGGTGCTGATGTAACTTGTTAACAGAGGGGGGAGACTGGCTGAGGGGAACATGGGCACACAGGACACAAGCCACATCTTTCCTCTAAATCTAAAATCAATCCCAAAGTAGTTTACTTGGAAACAGACAAAACAGAAGACCCTTAAGCCTAAGAAGCAAGGGATGTAACTGATAGCAGACGTCTATGTGGGAAATTTCAGCATGAAGCACTCACACCAGCAGGCCTGCCATCCTCACACAATAGAGATAGAAGAAGACAGCCGTCTCACGATTTATTTAACTATTCCGCCGACAAGGACTGCCTCCAGTCTGCTTGTGTTTTTTGCCACTTAAATGACACGACAGTCTGTACTTTGATTTTTGTTGGGCTGCAATTTATCACCAGGTCTTCTTTCTCAAACTTGTCAGACCCCACCCCCCAAGCCATGAATGAGCCAAGAGCTTCCCAGTGGCACTTAGCAGCGTGTTAATCCCAGTCCTGCTCGCTTGCAGGTGTGGGTCTATGTGTCCACCAGACACACGGACGCGCCAAGACCTGCACGCTGCCAAGTAACGCCCAGCAATACAGCAGAAGACCCGGGGCCTGCACGACGCTCACGCGCTGCTCCGGAGAACTCTCCCAACTCTCAGATGCGGCCCCTTCGCTCCCGCTTCGCAGAATTCAACCACAACTGATACCGAAATGTCCTGGTCCACAGTATGAATCCTCATGCACAGAACTTAGCTCTAAGCTCACCCGGAGGAGCAAAATGACAGCTGATAACCCAACAGTGAGACAAAGAGGATGCAGCGGCTGAGGCTGGCTATGCAGGGGGCCAGTCCAGGAGACGCAGTCGCCGACCGATCTGCGGGACCCGGCAGGTGGGGGTGGGGTGGGCAGTCCCAACCAGTCCCCTGTGTAGGGACTGCGGAGGCGGGCGCTCCAAGGACATCCCTGGAATCAAGGACTCACAGGTGGTGATGGCTGCTCCCCCAGAAACCAGACCCCCTGAGAGCTGGGAAAGGGTCCTGGCAAACACGCAACACGGCGGGACACCTCAGGCCGCCACTGTGGCGTCAAGGTCAGGCCCCATGGAGGATTCTTCTAAGGCAAGGCTGGGCCTCAGGCAGGACCATGGACCATCGCTAGGCCTGGAGGCCACCAGGGGGTAATGATCTCCCAAGAAGACAATGAGGTGAGGGTGGTGGTCCTGATAACTCTGCAGCCGCACCTGGCCTCCTCTCTTCCAGGACTTGGAGCCAGAGGACACGAAACGGGTACTGACCACAAACACCGCCGGTTTTCTGTGCTCACACCCTCAGTTACGAAGACCACACGCCTGGGGCTGTGAAGAAGCAGAGAGGCTTTCCGGACTCTCTCTGCCTGGGGAGGGAAGGGAAGCCTCTCAGAAGCAGTTTCTGGGGCGCCTGGGGGGTTCGATCAATTAAGCATCTGACTTCAGGCCACGATCTCAAGGTTCATGGGTTTGAGCCCCACGGCGGGCTGTGGGCTGACAGCTCAGAGCCTGGAGCCTGCTTTGGATTCTGTGTCTCTCTCTCTCTCTCTGCCCCTCCCCTTGTGCTGTCTCAAAAATAAATAACCATCAAAAGAAAAAATTTTAAAGCAATTTCTGAACGTGGTCCTAGATGAGAAATTTCAACTGTGCTTCAAAAAGATCCTTTCTTTCTTTCTTTCTTTCTTTCTTTCTTTCTTTCTCTTTTTAATGTTTGTGTTTGAGAGGGGGGGGGAGAGGGAGAGAACACGTGAGAGCAGAGAGGGGCAGAGAGGATGAGGGAGGGAAACGCAGAATCCGAAGCAGGCCCCAGGCTCTGAGCTGTCAGCACAGAGCCCGATGCGGGGCTCGAGCCCACAAACTGTGAGGTCACGACCTGAGCTTGAGGGACTAAGCCACCCAGGTGCCCCCAAAAAGATCCTTTCTAATCCATTATCATGACATTACCCAGGATTCAACATCTCCCCCCAGAACTCGGGCAGGCCCTGTATGCCTCCAATTACAGTAACTACTAACTAAGAACAAGTTTTAATTACTTCTTTGCTGGGAAGAGCTGGGGAGGTAAAGGCATGCATTTCCGGCAAGGCTGGGTGGAACCAGCACCCACTGAGCCAACCTGTTTATCAAGTGTCTCAGATGCTCAACGCTGGGCCGAGGGCTCCAGGAGGGGACACAGAGATAAGCGCGCGCGCACGCACGCACACGCACACACACACACACACACACACACACACACACACACACACCCCCCCCCCCCCAGGTCTCCTGGTGCTCGCTTTCTTGAGGGAACAGACAAGAGGGGAGAATTCCAACATGGGGCGGGGGGAGGAACTGAGTACACTGACGGAGCTGCAGGACCATCCGCCTTGAAGGAAGGGGCGACGTGGGGGTTGAGACCACAGAGCGAAAAGGAGCCGGGCTGTCAGACCTCCTAGAGGAGCACATCCTGGATAGAGTGCACAGGGACAAAGGCAGTGAGCAAGGCAGGAGGGGGGCAGGGCCAAGGCCCTGGAAGGCCCTGAAGGCTCTGATAAGGATCTCCTTCTCAAACCTCCTTCTCAAACGCTCTCCCCTTGGCAGGCCTCTGGGACAGACCCAGTGGGTTCCTGCCACTCAGCCCAGGGCTGCTGCCTCGGGGTCGAGCCTGTGGGTCCCCCTGCAGGCAGGCGGCTTCTGTCAAAAGTCCTCCACACGCCGCTGAGGACTCAGACGAGGTGGTACGGTTTTAGGAGCCTGCTCCTCGGGCTGGCCTGCCAGGCGGGCAGTACTGCCAACAATGAAACCGTGACTTCATCAATGCCCGACTCCAAAGTGCTCTGCTTTCATCACTTCTCTGATTTTATGCACAGTGTGGCCATACCCATCCCCCACGAGGCTGGCTGGGAGCCCACTTCCAGATGGCAGTCCTGGCCCACTAACCAGCGCCTTCTCTGGTCCTCTGCCGTTGGCGAGCCACTGCCAGGGCCCGAGGCCAGTGCCCGCAAAGCTTCTAGGTCACCGAGCCTGAAGGTTCAGAGTGGACCCACTGTGCTGGGACCTGACCGTTAGCTCCACGCTCTGAAACCATCCTGATTTAAATGAGGTGTAGGAAAATAAACGCCCCAGAGAGGCCACATATAAATGTGTGTGCCTTAAATAGGAATATTTGTGTGGGACCTCCAGGTTAGTTTGATTATGTAAAAACAGTCCGTTCCCTAGAGGATGGCCCTAACGGTCAATCCGGTCCCACACTCTGCCAACTGGAGTGAGTGCTGCCTGGCACTGAGGGGCCTGTGACGGGCACTGCCCAAGAACTCAGAAGTACATCTGTGTTGCTGTTACACGCACCGTCCTGTCCACAGAGAGCGGGGAACGGCCTTGGCCGCCCCCGGGAAGAGCACAGACCGCGCTGCCCAGAGGCCACGGGACAGAGGCAGGAGGTATCTGCCTCACACGGCAGCCAAACGAGTAATATCCAGAACACACAGTTCCTAAAAATCGAGAAGAAACAATCCAACTACCACACAGAGGAGAAATTCACAAAAAAATACAAGTAGCTGATAAACACGTTCAACTTCTCCCACTAACCTGATTCCTTTTTCCACCTACCAGCCTGACAGTGAAAAACACCGGAACTGCCCCTCGATGCTGTGGGTCTCACAGAATGGGTGTCAAATGGACAGCTGACTATCCAAACCAGAGGCTGTGTTTATTAAATGCAAAACGCCAAATACCCTTCAACTCAAATGTCATTCCTAGGAATCTATTCCAAAGAAAACCTGCATCCACGCCCACAGCTCTCCTAGCGATGGTTTTACACCCAAGCACCATTTTCTACTGGGAAGTTAAAAGCGACAGAAATGCTTGTTACTGCTAAGGACCACGCAGCGTGAGGCTCTGTTTCTATCAAGTGTCCAGAAAGGGGAATGTACAGAACGCTGATCAGCGCTTGCCTGGAGCTGGGGGATGGGAAGGTTGGAGGGGTCACAACTCAGGAGCAAAGGGGCTTCTTTGGGGCATAAGAATCTTCCAAAACTGACGGTGGTGACGGTGCACAACTGTAAATATACCACACTGCACACTCTAAATAAGTGACTAGCAAGGCGAATCAGAGCTCAATAAAGCTGATGTAAAAAGACAGGAGACCAGAAAGAACAGAAATGGGCCATTCTGCATGGGAACAAAACAGTCCCACAAATCACAACCGTCTTGGCGGCTCTGTGCAGTCAACGGTGTGCACGCTGAACAACCGAGTCACATCACCTGGCCAAGAGCTGTTCCACTTTCTGCAGGATCCCTCTCAGAAGAACATTCAGCATTCTGATGTTTTAAATGTTCAGTGATCCACAAAACTGACTGATGAGTGAGGTCCACTCTATATTCATGGAGTTTTTTAATTTTTTGGTTTATTATTTTTGAGACAGAGAGAGACAGAGCACGAGCAGGGGAGGGGCAGAGAGAGGGAGACACCGAATCCGAAGCAGGCTCCAGGCTCTGAGCTGTCAGCACAGAGCCCGATGTGGGGCTCGAACCCATGGACGGCAAGATTATGACCTGAGCTGAATTCAGACGCTTAACCGACTGAGCCCCCCAGGGGGCCCTACATTCATGTAGTTTTAAAGAAAGTAAAACGGTCCTGAGGGGGATGCCCACCCAGAGAGGAATCACTGAGCGAGTCACCAGACGTCCTTATGGAAGGGGTTACGACTGCGTGTGCTCCCTGGGATGAAAGACCCACCGTACGCGTTTCCTTCCCAGGAGCGGAGCCCTGTCTCCTTGCCTTCCTGCTTCCGTGTCATCCGAATGGTCCCAAGAGTAAGCGCTACCTTACCACAAAAGTAAAAACACAAGAAGGCGCGCACACAGCCAAGCAGACCGCGGTGCAAAAGGTCCAACCCAAATACTTCCCAAGGCGGGACACCGGTCCAAGAGTCCTTGGAAGATGCACCAGAGAAGGAAAAAGAGGACACCCCAGTCGCATGTGTGGAGTCAGGAGCGAGTGGAGTCCAGGAAGCTGTTTGCACCTTGGCCAACGGCAGGGTCTTCTTACAAGTCTGGGTTTTCCTTAAGAACTGATTTAAAAAAAGAAGGCAGTCTAGGGACTGGGGGGGAGTTCAGACACAGGGGAGAGACTTTAAGCAAACTCTTGATTGTGCTAATTAAAACTTTTAAAAAGCAGTCAAACACAACCAATTCCAAATAGGTTCGAGTATTTGAATACAACCACAAACAGCAACTTAGAAGGGCACCTGGCTGGCTCGCCTGGTTGAGCATGTGACTCTTGATCTTGGGGTCATTAGTTTAAGACCCATGTTGAATGTAGAGAGAACTTAAAAAAAATAATAAGTTAATAAACAACAACACAGAACAGAAGACTAACTTGTTTGGTTTCTTTTACATGTTGGTGCAGGCAGACCACCACTCATCACACCTCCTTCTCATCTTCCTTTTGAGGAGACCCACCAGGGCTATCAAGGAATAGCCATATTCAAGACCCTTTTAAAACAACTAGTGGCCACAGAAATTGTTTAACTTCTGTGGGAGGGGGGCACCTGGATGGCTCAGTTGGGTAAGCATCTATCTGACTCTTAACTTCGGCTCAGGTCATGATCTCACAGTTCATCAGCTGGAGCCTGGAGCGGGCCTGCTTAGGATTCTCTGTCGCCCTCACTCTCTGCCCCTCCCCCAGCTCTCTCTCTCAAAACTAAATAAACAAGTTTCTGGGAGGAAGACTAGTTTCTCAGAGAATAACAAAGGAAATCTGGTTTTCTTTAAAAGGGCAGAAGACACTTCAAACCAGTAGAGACCTTGACCATTTGCTATGCAACAGCAACATCCCCTGTGAAAACTGGAGGTATACCATGTTCATGGACTGAAAGACTCCTCCTCAAGACGTCAGTTCTCCACAAACCCATCTTTATGTCTGAACACAATTCCAATCAAAATCCCAAAAGGATTTTTTAAAATACTTACAGACAAGTGGATTCTAAAATTTTTATGGACAGATGAAAGAAATCCAGAAAATAAAACCATTTTGGAAAGAACAGTCTGAGTAATTTACACCACCTGATCTGACTCCCTCTAAAGCTTCAGCAATTGACATGACAACCAACGTAATCATGCAGAGTGTTGTATTAGCAAAGAGATGAGCACACAGATGGATGGAACTGGAGAGTCCAGAAACAGCCCCCCACACAAATGTCACTGTTTTTGAGAAAGGTGTCCATGGAAGAGGAATAGTCTTTTACAACGCATGGCAAAGCACCAAATGGACGACCGTAGGCTAAAACAAGGAAACTCAACCCCACACCTTACACAAAACTTTGCTCAGAATGGATCTTTAATATTATAAAGGTTAACACTGTTAGACTCTGAGAAGAAAACACATAGCATGGGGCAAGGAATTCATAAAAGAACATTTTGACAAATAAGACTTCACTACAACTAAAAGGTTTTGCTCCAGAAAGGTACCATTAAAGACAGCTACAGATTAGGAGGAAATGTGTGCGCAAGCTGCCTCTCTGACAAAGGACTTGTGTCCCAAACACATAAAGAGCTCTCAACATGTGACAGTGGTGAAACAACCAGTACTTGAACACACTTCCAACAGGATGCAGGCATGGGGAGTCAACGCAAGGAAAGTCATCTGCCCATCAGCTCGTAGGTGTGTGCAAATTAAAGCGACAGTGAGATACTATTGCCCCTCCTAGGATGATTGAAACTTAAAACACAAACAACATCAAGTGCCAGCAAGGATGTGGGTGAGCCGGCTCGCTTGTACACTGGCCTAGGATGCAGGACACACAGCGGTCTGGGTAAGAGCTTCCTGCAAAGTTACACACTCTGGGTGACATGGCCACGCAAGTCTGCGTCTTACTCAAGAAAGGAAAACCCATGTCCACACGAAACCTGCCACTAGCATTTAGAGTGGCTTCGTTCGTAACTGCCTAGCACTGGGGCCCCCAGGTGTCTTGCAGGGGGATAAACAGCGGTGCGTCTGCACACGGAGAAACTGCTCCTCGGCAAAAAGACATGAAAGGCTGACACACCCGACCGGGCTGCTACACTGGAGAAAAGAAACCGTGGCAAAGGCTGCATGCGGTGTGATCCCACTTACATAACATCTGCAAAACGACACGCCAGTATGGGACCAAGGACACCACAATGGTCACCAGGGGTCCCATCAGGCGGAAGATGTGAGTACACAGGAAAACCCCGAGGGGGTCATGGAGCAAGGGACTACTCTGCATGCCGGCTGTGGCAGAAGTGACACAGATCTGTACGGTGCTCGGTTCGCAGAACACCCCTGCTCCACAAAGTCAAGTTTACTTAACAGTAATTTAAAAAAAACAAAAGGGAAAACAATCACCTGTAGGACAGAGAGAAGAAATAATTTACTGATCTTTGAATACTCCCTTGATAAATGGTTTCAGATCTTATAACTCTTAGGGAAGAGAGAACTAAAAGACTTTACAGAAAGGATGGAGGGTCTGAATCTTGGTTGCCCGAAGCCTTCAGACGGTCTTGTACACCGCAGTGCACAAATACCTGCATCGAAACTGTTCGGGGGGCGGGGGGGTGCGCTGCAGATGGGAAGGAGTCAGGGGAGAGAGAGGTCAGAACGGGGCTGGAAGTACCGACTGAAACACTGGGTTAGTTACCCGCACAGCGCACCAATAAATTACAGCACATGAACTAGGTATGCCGTTGCACAGCGATGTTTAAATCTAGACTGATTTCCCAGAGAGTTCCCAGTGTTCCACACAAGCTACTGGAAAACGTAAAACAATAAATATTAACACGTGGAATGGTGGCCGTTATGATTAGGAAGGAAAATAACCAAAATCACAAGTTATTTTTGGCTTGAGGGCTCCCTCCTTAAACTCCCCCGTATCAGTTGTGTATCTTAAGAGGATCATCCGAATACACCTCTAGGGGGGTGAATGCAGTTCTGGGGTCCTCTGTGCAGACCTGGTGCTTCCCCATCACAGGGCTGACCTCCCCCCCCACACACACACACAGCTCCTGCCCCATGGCATCAGCTCAAGACAGGAGGCAGCCATGCCACTGTCCTGGCTACACCCGGCCTTCTCTTCCCACCCTGGGCCGACCCCGCCACGAAGTATTACATACACAACACAACACAACACAACACAAGTCACTGCCTTCTTGGTCTGGATGAGCTTTCTAGAACTGTAAGGACAGCTCTGCTCCCAATGTGGTGACGGCACAGCACAAGGGCATAAAACGCGAAAGTGACGCTTTATGCGTTTACACTCAATGTTTTTTTTTTATGTTTATTTTTAAGAGATAGAGAGACATAGAAAGAGAGATACAGAGAGACGGAGAGAGGGGGAGACACAGAACCCGAAGCAGGCTCCAACCCACGAACCATGAGATCATGACCTGAGCAGAAGCTGGACGCTTAACCGACTGAGCCCCCCAGGCGCCCCCTGCACTCAATATTTTAAAATGAAGCTGCACAATGAAATGTAACATTTGGGAGATCTGGACAGCTCAGTGATACAGCATCTTCCAAGGAGCACGAACGGTGTAAAACAGGTCCATTCAAAGTACTAGACAGACAGACGAGTGAATTTTAATGTCACAGAAAAGTGATGTGTAGGGTTTCAAACGGGACGTTGCGATCAACTTCCAGAAGCCACCAAATTTGGGTGGCATGTCAGAGAACTGCCGTGAGTATCTCAACAGGCTGTTGGCCCACCGTCCCCTGGATTCACCAGAGCCCCTGCGAGCCGGGCTTCTGTTTCCGCCACGATACGCTGCACGTGACAGAAAGCAGACAGGGAGAGCAGAGAGAACACAGAACCCAGCTGTCTTCTATTAAGCCAGACAATGAGGACATTTGTAAAAATGTAAAACTAACGCCATTCCTCATTAAGTTTTTTTGTTCGGGAAAATATTATTTCCTGTAAAACACACGTATGCGTGTTACCACGTACTGGTTTATTATTCTTCAATGAGTATGAAGACAGGTCATCGGTTTCGTCTCTAATATGGCAAATAATGTCGGACACAACCCGTCGACTCAAGCTCTTGGGGGTGCTCGTCAATTTTAACAGTGTCACGGGATCCTGCCAGCCTAAGAGTCTGACGGACCACAGAGCAGACCGAGGGATGGATCCATGCGGGGATGCGGCGGCCACACTGGAACCGCAGGCCCTACTGTGTGCACAGCTCCTACCCGGGAGCCGCTGCGCCCCACGCTTGGAGGGTGGCAGTCAGGGAGCCACATTCCTTTCTGCCTGGGGCTTTCTCCACCTTTGAGCCCTTCTGGCGCCTGGACTGGGTAAGAGGCCCCCGGGGGTGCGGTTCCAGCTCGGCCCCGCTCACCCATCCAACCTCCCTTGCAGACTAGACTCCGCACCCGACAGGCTCCAGCGCCAGATCCACTGTTGCCACACTGGCAGCAGCGCCCACAGCCGCCACTGGTAAAACGCAATCCACCCCGCAGTGCCACAGCTGCTCCGACAGCACCCTCAATGACACGGGCACCCCCACCCTGCACCGCCCAGCTTGCTCAGTTTAGTGGTGAAGCCCAAGGCTCCAAGGCCTTTAAAACAGACTAAGGGGCACCCGGGGGCTTCAGTCGGTTAAGCGTCAGTTTGCCTCAGATCATGATCTCACAGTCTAGGCATTCGAGCCCTCCGTGAGACTCTGTGCCGACAGCACGGAGCCTAGAGTCTGCTTCAGAGTCTGTGTCTCCCTCCCTCTCTCTGCCCCTCTCCTACTCATGCTGTCTCTCTCTCACTCACTTACAAATAAACACTAGGGGCGCCTGGGTGGCTCAGTCGGTTAAGCCTCCAACTTCGGCTCAGGTCAGATCTCACGTTTGTGGGTTCGAGTCCCGCATCAGGCTCTGTGCTGACAGCTAGCTCAGAGCCTGGAGCCTGCTTCGGATTCTGTCTCCCTCTCTCTGACCCTCCCCCTCTCGTGCTCTGTCTCTCTCTGTATCAAAAATAAATAAAATATTTAAAAAAATAATAAAAATAAAAATAAACACTAAAAGAAAAAAAGTTTTTAAACATGTCAAGTAAAACCGACTGCAGATGACAGGATCACAGGAGCCCGCACACCCTCCTGACCCAACAGAAATCGCGGGGAGGTCCATCGACGGAGCACAGATCACCTTGACAATGAGATCCTCGGTGCAGACACTGCACACGGAAGTCTACACACGCTGTAGGATTCCATTTATACGAAATGCCCAGAAGAAGCAAATCCGAAAACGGAGGAGCTGGGCGGCTGCCTAGGGCAGGAAGACGAGGAGTGTCCCCGCCAGTTGGGTGTCCAACTTTGGCTCAGGTCATGTTCTCAAGGTTCTTAAGTTCGAGCCCCCTCATCGGGCTCTGTGCTGACAGTGCAGAGCCTGCTTGGGATTCTGTTTCTCTCTCTGCCCCTCCCCCGGTTGCTGTATCTCTCTCCCAAATTTAAACAAACTTGGGGCGCCTGGGTGGCTCAGTTGGTTGAGCGTCCTGCTTTGGCTCGGGTCATGATCTCACGGTTCGTGGGTTCGAGCCCCGCATCAGACTCTGTGCTGACAGCTAGCTCAGAGCCTGGAGCCTGTCTTTGGATTCCGTGTCTCCCTCTCTCTCTCTGACCCTTCCCTGCTTACGGTGTCTTTCTCTCTCAAAGAAATAAAAACATTAAGAAATTTAAAAAAATTAAATAAATTTCAAATTTGATTGTGTTGAGGGTTATGAAACTGAGAAAACACTAACACCCACTGAACTGTACACCTTAAATGGGTGAATTGTGCTGTTTGTGGATTGTCTCACCATATGCTGCTGTTTTAAAAAAAAATCATGGTGACTAGGGGCGCCTGGGTGGCTCAGTTGGTCAAGCCTCTGACTTGGCCTCAGGTCATGATCTCACAGTTCGTGAGTTCGAGCCCCGTATCGGGCTCTGTGCTGACAGCTCAGAGCCTGGAGCTGCTTCAGGTTCTGTGTCTCCCTCCCTCTGGCCCCCGCTGCTAGTACTGTCTCTGTCTCTCTCAAAAATAAACAATGAAATTTTTTCTGAATCATGGTGACTAACACATTTAATCAAAAAGACTTACAAAAGGGCAGATGCAAATCTAACCCTTTATAACTGTTACCCAAAGCAGTACGCATTAGCATTAAATATTGTGCCGTGTTCCCATCTGACTGAAACTAAAATAAAAAACCACGGTGCACCTGATTGTCTGTACTAGGTGGGAGAGAAACTGCGGGTGGAGGCGTAAAAAATGACCGGGGCTCTTCCCTGCTCCTCTGACCTCAGACTCCGATGGGCAGAAAAGCAAAGAAACACCCCGAGGTGGGTTAATTACACCACAAAGAACACAGCTGGGAGGTACAAAGGTGCCTCTATTTTCATCAACCTGAGCGCTGCAGTCTGGCTCTCTCACCTTAAATCCCCTGGAACTCAAATCCTAACCACCCACCCCGCAGCCCACTCTCCGCACCCCTGCAGCAGACCACCCCGCCTCCCACATGACGTAATCTTCCCCTTCTCCACCTCCAGAGCCCTATCTCCTCACCTCTTGTGACATTCTTCACTTTCTACCCTGCGTGGATTCTGGGCTCCGGGCGAAGACATCTTATCACCTCCCCATCTCTGAGAAACCACCCCCACCCACGGTGCCTGAGCCGCGACTGCAAGAGCACCAGCAAGCATGCACCATGCCGAGCCGGTTTGGGGAACCTTCCTCCCAGGTCCTCGCGGAAGACATGCTCCTGTTCGAGGCAGGGCGCACTCGAGAGGCAGAGCTACAATCCGGTCCGCGGGCCGGGTCCAGAGCACGCGCCCAAGAGGACTTTCCCTGCTGGCTGAGGTGCTCCAGAGGGCTGGGCTGCCCCATGCCAAAGCCACGACCCACGCGCAGTGGCTACGAAGCCCTTGAAAGACAGCTGGGGATAACTTCACTTAATTTTTAAGTTTAACAATTTATTTATTTTTGATTCAGAGAGAGAGAGTGCAAACAAGGGAGGAGCAGAAAGAGGGGGAGACACAGAATCCGAAGCAGGCTCCAGGTTCTGAACTGGCAGCACAGAGCCCGACGTGGGGCTCGAACCCACAGACCGTGAGATCATGACCTGAGCCGAAGCCGGACGCTTAAGTGACTGAGCCCCCCAGGCGCCCCAGTCACGATCTCGCAGTCTGTGGTTGGAGCCCCACGTCGGGCTCTGTGCTGACAGTTCAGAGCCTGGATCCTGCCTGGATTCTGTTTTGGATTCTGTGTGTTAGGCTCTCCTCTGCCCCTCTCTTGCTCGTGCACTGTCTCTCTCTCAAAAATAAACAAACATTAAAAAAAACAATTTTAAAAAATAACTGGACCTAACTTCATCCAAATAGGAATGAGATTCTAAATCACAGCCTCAGATTTCCACAGCGACGCTGGCCCTAGCGCGCTGTGGTCTGCAGTACCAGTGCTCATCCCCTAGCCGCTCCCAGGTGACCGACCAACCGACCAGATAGCCCTGAAGACTTCAGGCGGCAGGGGCCACCTTTCCACGTCAGCCCACTCCGAACTGGAGCCCAGCTCGCCCGCAAGATGACCACCCGCGGGTGGGGAGCACACACCGCTGGCCCGAGATACAGAAGCTGTGGGGCTGGGACCACACACCCCGTGACGCTGAACTGTCACCTCAAGGATCATTCACATCCCGAGGCCAGAACTTGGGTCTCTGTCTTCCTACTTCTTCCCTGCAGAAGAAACTCAAGTGCACACGACAACCAAGAAATACACTAAATCCACTATCTGTACAACGAATAAAATCATCGCATCTGATGGGAGGTCCACAAATGCTGTGAAGAAATTACAGGAATAAAAGACCCTGTGCTCACACGCTTCAACACTCAATACTGCACCGCGAGCCAATGTGAGCTCTCCTTGACCAGTTACTTACCCGGCGAGGGCCAGCATCAAGCCACATACAGGGTTTCTATAGTTGTTGCCTGTTGCCATCACTTTCCAAACTAAACATGTTCCCCAAAGCTGCCTACAAATATAAATATAAACACACACACACACACACACACACGTATTTTTTAAATTCCCTGTCAGGGGAAGAGGCCCAAAAGGAAAATATTCAAAATACGCAATAAATACAATGCCCCACAACTGGGCTAGCTGGCGGCTAATGAGGCAAGGAGGGTGGCCTCCTAGGTCACCTCATTTCTTTCAGCCCCCGCCTGGTTAAGGAATCTGGGGCTCTGGGGACCCAGCTGGGTGAGTGTCCGACATCGGCTCAGGTCCCATTCTCACGCTTTCTGAGTTCGAGCCCCACATAGGGCTCACTGCTGTCAGCAGAATTCCCTTCAGATCCTCTGTCTCCCTGTCTCTCTGCCCCTCCCGCCTCTCTGTTGGCACCTGGGTGGCTCAGTCAGTTAAGCATCTGACTTCGGCTCAGGTCATGATCTCACAGTTTGTGGGTTTGAGCCCCGCGTTGGGCTCTGTGCTGACAGCCTGGAGCGGCTTCGGATTCTGTGTCTCCCTCTCTCTCTGCCCCTCCCCTGCCTGTGTCTCTCTGTCTCTCTCTCAATAGTAAATTTAAAAACTAAAAAAATTTACTAAAGGAAAAGGAAAGGGAATCTGGGGCCCCAGGACCCAGCTCCACAGAACTGGAGACTGAAATGCAGTATGCATGCGTCCTGAGCCCCTACCTCTCAGCTTTTCATCGCTCCGTACACCCAGAGTTGCAGAAGGTTTGCTGTAGGGATGATTCATTTCTTTTTTTTTTTTAATTTTTTTTAATGTTTTATTTACTTTTGATACAGAGAGAGACAGAGCATGAGAGGGGGAGGGGCAGAGAGAGGAGACACAGAACTGGAAGCAGGCTCCAGGCTCTGAGCTAGCTGTCAGCACAGAGCCTGATGCGGGGCTCGAACCCACGAACGTGAGATCTGACCTGAGCCGAAGCCGGAGGCTTAACCAACTGAGCCACCCAGGCGGCCCTAGGGATGATTCATTTCGGCTAGGTTTTCCTTATTCTCGCAAAGAGAGGGGCATCTGCCCTTCAAAGCACGTACTGCTCTGCTCTGTGTCCTCTGGGCCACACAGCCACTTGCTGAACTGTACGTGTGACCCTGCCGACTTTCTATATTCAAAGAGTGTGGTGAACCACACAGAGACGTTCGGCCAGGAAGACCAACTGCAGCGCGCGCACCGCTTAGGGGGGCGGGCAGGACACGTGGGAGAAGGCAGCGAGGGGCTTCGCCGGAGGAAGCAGCAGCCACATCCTCTGTGACCAACGGGGTTGACTGGCTCTGACGAATCGCAACCAGCTGTGAGGCATGACTGCTCGGGTTCAAATCCCATCACAGACCCTGAGCACCTCGCTGCCCTGCTCTGCTTTGCTACGAAGCAAGGGTGTCGATAAATCCATCTCGGAGAGCCCTCACGTCACGTGGCCCAGCAGAGCGAGGGGTCCTCAGGGTGGGCAGCCCCACACCCACCAAGCTCTCCAAGCCCCTAAACACCGGGCACACAGCTGCTCCGCACCCACTTTCCCAGACCCGCCATGACTCTCTGCAGCGGCTGTGACAGATCACTACAAACTCAGTGACTTGAACAACACACACTTATTCTCTGACTGTTCTGCACCTTACAAGTCTGAAAACGAGGCTCCTTGGGCTAAAACCAAGGAGTCAGCAGGGCTGTGTACCTTCTGTAGGCTCCAAGGGAGAAATCTTTCTTTTCAAAGGTTTATTCATTTTTCAGAGACAGATCGTGAGGGGGTGAGAGGAGCAGAGGGAGAGAAGACAGACTTGGAAGCAGCTCCAGGCTCTGAGCCATCAGCACAGAGCCCGATGTGGGGCTCAGACTCACGGATCGCAAGATCATGACCTGAGCTGAAATCGGAGGCTTCACTGACTGAGCCACCCAGGCACCCTGAGAAATCTATTTTCTTGACTCTTCCAGCTTCTAGAGACCTCCCCCATTCCTTGGTTCCCCTTACGGTCCTCAGAGCCAGCAATTTCCACCCCACACTGCCTGCTCGGCCACCTCAGGACCCCTGTGTTACACTGGGCCCAGCTGGGGAGCACTCCACACCGTCCCCACCAGGGACCCTTACTCACTTTTACCATGTAAGGTGATAGTCGCTGGCTGCAGGGTTTAGGACATGGACGTCTCTGGGGGCCACTCTTCCATCTGACACAGAGCCCAGACTTCTCAAACCCGGCCATGTGCCCCTCGGGAAAGCCTCGGCTGAGCCACCCTTCGGAGGGGAGCCAGCCCCGCCCCCTACGATGCAGCGTGGCCACCTCCTGCCCACTGCTGCCTCAGAACCCTTCACGGAGGCCCCCTGGTCGTGGACATCAGGCACCTGCACTCGGGCCGTCGGGCCCTCCGCAAATGTGCGGGGGCTCAGCTGCCACATAGGCGCGAGCCTTGACCCCGGGTCCCTGTGGCAGCCACGCAAGAAGGCAAAGAGGACAGGGTGGCAAACAGGAAGCCCTGAGCAGAGCCAGCCCACAGGTGCCCTCTCTGCAGACCTAACCACAATGAAGGATCAACACAGGAACTTCCTGGAGATCTGACTTCCCCACAATATGCCAGCAGGGGCCAGTCCTGCTGCCGTCAAGGTGGTGTGGCCTGTCAAACGGGACCATGTCACACCCTGGACAGCAGACGCTGTCCACAGATAAATTCTAGAAAATCTCCTTAAAAATCTCCCCCATTCTTGGGGTGCCTGGGGGGCTCAGTCGGTTAAGCGTCCCACTTCAGCTCAGGTCCTGATCTCATGGTTTGTGAGTTCGAGCCCCGCGGCAGGCTATGGGCCGACAGCTCAGAGCCTGGAGCCTGCTTCGGATTCTGTGACTCCCTCTCTCTGTCCCTCCCCTTCTCATGCTCTCTCAAAAATAAACATTAAAAAAAATCTCCCCCATTCTCAGTTGCACTGGACTCACAGGAGTATTGGCAAAACTGAGACCCAGTTGGGACAAAAGTCAGCCCCTGTGAGCAGCAGAAGCGACACGGTTCGTGACTGTAAGAATAACCTGTGTGTGCTGCACTCCTTCAAAGTGCGCACAGAGGCTTTCGACGTGGGGAACGCGGTTTCACACACAACTGTGTTTGGCCACCACAGCGGAACGGCAGAGTTCAAGTGCAACAGGGCTTCTTTACACTAACTGTCTATACACACGCTTCCAATGAACATCAACAGTGTCTCTAGTTTTCTTTTTTCCTGTGTATGTGTTTTCATACCTGATTTCAACAGTTAACCATACATTTGTTGAATTTAGTAATAAACTCGGGCTTGTAGGTTGTAGGTTTACCATATTTCACTTAAGCAGTTTGCACTGTATTTCTACAATATGCAGTTCAGAAACTGTCCACAACGGACTAGAAATTAAAGGAAAAAAACCTGGTTCTTCACCACAAGTAACTGGAGGCGCTGGCTCTACAGGGTTTGCCCAAGACAGATTTTAGTCATTTTCACTGAGCTTTTCCAGGTCACACTGCAGAACAATGTCTCCCCCAAGGTGATCTAAACGAGGGGCTTCACAGTTACCTACCCCACAATAAGAGAAGCCAGGCTGCGTAACCGCCCGGTTAGGAAGTGCTATACGTACTAGTTTTAAGACAGCCGTTGCACAGGGTCAATTAAGAGCCTTGAAATAGAACGTATTCCCCTAAGTCGCATTGATGAAATATACTTGCAACTCCAGCTACGTGTCCCATAAGCCCTTTGCTAAGGGACCCTGCCGCGACGGGTTTGCTCAGCCGGCCCAGGAGAGCCACGGCACACGGCTTCCCTTGGAAAAGCCCCCAAACTCCTTGTGAAAGTACTTCGAATCGGGTGGCGGGGGCAGGAAAACTTACAGTTCCGCCCAGACACCTGCGGTGACACCCTGGGGCGTATCACGCTCTGCAATACAGGTCACCCTCATAAACCCGTACAGCCGATTTCCAAACCAGAGGCCAGTTTGGCAACTTATTATGAGAGTGAGACCTTCCCCAGGTGGGTATGTGCGGAGGACTGACACCCGGACAGGAGACACCGCCCTGCCAGTATCGGGACCGTCAGGGAAGCCAAGTTGGTCACAGGCACGGAACCAGAACCGGAGAACCGAGGCTCTGAACGTTCCAGGGCAGGCTGGAGAATCCCACAGAACCGTTGTGGTCACACAAGGGACCAGCTTCAAACGCTGGGGGGCTAAAGCTCCCTCAGTCACGCAACCTGGCCTCTTCTAAGGGTCATGGGCACCTGTCCCTGTCGGCAGTGGTGACCTCAGCAGTGTCCACGCCTCCAGGCTGGCCTAAGAACGGAGCTGGCTACAAGGGCGGAGCCCAGTGCGCCCTTGTCACCCCCGAGAGGTCTTCCATCCCCAGTTCTTGTCACCCCAACGTGCTTGCGGTGACACCACTTCTCAGGGCGCCGCCCTCGGGCCCTCCCTCCTCCATCTCCTACTCAACTCCCACTTAGGCCTGTCGTCCCCATGTTCTGCAAGCATTCAGCTGCCGCCTGGGTCCGCGTATTTCCTGAGGGTCGCATTACCTCCATCCCCAACTTCCAAGTTCTAATCCACCAGCCCTCAGGAGGAGGCCTGCTTCTCTTCAAGAGAATTTCAACACATCTGACCTCTCCTTAGCCAAGGCATGTGTTAACTTACTAGAAAAATGGCATAACCGACTTGCGTGCCTGCGCGTGACGCCAAAGCCCTGCTTCCTCCAACTTTCCTAAGTCCAAATTAGTTCAGGACCCGTTCACGTAGCAGGTGACACTGAACAGCCAACTCTGTCACAGTACGTGTCATGAAATAACCCGCTTACAACTCTTGGCCTCCAGAGGAAGGTCCCTCTGCCTCGGACATCACACAGAAACACGCAGGCTACATGCTACTCATCTGAAAACCCAGAAAGAGTAACAAAACCGCATTCTAAAACCCTCAGAAGAAACCGTCCGTCACTGATGAAGGTCCATCCACGCCCTGGCTCTGGGGAACAGAAACAGCTCCCCCTTCCAAAAGATCAAAAATGCCGTTTGAAGCAACTTACGTTAAAAGCAATAAAAGTGAATTAGCAGCCTTCAAAGCACCGTCGGTTTATGGCATTGGCTCTCTCTTTCACACACCAGCTTGCCGCCCGCCAGCCACCTCCCAGTCGGCTGCGGAGCCCAAGGATTTCGGTCTCCTGAACGAGCAGCGCATTAACAACAACACGTAAAAACAACACGTAAAAGAAAGAGGGTCACCCAGCACGGCGGGAAAGGGGCGCGCGAGGCGTGACCAGCATCCGCAGGCCTCCAGGGCGAGGCAGACAGTCCCCCCAGACAGGTTTAGGGAAAAGGGGGCGTGGGAACAGGTGTTGAGCCACCATCCTGGGGCATCTGTCCTGCGTGCGCTCCAGAAGGAGAAGCCATTGCTGGTGAGGCACGGCCCCAAAGACGGGGCTGCACACCCCAGGAAGCGCCTGCCTGTGTGCATTCGGACCCCAAAGCACTAAGGAGGCCAAGGTTAATCCTGAGACCGGATGGTGCAGCGACTTCCCAGATGCAGGGAAGGCAGCACACCTGCGCCCCCAAAGCAGGGCGGCGACAGGGCCCAGCAGTCCTGCATGAGCCGTGTGACGCTCGGGAAGGGCGGCAGCGGGGAGCTGCAAGAAGGCTATTGCAAAGCCAGCGTGAGGCAACAGGGGCCCCACTCAGGGTGGTGGCTGGGCGACCAGCAGGGCTTGGCAACAGGATGTGGGGGTCCAGAGAGAAGAATTCAAGGCCGACTCCCCAAGTCTGGGCACTCAGTGACCAGACGGTCAACCTCGAATCCATCATTAGGAGCTCTAAAACCTTTCCCAGAACCAGAAGAAGCCTCGTATCAGTGGGCTCCTGAGCTGAGTGCACTTCAGGGCCCGTGTCTCAGCGCCCCGAGTCCACTCATGTCCCCCATTATCCACTTACTGTTTCTTAAGATATTAGACCATTAACCTCAAGTACCTTTTTAGCCCAGGAGTCCATAATGCTGCTTAGACCGAGGCTGGTCATGTTTTCTAGCCCACATCAGGACTCGACTATCGAGGGAAATTTCAGCACGCTACCGAAAACGACACCCTGCCCCACCTGCCTGTGCCACGCTCGGTCCTAAGTCGACCCTTCCTTCCTGTGCAAGGAACCCTACGGCCTGAGCGTCCAAGCTCCCAGTTCCCTGTGCCCCACTTTACAAGTGCTCTGTGCCTCCGCCTTCACGATTACCTGGCAGGACAGGACCGGCCTCCTTTCCCAGGGTGTAGGAAAGCTGAGGCTTAAGCAATGTGCCTGAGGTCACACGACAATTAAATGGCAAAGTCCACACTCAAACTCAGGCCTGGCCGGATGCCTGGGCTCAGGCCACCAGAACCCCCTCTCTCCTTCTAGCCCAAGCAGGTTGAAAAAAAAAAAAAAAAAAAAAAGATAAAAACCGAGGAAAGGACTCACTTTCTTCCCACATTTACTGTTATCATTTATTTGTTCCCAAGATCATCAAAATCAGCAGCCTGAGAAAACCAGGGGGGCAGATGCCTGTCTGAGGAGTTACTTCCAATCCTATCAAAACCTGCCCGGCTCAGAGGCAGACATTTCAGGTTTGGCCTAATTTTTTTCTTTATTTCTTCTGGGTCCTCTAAGTGGATGTTCATGTTGTAGCTTCGCAGTTCTTTTTACCAAACAAGGCTAACGAGCGAGAAAAACACTGATTGCCACGATTTTTGTCTTGGTACAGGGCTATCTGAAAAGGCCACTTGCGGTGCAGACAGAATAAAATGTGCACATTTGGTGTACCTGGGTGCGTGTGTGCAAGGAAACTCCCTTTCCACTCCCAAACCTGCCTGAGCACAAAGGTAACTCGAAACTCCACCTCCCCACGCAAGTTTGAAAGAAGAAATCCACCAGGGCTGCCCCCACCCAAACCCAAAAACACAGGAGTCAATGATCAATTCGTGGCAGAAACTGCAGACGACTCATTGATCCGTTCCCAGCTTGGGGCCCCGATGGCAGTGGTCTGAGTTTTGTACAAAAGTCAAACAAAACGAACTGTCCCCGTGCGTCTCCGAGATCACACTCTGCCCACAGAGACTGCTCAGAGGCTCCGAAGAACCGGGAACAAACACCAGGGTATTTACACCTGTGCTGGCCCCTCTACGCAGCAGAAGCAAGGGCCTTGGGAGAGCTTCCTGTTGACCGGAGGGGGCGTAACACAGACCAGATTATCACCTCTCCCAGCGCACAAGTCACTTGTTCAGCCCCTCGGCAGCCACCACCTCTGAGTTAGACAATGAATAAACTGCTAAGCAAATTCCTTCCTGGCCAGACCTAGTAACGCCACGGCCCCCAGCCACTGTAGGCGTCTCCCCGCTTGAAACTTGTGATCAACTGCTTCGGGCCTTCCAGGAGGCATGTGGAGCGGCCCCAGCCAACTGCTGGCAGGTCCCCCCCACCTCTTCCCTCTCTGCCCTTCACCCTTCCTAACTTTGCCAACGGCTCAGGGCAAGCCATTTTTAAAATAACGAATCCTGAGCATTGTTACCCTCCGGCGGATACGCAAGGCCCTCGCGGAGTTCAGGCAGAAGCTAATGCAATCCCAATAAGGTGGAGCGAGGAGAGCAAACTAACACCGACCCATTGCTAGGGAAGAACAACCAACCAAACCAGTCCCCCAGGCTCCTCGGAAACCTCCCAACGCAGGAAGGGCGGGTAGGATGCTCCTACTGACCAGAACCCTGACAGCTCCCAAATGCTCCTTCTACCAAACTCAGGGCAAACACACTAAGCAGGTTCAAGGCTCTCTCACAACCCGGCATATGAAGCCAAGCGAAGTTGATCGTCACTAAATCCCACCCTGCTGGCTTTTTAGAAGGAAGCATCCTTCCACTTTTGCTGATCCTAAACACTATCCAAACCCAGCATCCCATTTTACGGAGTGGGATGGCCAATAAAGGCGGAGATAGACTGCCTTCAAAACCACACACCTGTGGGTGTTCCCGGGGCGCTGACAATCCCAAGTCCTACAGACAGAAGGTACCTTCTGGATGATGAATCAGGGACAGAAGCCCCCTCAAAAGAGACAAGTCTCTGAAGTTTTAAGGAATCGGCCTTTAATGACCACAACCATCGCCATCCAATTTTGAGATTCCACTGAATTCGCAGACTAATGATTTCAGGGGTGACCTTTCCAAGGCACACTCTGATATGAAAATAAAACTCGGTGAGAAAAGGAAGTAGTCTGAGAAGCACACATGGACTTCTGAAAATTCTCCCACCGATCTCCAATCTTACAGCAAAGTCCCTGGAACTCAGGGCATGACCATTTCCCCCAAAGACACACTTCTGTCCCATAAATAGGGTCTTTTGGTGACGTTCAGAACGTTACTGCTTCTCACTGGCGAATGCGGACATCAGTCTGCTAGCACTGTTGGGATTTTTGTCTTCATGAAGCACTATTCAAAAAACAAAAAAAGGGAGAGGGACCGAAAAACAACCTTTTTTGTTATGTGGCATGAAAGGAATACCCAGAATTGTCTCAGCAACACATTCCTGCAACTGGGTTAATTACACAAGCCAAAAGCTTCGTGAAGCTACCGCCCTGCTGAGGCCAAAGGAAACGCGTAGCCGGGTCCTTGGCGTGGACGGCGCTCTCCTGTCCCCCATGACTGCCCATTGTTAAGCACCCCTGGGAAGGGCTTTCTCCAGGCATTTCCACCACTTTGCCTTTTGCAATCTGGCAAACCAATTTTTTTTTTCAGTGAACATCCAATTACTAGCAGTGTTATTCACAGGGGACGACCAGTGACGGGTGAGGTGTTCCCACCAACCAGGATGGCACGCAGTGCCCCACACGTGTAGTCATCCCACAGGACAATGTGGTGCTTTGCCTCAGCTTCTTAAGCAGGTTCCATTCATTTACCCAACCCGAGATAACCGGCTAAAAGCAAAATAAGAACGTTCCGGCCCCCATTCATTCAGGTACCCCCTTTTTGTCTCCTGCCGCTCTGACCCTCAAAGCAGATTAAAAAGCTGTCTTTTCGGACTACTCTGACTTTGCCCTTTTAAGTACTCGAAACCACGAGAAGTTCAAGATGCCTTCCAATGGCCAACTCGGCCCGAGCTCTGGAAGCCAAAAGCTCTTGACATCAAACCTCTACAACCAAGTCCCCGTATCACGAAGTACCTGGGGGAAACTGCTGCCAGAAGGGCGGAAAATTAAGTTACTTCTGGAGTCAGGTTTGCTTCGGCGGGAGGGAGCCATGTGCGGCGGGGCCCGCGCGCCGTTGCAAACACACACCTGGCCGGATGCTGACCGCCCCGCACACAGTCAGGTAACCAAACTCTGCCCCCCGCCACCCCCCCGCCGAAACAGCTAGGTAGAAACGAAGAGCGCCCGGCTCAGAACTCGGGGCCTGTCCAAAGGCGGGGACCATGTGCCTTCCTTGCAGGTGTCGCAAAATGAGAGCCCGGCGCTAGAAAGTGGCGTCTTAGAGCGAGCGGGGGAAAAGCCTCGCAGCCCGGGTGGGCGCTCCGGGGCAGCGCCCGCGAGCAGGTGCGGGCGAGCCTCACGCCCGCGGAGGCCGAGGGC
>NC_043707.1:6975463-7005452 GCF_006229205.1 Suricata suricatta
GCCCCCCCGGCTCCCCGAGCCTGAGGGGTGAGGGCCGCGAGCCCGGCCCGGCGCGGGGGCCGGCCCCACCCCCACCCCCAAGACCCTGGGGGCCCTCGGCGCGGCCGTGTGACCTTGGGCGTTCGGTTGACCAGGCTGCTTAAAACAGGGCCCGGGACAGCCGGGGGCGACGGGTACCACCAGTGCCTGTGGTCAGTAGTAGTAGTAGGATTACCCCCCACCCTGTACCGCGCTGTGGTGTAGGCACCCAGGACCCCTACGTCCCTTACCTCTCACCGCAGTCCAAACAAGCAAAGTCTAGTCCCTGAGAACCGACTGGAAGAGCTCCATTTGGCATTAACCTGTTCCCCTCACACCAGCCCACACTGGTGAGAAGCGTCTCAGCCGTTCTGTGATAACCCAGGCAGCGCGGGTGAAGAAGAGGCAAAAAGGACATGCATGCATCTCTACACATCTGTCCCCATCAAAGTAACCGTCTCAAGGGAGAAAATAATTTTGCCCTAAAATGGCCAAGCAATTGTGACTCCCGCCCCACTTTTCTTCTCCCTATCTCCTTTCCCTGCATTTTTCTCGTTTAGTTACGGTCCTATGTCCCCACCCACAAAAGAAGGTTTTGTTCACTGCGGTGTCCCACGTGTGTGGGGCATTGTAAGGACTCAATAAATGTGTTCAATGAATGCATGATTCAAATGTGACGGCCCCCCACCCTCACCTCCCAAGCATTTCATATACTCAAGGTTTCCCACCAGCGGCATTTCTTGCTAGACCAAGGAGGGCAGCAAATGAGAGGGACGGCGTGACTTCACCAGGAATGGGACCCAGTCCCTGGGTCACCCCCAGATCCCCAAGAGGTGTTGTTATTCACACAAATTCTCACAAATGCTAATGAGCGGTTCTCAGATGCAAAGGAATCCTCCCCTCCAGCTCTCCAGAGCCTTGGGGGAGGGCAGAAAGGACCTTGGGGGAGGGGAGGGGGTGCCAGAGAGCGACACAGAATGCCTACTAGGTTCCACACGGCCCAACCTAATTATCTTATGGGCGGGGTCACAACCCGTGTGAAATAAGTGACGGTAAAAAGGATACCCTGCAATGGCAAATAAATGAAACGCAGGGTACCCACCCCATGAAATACTAGTTGGCAATTAAAAAGGATGAGGCCCTGAGCCGGCTACCACGTGGATGCCCTTGAAAACACGGGGCTGGGTGAAAGAGGGCAGACACAAAAAATCACATGGCGAATCATTCCCATTACATGAACCGTCCAGAGCAGGCAAATCAACCTATAGAGACAGAAAGTAGATTAGGGACTGAGGAACAAGGGGTTTCTTTTGGGAGGTTCCGAAAATAACCTAAACTTTGATTCTGGTAATGGTGCGAATATGCAAAAAACTAGTGAATTGTACACTTTAAGTGGGTGACTTGTAGGATAATGCGAATCATATGGCAGTAAAACTAATTTTTTTAATGTTTTTTTTTTTTGAGAGAGAGAGAGAGAAAGAGAGAGAGAGAGACAGCGTGAGCAGGGGAGGGTCAGAGAGAGAGGGAGACACAGAATCCGAAACAGGCTCCTGTCACCACAGACCCGGATGCGGGGCTCGAACCCACAAACCATGAGATCATGACAAGAGCCGAAGTTGGGCGCTTAACCGACTGAGCCACCCAGGCGCCCCAAAACTAAATTTTTTTAAAAGAGTATCTTGCAAAGGGCAAGAATGATTGAGGAAGACCAGAACGGAGGATGATGAGAGTCTAGAGGAGTGAGGGAGATGAGCGGGACAGGTGTAGTGGACCCGGAGAAAAACAATAAACAGGTGAAGGTGTGTGGGCGGGTGAAACTGGCTGGACTTGCCCATAGGATTGAGTTGGGGCGAGGGGAAGATGTTGTTTTATGCCTCTGAGTTTGTGGTCATTTAAGACACACTAGGGGCGCCTGGGTGGCTCAGTCGGGTAAGCCTCCGACTTCGGCTCAGGTCAGATCTCACGTTCGTGGGTTCGAGCCCCGCATCAGGCTCTGTGCTGACAGCTAGCTCAGAGCCTGGAGCCTGCTTCCAGTTCTGTGTCTCCTCCTCTCTCTGCCCCTCCCCCTCTCATGCTCTGTCTCTCTCTGTATAAAAAATAAATAAAAAATTATAAAAATTATAAAAAAAAAAAAAAGACACACTAGTAAGGGGCCCCTGGGTGGCTCAGGTGGTTAAGCGTCTGGCCTCGGCTCAGGTCATGATCTCACGGTTCATGGGTTCGAGCCCCGCATCGGGCTCTGTGCTGACAGCTCAGAGCCTGGAGCCTGCTTCAGATTCTGTATCTCCCTCTCTCTCTCTGACCCTCCCCTGCTCACACAGTCTCTCTGTCTCTCAAAAAATAAAGACATTAAAAAATTTAAAAAAAAAAGACACACTAATAAAAAATGAATGTACACAAATGAGATCCGACCCCAACCCCAGTCCTAGAAGCATCTCGAAGGGAACAAGCATCACGCCTGTACCCTCCGCACCTACCCGGGTGCCTGGTACATAGGAGATGCTTGATAAAGACTGACCCAACGGTTTCACCTCAGCTAACGTTTACTAACTGCCAGGGCCAAGGTTCTGTCCGGGGTACAGAAGACTGCCTGCTTGCTTTAAAGGCTATTTGTAGGGACTCAATTACAGAACTTCTTTGCTCTTTCCTGCCTTGCCCTTATCTTTCACCTAGGAGTAGCATCGGTGGCGGGGGCGGGGGGGCTCACTCCAGGCCACCTCAGCTGCTCAAAAAAGCAACACCAGTGCCCTGTGAGGCCTGGGAGGAAGGCCCAGACTCAGTTACTCCAGACGCCTCTGCTAGCCTGGTTGCGTCTCGGCCTGGTGGAAGCATGTCTGCATTAGCCGTAAACCCCATTGGCCCCCAGAAGGGGTGTGGACAGGAGCCAGCTACGGAAGACAGCACGCAGCTGAGGAGCGCCTGCTTCCAGGGAGGCTGAACACCGAGGGGCCTCCAAGGGACCTAGGAAAACAGCAAGGCGACTTGCTGGGGCACCATCCCTAAGCCTTGCCAATTTTAACGTCCCACCCCCGTACCCCAGTTCAGAAGCTGGGGACCTAAGCCAGACGGGAAACCGGGGAGACAGGAACTGCTGGAGCAGCTGACTCGTCATTAGGGAGAGTCAGGAGGTGCAGGGAAGGGCCCCCTATCATTGCTCTCAGAGCAAAACGTATTTGTGCTCCTCCCAGGGCCGGAGCCATGACTTGGCATAAACAGCCGGTTGGTTTTTCTTCTTAAGAACCAAAATATTTATCTACCTGGCAGCTATGTGGGCCAGGGTCTAAAATGACTTGATGCAAGTGTCAGAGGGAACAAAAAGGGATTAACGGGAGCTTTTTACTTTTCAGGATCACTAAATTCTTAGATAATTCATGTCTGGAAAGATGACCTAACCCCTTAGCCACAGGGTTAGTGAGGAGGGTCTGACCTTAAAAGGGATAAGGGAGGGGACGCCTGGGTGGCTCAGTCAGTTAAGCGCCTGACTTTGGCTCAGGCCATGATCTTGGAGTTCGTGGTTCAAGCACCATATCAGGCTGTGTGCTGACAGCGCAGAGCCCGGAGCCTGCTTTGGATTCTGTGTTTCCCTCTCTCTCTCTTTCTCTCTGCCTCTCCCCAGCTCGTGCTCTGTCTCTCTCTCTCTCCTCAAAAATAAAATAAAAACATTAAAAAAAAAAGAGAGAGAGAGATAAGGCCAAGGTCCTAAAGCTAGAAGCTGTTTGGGAGCGTAAGGGGCTTTCGAGAGTCCAAACCAAGTGACTTAGGTTCCAAAGGAGAGGTTCCACAAAGTTGAACTTGGGAAGCTAGATGCCTTAACCTCTTTGAACTCAGCGTTCTCACCAAGGAAATGACGAAGCCAGCTTCTACCTAAAGGGGCCTTTGGAAATCAAATGAAACAAGAAAACCTTACTTAAATGCTTCATGGTTCAGAGGACGCAAGATAGTTATTGGAAGGGCAAGACCCTCGCCCCCAGTTCCCGACCCAGCTTTCACTCAAAACTGTGCATAGGTTGACTACCTACTGTGTGCCAGAGACTGGGCTGCCTGCGGGGGGGGGGGGGGGGGGGGGGGGTAATGAACACAGGCTATCTCAATAAAACAAAGTCATGCGACCAGCATTTCCCTGGGCCAAGGCAAAATGGTAAGCTCTTTGCTAGACTGACTGCTCATGGTTGGCCACATGTGCCTGTAGGTTTTAGGGTCTTGTTTTTAGTTTTTGAAAAGAGCTCCCAAAGATGTTTTGGCTTCAGCGTGACCAGGCTGACTCCAAACAACGCCTCAGTGATAAGAGGCGGTGCTGAGCAGACACCAGTGCTTTCTTTTCCTTTTTTAAACTTATATTGTTGGTTTGTCTGTTTGTAGGAAAATTAACCAAACCATTAACCACCTCCTCTTGGTCAGACCCTCTTAAAAGGATAAGACTATGGAACAATGAGATATTTTCAAATAGGTGATCTGGGGAGGAAAAACCAAACCCAGTTAAAGAGCACTTCCTGGGGCATTAGGAGTCCGGCTGCAAAGGTGCCAGGAGCCCTCCAGCCCCCCTGTGACGGCCAAAAACGCCTCCAGAATTGCCACTGCGTTACTCAGTGACTCAGTTCACGCTTCGACTAATAACTCTAAAAATAATTGCTGACCTGGAAAATTAAGTTATTTTTCACAAAGACATTTGGAAATCAGGGTGGAGAATCTCTGTGTTAAAAGTAAAATTCCCTGGGGCGCCGTGTGCCTCACTTGATTGAGTATCCAACTTCAGCTCAGGTCATGGTCTCGAAGTTTGTGAGTTCGAGGTCGCGTCAGATCCTTGTCCCCCTCTCTCTGCCCCTCTCCCACTTGCACTTTCTCTCGCTCTCAAGAATAAACAAACATTGGGGTACTTGGGTGGCTCAGAGTCCCGACTGCAGCCCAAGTAATGATCACCCTTGCATGGGTTCAAACGTCAGAGCCTGGAGCCTGCTTCAGATTCAGTGGGTCTCTCTCTAGCCCTCCCCTGCTTATGCTCTGTCTTTCTTGGTCTCTCACAAAATAAAACGTTAAAAAAAATTTTTAGGGGTGTCTGGGTGGCTCAGTTGGTTGAGCGTCCGGCTTTGGCTCAGGTCATGACCTCACAGTTTGTGGGTTCAAGCCCCAGGTCGGGCTCTGTGATGACAGTTTAGAGCGGAGCCTGCTTCGGATTCTGTATCTCCCTCTCTCTCTGACCCTCCCCTCCTCACGCTGTCTCTCTCTCTCTCTCTCTCTCTCTCTCTCTCAAAAATAAATAAAACACATTAGAAAAAATTTTTTTCTAATAAATTAAATAAATAAATATTTAAAACAAAGTAAAAAAAAAAGTAAAATTCATTTAGCACTTCTGAGCCTCATAAACATTCATTCAACAAACAAGGGCAGGGGCACCTGGGTGGCTCAGTGGGTTAAGCATCTGACTTTGGTTCAGGTCATGATCTCGCGGTTTGTGGGTTCAAGCCCCGTGTCAGGCTCTGTGCTGACAGCTTAGAGCCTGGAACCTGCTTTGGATTCTGTGTCTCCTTCTCTCTCTGACCCTCCCCTGCTTGTTCTGTCTCTGTCTCTCTAAAAAAAAAAATTAAAAAAAATAAAAATAAACAAAAAAACAAGGGCAGAGTGCCTCTCCTGGCCCCCGTGTCCAGGTCTGGACTGGAGGTTGCCACCAGGAGAGCGGGGACGATGGGGCAGAAGAAAAGAAATGTTGGGGAGCTTGGGTGGCTCAGTCAGTTGAGCATCCGACTTCGGCTCAGGTCACGATCTCACAGCTCGTGGGTTCGAGCCCCGTGTGGGGCTCTGGGCTGATAGCTCAGAGCCTGGAGCCTGTTTTGGATTCTTGACCTCCCTCTCTGTCTGCTCCTCCCCCACTCACACTCTGTCTCTGTCTCCCTCTCTCTCAAAAACTGAAAAAACATTTTTAAAAAAATTTAAAAAGGGACAAAGAAACATTGCTACAGGACAGCGAGGTGGGTCCCCGGTCCCGGGAGACCGTGGCTCATCCTTCCGACTGAACGCCCCTCCTCCCCTCTCTCTGAACGCTTAACCAACCCAGGGGACCCAGCGATGCCGCTGTGCCCTTCAGAGTGTCCGTCGAGTCAAGGACCACGCACGCCGGCACCCCGTCCAGGCAGACTTCTTGCACCATAGGAAGGGTTCGGTGACTGCCGCAAACAGCAACTGGATTTTATCTGCCAGATGGGGACTCAGGAAATTTAAATGAATTAAAATAATGGCATTTGATATCACAGTTGATAGGGTTCTCTGGGCAACAAGCAGGCTTGAAAACATCCAGATGCCTTTGGTAGGAAAGAAAATTACACACAAGGAACAGAGGACATTTATTAAGCTCTTACTGGGGGCCAGGCATCCTGTTGAGTCTTCTCCCTGGCTTTTCATAACCCGGAACTCCAAGAGGCTTAATACAGAAAGATAATGGGCCATGTCAGTATCGTCACATTTCTGCCACAGGGGCAGAGAGAGAGAGAGAAAGACACACACACACACACACACACACACAGACTCTGAAGCAGGCTCTGAGCTGTCAGCACAGAGCCCGACGTGGGGCTCGAACTCGGAATGGCAAGATCATGACCTGAGCAGAAGTTGGATACTCTACCAACTGAGCCACCCAGATGCCCTGGAGTATTTTAAATCAAGTAACACAATAAGTATTTTTGGAACACCTATTAACTTGGTCATTAACCCAAACACACCAACCATTTATGGTAGAACATCTTTGTTACTTCTCAACTCTTGGGCTTGGTTTATCCATTCAACCACACATTTTTGTATGTCATTATATTCAAGGCAGTGAAGGTGGAAAACGAGTTGGGCTTTTTCTCTCTCTTTTTTTTTCCTTTTCCTTTTCCTTTCTTTTCTTTTCTTTTTAGGTAAACTTTACCCCCCAACACGGGGTTCTAACATACAACTCCTGAGATCAAAAGTCACGTGCATGTTCTACCAACTGAGCCCGTCAGGCACCCCTGGGCTTTTTCTATTTTACCATAAATTAAGATGTCACCTGAATTGTTCTTTTTCACTTCTGGACGGCATCTCTAATATTAATATTATCCCCATTTTATACAGCGGCTCATCCATAGGCACACAGGAGCCCAGACTGGATCTAAGGTGCTTTGGCTCCCAAACCCTGCTTTTAGCCAGAGTGCTGTGCACAAGAATCTGTTAACAGTGGTTTCTTCTGAGGAATAGGAACAGGAATATGAGGGACACCATGCCTACTTCTCACTTTAAACTTTTCTCTTCTATGGAGATCAGCAAACTATGGCCCCTGGGCCAATTCTGCATGTGCCTGGTTTTTTAAGTAAAGTTTTATTGGAAAATTGCATTCATTCATTTATGCATTGTCTATGGCTGCTTTCACCCTACCAAGGCACTGCAGAGCCAAAATCTTTACTATCTGGCCCTTTACAGCAAGTTTGTTGACTCTTACTGTGCTACTTGAATTTTTTTTTTAATCATGTGCATATAATACTTTTAGTTAGTTTGTTGATTTTGAGAGAGGCAGAGCAACCAAGGGCAGGGAGAGGGGCAGCGAGAGAGAATCCCAAGCAGGCTCCGTACTCCATGGGGAGCCCAACTCGGGGCTCTTTCCTACAACTGTGAGATCATGCCTTGAGCCAAAATCGTCAGTCACTGAACCACCCAGGTGCTCCTATAATAGTTTAACAGTAAGAATATTTAAGAGGAAACACACATCAAAACTATCCCATTAGGGCAGAGCTACAGGGAGCTTTCAAGATGGTTAAGGCTGAGACCCCAAGAGCACGCAGTCACTCCGCGGGGGCTGGTGGTCGAGCGAATCCAGGTGGCCTTTATCGGAGACTTCCACCCTATTCCCATCTTTCTTGGCTGCCTCTCTGGGTACGGTGGGCTCCCCAGATCCTGGCAGAGCTGGACTCTCCCTGTGTCCCCTCGCACCCTAGAGTTACCAGGACTTCTCCAGCACTTTCTGGGGCACACTGCACAAGGCACCCCAAAGCAGTGTCTCAGGAGATGTGTAGTCCTGTGATCTTTTGGGCCAGCGGCCCAGGGGCAGCTCGGTTATCCAGCCCACGCAGGGAGGCTCTCCCCAGGCTGAGGGCCAGGCATTTTTCAGAAGTGCCCCCAGGTAAGGGTGGCTCACTCTGCGGCTCGCTGTGCCCTGCTGGTCTCTAGCACCCCCACCGTCACCCCACAGCGGACAGAGCCCACCGGCCGATGGCCTCGAAGATGTCTTGATGCTGAAACAGCTCATGTGAGACCCGGTCCTGAGTGCCTTCTATGAACTAATTCATTTAAATGTCACAGCCAGCCCATGAGCAGAAAGCCATGCTCTCAGTCTTGCAGTTTTGTGCCTTGTACATAAAGTGTGACTGCAAATCAGTGTTTGCCCAAGTTTGGGAAGGAGCTGAGGCATAGAAAGCACAGGGAAACTTTTAAGATCTTCATTTTGATCCTGGCCCTACACATGTGCAAAACCCATAGAATCTTACGTCACAAAGAGTGAAGTTTAACATAGGTAAACTTAAAAAAAAAAATTCTTTTTAATGTTGTTTATTTCTGAGAGAGGGCGAGCAGGGGAGGGGCAGAAATAGGGACAGATGATCCAAAGTGGATTCCATATGCTGACAGCTGAGAGCCCGATGTGGGGCTCAAACTCATGGAACTCCTGAATCATGAGATCATGACCTGAGCCGAAGTTGGAGGCTTAACCGACTGAGCCACTCAGGCGCCCCGCCACTCTCGATCTCAGGGTTAGAAGTTTGACACCCAGGTTGGGTGCAGAGATTACTTAATAATAAAACCTTAAAAAAAAAAAAGTCAAGGAAGATATTGCGGGATCCCAGGCCGGAATGCAGACAGAGACAAATAAATCTAACTGTACGGCACGGGTAGGACAAAGCAGCTCTAGCCTCTCCTCTAAAGAAGCTGAGAGAAAGGAGGAGCTGACTTAAGTGACTCTGATCTTTAATGGAAACGAGAAAGCTAAATTCAAAGAACTGTACATTTAAAGAAAGGGGAAGGGCTGAAGGCCAGCCCAGGAAGCCCCGCTAAGCTTGCTGCTGACAAGGAGCATTCCGTCTGTTCGCCTGCTGTGGGATAAGACAGAAGGGCGTAGTGGCCCTGCCTATGATCAAGATGCTGTACTGCCCCCATTTTACAGATGAGGAAGCCAAGGCATTCGGTGGTCAGCTGGCCCAAGCCCAGTCCAATAAAACACCAAGACTTCTCCTCTGGAAACAACTCAAAGTGTCCTTTGGGGGACGCACAGATGAATAAAAGTTGTCCATCCGCCCCGAGGAATATTACTCAACTATAACAAGGAACATCACACAACACCTGCTACAACACGGATGAGGCCTGAAAATAATGCACCGAAGTGAACGCAGACAGACACAAAAGCCCCCATACTGTACGGCTTCGTGTATATGCCGTGTCCGGAATAGCCAGGTTCACAGCACTAGAAAGGAGAGTAGAGGCTGCCAGGGGCTGGGCGCCTGAGGTGGGGGAGGGGCGCGGAGAACGGGGAGTGGGTGCTGATAGGGTCCGGGACAAGGGAGAGAAACAAAGGGGTTCTAAATTGTGCTGACGGTCCCATGCATCTCCGCACACACTACAAACCACTGAAGTAATTAGACACTTAACCCAAGAGAATTACATAGCATGTAAATTACAGCTCGGTAAAGCAGGATTTTCAGAAAAACATCCACATTCAGCTCCGGCTCCCTGACCCTCACACCGTGGGAGCTCCAAACAGACACCCCGGGTTGCCTTCACCCAGGCGGGCTTGTTAGTATTTCAAAACCCACATCCAAGAATCGCCCAAAGTAAAGCCCTGCGCGGGGTGAACACCAGCAGCCCTTGCCCTGCCCGGCCGCTAGGCGCCAGTCACCTCGCTTACATTAACTGCCCTTGTTCACAGCCGCTGGGCCCGTAAGGTTCCGGGAGGGTGGTGTTCCAGAAGCCTTGGCTATGTGGAAAGCTAATCATTCAAGACTGAAGACTGCCCTTGACCGTAGGAGGGCAGGTGATTCTGTTTATCGGCTCAGGGGAGTGGGAGGGGTTGCCTGGTGGAGATGGTATAGACGGAGGATGCAGAATTTGCAGTCCTACCCCCCCTTGAGGTGACTGGATTCTTAAGTTAATGTGGGATGTAAGGAATTTGCATGATTTCACTTCAAGACAAAAAGTGAGACTTACCCATATTTTGGTTGCACTGATTCAAATCTGCACTGAAAATGACAACCCTATATGATTACCTTTTTTTTTTCTATATTCATTTATTTATTTTCAGAAGAGAGCGCACCAGTGGGGAGGGGTAGAGAAGGAGAGACAGGATCCCAGGCAGGCTCTGTGCCATCAGCACCGAGCCCGATGTGGGGCCTAAATTCATGAACCACGATACCATGACCTGAGCAGAAACCAAGAGGCGGATGCTTAACGGACTTGGCCACCCAGGTGCCCCTAGGATTATCTTTTTTTTTTTTCTTTATAGAGAGGGTGTCAACTTGTCCAAAGTCACACAGCAAATACACGGCAGAAGCAGGACTCTGAGAAAGTCTGTCTCACTCTGTGAACCTGGGGCTCGTGTGTCCCAACCTGCTAGCGCTCTACCTCCACTGCGGGTGTCCTGGTGTCGTTTGAAACGCTCATCTTCTCCGAGTTTAAACTGGGCAGCATGGATGGGATCCAGTTGGGCAGGGAAAGTTTTGAGATAGCGGCCCTCAAGGGGACATGAGAGTATTCCTCTTTAAAAGTATTTGGTCTAGGGGCGCCTGGGTGGCTCAGTTGGTTAAGCCTCCGAGTTCAGCTCAGGTCAGATCTCACGTTCAATAGTTCGAGCCCTGCGTCAGGCTCTGTGCTGACAGCTGGCTCAGAGCCTGGAGCCTGCTTCCGATTCTGTGTCTCCTTCTCTCTCTGCCCCTCCCCCTCTCATGCTCTGTCTCTCTCTGCATCAAAAATAAATAAAACATTAAAAAAAAATTTAAAAATAAATACATAAAAGTATTTGGTCTATTACTCGGCAATCAAAAAGAATGAAATCTTGCCATTTGCAACTACATGGATGGAAGTAGGGGGTATCATGCTAAGTGAAATTAGTCAGAGAAAGACAAATATACGACTTCACTCATATGAGGACTTTAAGACACAGAACAGATGAACATAAGGGAAGGGAAGCAAAAATAATATAAAAACAGTGAGGGAGACAAAAACATGAGACTCTTAAATATGGAGAACCAACAAAGAGTTACTGGAGGGGTCGGGGGACGGGGGATGGGCTAAATGGGTAAGGGGCATTAAGGAATCTACTCCTGAAATCACTGTTGCACTATATGCTAACTAACTAGACGTAAATAAAAAAATAAAAAATGTAGTTGGTTGAGGGGCGCCTGGCTGGCTCGGCTGGTGAAGCGCGTGACTCTTGATCTCAGGGTGGCGAGTTCAGGCCCCACATTGGTATAGAGATTACTTAAAAAGAAAATCTTAAAAAAACAAAACAAATTGAACACATACATAGTATTTGGTCTAGGGTGGAATCATTAAAACCTTAGATTTGTTAAAAACTTTGAGTTTAGTAAATTTTTAAATGTTTATTTATTTTGAGAGAGATAAAGAGAGAGAGAGCGAGCATGAGTGCTGGCGGGTGAGGGGCAGAGTGAGAATCCCAAGCAAGCTCTGGGCTGTCAGTGTAGAGCCCAAGGCGGGGCTTGAACCCACAAGCCAGGAGGGCATGACCTGAGCAGAAGTGGGACGCTTAACCTACTGAGCCACCCGGGTGCCCCAGTAACTTTTAAGTTTTTAAAACCTGTAACACGTTGGATTTGAATAGAAGCTTTTTGCTTCCATTGTCTTGTTTGCTCGCATTTGTCTTTGGAGCATGTGTATGACGGAACAGGACACAGACTGTGTGAGCTCCCTGCCCTGATCGGTCTGAAACTGCTTCTGCATGTACTGGAAATAAGAATCCTGCCTCCCGGTCCACCTCACCGAGAGACAGTCAAGTTCAAATGGGATCAGAGAGACAGTCAAGTTCAAATGGGATCAAAGCACAGGTTGGCAAACTACAGCTAATTGGCCACATTTTGTCTGATTTTCTTCCTGTTTTTTTATACAGCCCTGGAGCCAGGGATGCCTGGGTGGCTCAATCAGCTGAGAAGCAGACTCTTGATTTCAGCTCAGGTCATGATCTCACAGTTCATGAGATCCAGCCCCACAGCAGGCTCTGTGCTGACAGTGCACTGAGCCTGCTTCTAATTCTCTCTGCCTCCCTCTCTCTCTCTGCCCCTCTCCCGCTCGCACTAGCGCTCTCTAAAAATAAATAAGTAAACTTTATGGGGCGCCTGGGTGGCTCAGTCGGTTAAGCCTCCGACTTCGGCTCAGGTCAGATCTTACGTTCGTGGGTTCGAGCCCCGCATCAGGCTCTGTGCTGACAGCTAGCTCAGAGCCTGGAGCCTGCTTCCGGTTCTGTGTCTCCTTCTCTCTCTGACCCTCCCCCTCTCATGCTCTGTCTCGCTCTGTATCAAAAATAAATAAAACATTAAAAGGAAATAAGTAAACTTTAAAAAAATGTTAATGGTTTTTACATTTTTCAGTGGTTGGAAAAACTCAAAGAACGGTATTTCATGATACATGAAAATTATGTTAATTTCACATTTCAGTGTCCATTAACAAGCTTTTGATGGAAAACCACCACCGGCCCACACAGTTACTTACTGTATTACAGGGCCGAGCAAAGTAGGTTGGGACAGTATTGCATGGCCTGTGACGTCCAGGCTATTTCCCAGTGGACCTTTATTAAAAAAAGACTGCTACCCTCCAGGATAAAGGGTGCTCTTGGTAAAATAGCGCACGTGATATAAATATCAACTATTGTTTATTCTTCCTTATTAACAATGTTCCCAATATACAAACCCAAGTTTTTTTTTTTAACTGCCTAGATTTACGAGCTCTTAGATTCATTTGTGACCATGTATTATCTTCTATATTTTTCAAGACATTAACCCAACAAATGACAAATAGGGGAAAAAAATACTCAAGACACAAAGGGCAGAAAACCTTGAGGTGGAAAGAATTAGTTTTAGATACAGACAAACGAAGCTTATAATCATTTATTTGGTCATAAAACCAAATGACAAATAACTAAAGATGTTCAACCTAGTTAGTGACAAAGAAATCCAAATTAAACACAAGATGCGTTTTCATCCTGCAGGTTGGTCTTGGTTAAAATTTAGAAGAGGAATACCCAGAAATGGAAAAGATGCAGGAAAAATACATACTCTGTGCATGTGATATTTCGCCAAATACTAAATAATTTTAAATGTTAACCTTTTTAAAAATTCAAAATGCCTTTTTAAAAATTTTTTAAAATGTTTTATTTATTTTTGATACAGAGAGAGACAGAGCATGAGAGGGGGAGGGGCAGAGAGAGGAAGAGACACAGAGCCGGAAGCAGGCTCCAGGCTCTGAGCTGGCTGTCAGCACAGAGCCTGACGCGGGGCTCGAACCCACTAATGTGAGATCTGACCTGAGCCGAAGTCGGAGGCTTAACCGACTGAGCCACCCAGGTGCCCCTCAAAATGCCTTTTAAAAATATATATGTTTGGAACCAAAAGATATGAAATAGTCTCATTATTTATTCAACAAATATTTTCAGCATCAAATGAGCACCAGACCAGGGGGAAGAATTTACATTTGATAAAATCGCACTGGAAGGGCCACTTGAAAGGTTTAAGCAGGGATGGCATGATTAGATTTATACTTTAAAAAAAATATCATTTGGCTGCTGGGTGGAGATTTGGCCCTGGGGCAGGGAGACCCTTAACAGGCTTCATCAATTACCATCAAGAGAGATGATGAGGGGTGCCTGGGTGGCTCAGTTGGTTAAGCCTCCAACTTCGGCTCAGGTCAGATCTCACGTTCGTGGGTTCGAGCCCCGCATCAGGCTCTGTGCTGACAGCTAGCTCAGAGCCTGGAGCCTGCTTCCGGTTCTGTGTCTCCTTCTCTCTCTGCCCCTCCCCCTCTCATGCTCTGTCTCTCTTTGTATCAAAATAAATAAAACATTAAAAAAAAAAAGAGAGATGATGAAAAGTACACGAAGCAACAGAAGCAACACGTAACTCACCGAAGGGTACCAACCCCCTCACTGCCCAGCACTGCCTTCCCCTGACCCAGGGCCCTCAGTATATTCCTTCCAGCCTTTTATAACAATGCTTGGGCCCAAAGCACACGTTCTAGGGCAGCTGTATGATACAAGTGTGATGCGAGCCACATTTCTAATCTTAACCCTCTAGGATTTTAAGATCTCTGCCCAAAATGGGGCTTGAATTCGTGACCCCTTGAGATCAAATACTCTACCCACTCACCCAGCCAGCCACCTCTCTAGGAATCACATTTTATTTTATTTTATTTTATTTAAATGTTTTTTTATTATTTTTGAGAGAGAGAGATACAGCATGGGCAGGGGAGGGTCAGAGAGAGAGGGAGACACAGAATCTGAAGCAGACTCCAGGCTCTGAGCTAGCTGTCAGCACAGAGCCCAATGCGGGGCTCAAACCCACGAACCATGAGATCATGACCTGAGCCGAAGTCAGATGCTTAACTGACTGAGCCACCCAGGCGCCCCTAGGAATCACATTTTAAAAAGTAAAACACAGTGGCTCAGTCGGTTAAGCGTCAGACTTTGGCTCAGGTCATGATCTCACAGTTTATGAGTTCAAGCCCCACATCAGGCTCTGTGTTGACAGCTTGGAGCCAGCTTGGGATTCTCTCTCTCTCTCAAAATAAATAAATAAACTTAAAAAAAAAAAAGGAAAAAACAGTTCCTCAGAAAGTTAAACAGAGTTGCCATGAGACCCAACAACTCTACTACACACAATCCCAAGAGAACTGAACACGTCCATCCACACAAAAGCATATACACAAATGTTCAGGGCAGCCATATTCTTAAGAGCCCCAAAGTGGAAGCAAGTGGGATGTCCATCCACTCTTGAATGGATGAACTGCATGTGGAACCTATTCCTACCGCAGACTATTATTTGGCCATAACAAAGAATGAAGTACTGATGGACCCTAGAGAAGGGTGGACTTTGGAAACAATATGTTGAGTGAAGGAAGCCAGCCTCCAAAGGCTGCATAGCTTCCTTTTATAGGCAACGTCCAGCAGAGACTAGTTCTAGACAGAAAGTAGGGGCGCCTGGGTGGCTCAGTCGGTTAAGCCTCCGACTTCGGCTCAGGTCAGAGCTCACATTCGTAGGTTCGAGTCCCGCGTCAGCTCTGTGCTGACAGCTAGCTCAGAGCCTGGATGGAGCCTGCTTTCGGTTCTGTGTCTCCTCCTCTCTCTGCCCCTCCCCCTCTCATGCTCTGTCTCTGTCTGTATCAAACATAAATAAAACATTTAAAAAAGCATCCGGCTTCGGCTCAGGTCATGAGCTCACGGTTCGTGGGTTCGAGCCCCGCGTCGGGCTCTGTGCTGACAGCTAGCTCAGAGCCTGGACCCTGTTTCAGATTCTGTGTCTCCCTCTCTCTGACCCTCCCCTGCTCGCGCTGTCTCTCTCTGTCTCTCAAAAATAAATAAAAAACTTAAAAAAAAATTAGACAGCAAGTAGACTGGGGGTAGTCGGGGCTGGGGGAGGAGTGGGGAGGGGCAGCTAATGAGTATTGGGGAGCGATGCAAATACCCCGAGATTAGGAAGTACAGCGGTGCTGCGGCACCCGGCTGGCTAGGCCAGAAGAGCTTGAGGCTCTCCATCTCAGGGTTGTGAATTCGAGCCCCGTGTCAGGTAGAGAGATTACTCAAGTAAATATTAAAAAAAAAAAAAAAGAATTCTAGCAGTGCTTGCACCATTTGTGAATGTATTAAAATCCACCAAATCGCACACATTATAAAGGTGAATATTGGATTTGTGAGTTAAATGTCAATTAAGAAAACATATAAAAGGGGGTGCCTGGCTGGCTCAGTTGGTAAAAGCCTGCAGCTCTTGAGCTTGGGGTCCTAAATTCGAGCCCCACATTGGGTGTAGAGACTACTTAAAAATAAAATCTTGGGGCGCCTGGGTGGCTCAGTCGGTTAAGCCTCCGGCTTCAGCTCAGGTCAGATCTCACCTTCGTGGGTTTGAGCCCCGCGTCAGGCTCTGTGTTGACAGCTAGCTCGGGGCCTGGAGCCTGCTTCTGGTTCTGTGTCTCCTTCTCTCTCTGTCCCTCCCCCTCTCATGCTCTGTCTCTCTCTGTATCAAAAATAAATAAAACATTAAAAAAAATAAAGAAATAAAAATAAAAACTTAAAATATATATAAGTAAAAATAGAACTGATGATATTAATTTTAATAATGCTCCTTAATTTAACCTAGCTATATGCCAAATATTATCATTTCAATAAGTACTTGACATAAAAAGTTATCAATGAGATATGTCATCTTTTTCTCGTTTTCTTTTTTGTTTAATGTTTTTAATGTTTTTTATTTATTTTTGAGAGACAGAGAGAGACAGCACGAGCAGGGGAGGGTCAGAGAGAGGGAGACACAGAATCTGAAGCAGCTCCAGGCTCTGAGCTAGCTGTTAGCACAGAGCCTGATACGGGGCTCAAACCCACGAACCGTGAGATCATGACCTGAGCCGAAGCCGGACACTTAACCGACTGAGCCACCCAGGCGCCCCCTCTCGTTTTCTTTTTGAGTGATTCAGAGCACAAGTGGAGGAGGGGTAGGGGAGAGAGAGCAGAGAATCTGAAGCAGGCAGGGCCTACATGGAGCCCGACCAGGGCGCTCCATCTCACAAACCGTGAAATCCCTACCTGAGCTGAAATCACGAGTCGGATGCTACCCAGGCACCCCTCATTTTTTTTCTTTTTAAAAGTCTTATTATTTAAGTCATCTCTATACCCAAGAAATCAAGAGCCACACTATCCTCTGAGCCAGCCAAGTGCCCCTTACTTTTTTCTAAGTCTCTGAAATCTGGCATCTTTTTCACACCTCCAGCATATCTCACCTTAGATGTTAACATGTCTTTGGAGGTATTTGTTCTGCATCTAGATCTCATCAAACTTACTTTTGAAAGAGTAGAGTCAAAATGTTATCACGAGCTATTTAAATAGTATCAATAAATTTTTCAAATTCGTTTGAAGACAATATATAAATTTTTTATTACAAAAAATTTTGAGGGTGCGGGGGGGGGGGTGCCTGGATGGCTCAGTCAGTTAAACGTCTGACTTCAGCCCAGGTCATGCTCTCGCAGTCCATGAGTTTGGGTCCCGCATCGGGCTCTGTGCTGACAGCTTAGACCCTGGAGCCTGCTTCGGATTCTGTGTCTCCCTCTCTCTGTCCCTCCTTCACTTGTGTTGTCTGTCTCTCTCTCTCTCAAAAATAAGCATTAAAAAAATAATAAATATGGCACAAAAACAGACACTCAGATCAATGGAACAGAATAGAGAACCCAGAAATGGACCCACAAACATATGGCCAACTAATCTTTGGCAAAGCAAGAAAGAGAGGGGCACCTTGGTGGCTCAGTCAGTTGAGCAGCCAACTTCAGCTCAGGTCATGATATTGTAATTTGTGAGTTCAAGACCTGCATCAGGCTCTGTGCTGACAGCTCAGAGCCTGGAGCCTCATTCGGATTCTGTGTCTCCTTCTCTGTCTGCCCTTCCCCTGCTCACACTCTATCTTTCTGTCTCTCAAAAAAAAAAAATTTTTTTTAAAAAAGACAAAGCAGGGAAGAATGTCCAACGGTCTCTTCAGCAAATGGTGCTGGGAAAACTGGACAGCGACATGCAGAAAAATGAGCCTGGACCACTTTCTTATATCATACACAAAAATAAGCTCAAAATGGATGAAAGACCTAAACTTCAGATAGGAAGCCATCAAAATCCTAGAGGAGAAAGCAGGCAAAAACCTCTTTGACTTTGGCCACACCAACTTCTTACTCAACACATCTCTGGAGGCAAGGGAAACAAAAGCAAAAATGAACTACTAGGACCTCATCAAAATAAAAACTTCTGCACAGTGAAGGAAACAATCAGCAAAACTAAAAGGCAAATGACAGAATGGGAGAAGATATTTGCAAACGACATATCAGATAAAGGGCTAGTATCCAAAATCGATAGAGAACTTATCAAACTCAACACCCAACAAATAATCCAGTGAAGAAATGGGCAAAAGACATGAACAGACACTTCTCCAAAGAAGACCTCCAGATGGCCAACCAACACATGAAAAAAATGCTCAACGTCACTCATCATCCAGTAAGTACAAATCTAAACCACAATGAAATACCACCTCACACCCGTCAGAACGGCTAATATTAACAACTCAGGCAACAGATGTTGGCCAGGATTCGAAGAAAGATCTCTTTGCACTGCTGGTGGGAATGCAAACTGGTGCAGCCACTCTGGAAAACAGTATGGATGTTCCTCAAAAAATTAAAAATAGAGCTACCCTATGACCCAGCAAATGCACTACTAGGTATTTATCCAAGGGATACAGGTGTGCTGTTTCGAAGGGACACATGCACCCCAATGTTTATAGCAGCACTGTCAACAACAGCCAAAGTATGAAAAGAGCCCAAATGTCCATCGACAGATGAATGGATAAAGAAGATGTGGTATGTATATATATATATATACACCAGAATCTGAATGAAGCAGGCTCCAGGACGGGGGGAGCTGAAACTCACGAACGTGAGATCATGACTTGAACTGAAGTCAAAGGCTCAACCGACTGAGCCACCCAGGTGCCCCATTAGAAGAGGGTCATTGTGAGGCTTAACGGCATTGATGGACTTGAATGATCGGCACTATGCCTGCCCAGTTCTCAATCCTATGTCTATTTCATGGCTCTCTCCTCTAGGAAGCCCATTCTTCCAGGCAGGGCAAGGCCCAAGCCTTTCATCATGCTTTTCCCCCTCTCTCTCCCCACCTTTAACTCTCTTCTACCTCCTACTAACTGAACAAATACCACCTCCATCCATCCTTGATGGGAGTGCAAATTTCCCCGAGGGCATCCCCTAGCCTACCCCGGTGCTCCCATTCCTCCGCTAGCAGCAGCCAGAGCCATCCTTAATTCAATGAGTAATTCCCTTTCTTAAGCACTTTCTAGATCTAGCTTTGTTTGTTCTGGCCCCTCCCAGCCTGCCTTTCCACCCTACCTAGAATCTGGAACTGCCTCTGGCCTCCATGCCTTGCCCCCAAATGCCATCCTCTTCCAACAACCTTTGCCCCAGGTGGCTCCTGTCACTTTCCTTTTGTTTGTTTTTGTTTTTTGAGAGACAGAGAGAGACAGCGTGAGCAGGGGAGGGTCAGAGAGAGAAGACCACACAGAATCTGAAGACAGGCTCCAGGCTCAGAGCTAGCAGCACAGGCGGGGCTCGAACCCACAATCGTGAGATCATGACCTGAGCTGAAGCCGGAAGCTCAACCGACTGAGCCACCCAGGCGCCCCTCCTGTCACTTTCTTAGGGACCCCGATCGCCCCCACCACTGCTCCTCAAACCCAAAGCTGCAGAGGTAGCCTGTTTGTGTGTGACTGTTCTGATTTAAAAGCGTTAATGAGTTAACATGTGTTATTGTGTGCTTAATGTCTTTCTTCTGCTAAGTGTGAATTTCGTGAACGAGCAGGGCCCCATCTGCCTCATCTGTCCCCTATCCCCAGGGCCCGGCCACACAGAGGTGCTCAGTTAAGTGTACAGAGTTGAAATGTATTCTTAATGTAAATTAAAAAAAAAAAAGTCTGTCTGCTCCATAGAAATAAATGTACCCTCCTAGAGGAACTGCTCTTATCTATTCCGGGTAGAATCGGCAGGAAAGACTCAAATATCGCCTGAAGGAAGAAACCGATGCATTTCAATAGCAGGTTTCTGGGAGCCAGAAGGTCTGAGACTGCTGGGGTCAGCAGCGTAAACTTGTTGGCGAGGCCACGCCCCTTGCCCCGGGCCGCCACGCCCCCCGTAATCCCTGGAGGCGCACGCAAACGTCTCTGGATCCGTGAGCGGCCCAAGGGTGAGAGGGTCCTCCGCCAGCTCAGAGCCAAGCAAGGGCATCTTCTGCACCGGGAGCCGCAAAAACCTATTGTAGCAGGGAGCTCTCAACCACAGAGGAACCAGGGGGTAACGGGGAGAGGGAGGGAAAGCACCTTGCGAGTCCATGGAGCTAGAACAAACGTCCAACATTGTAATGCTGATTTACAAAATTTCACCTCTGGCCTGATGTGATCCCCAGATTTGAAGGGTTTTATTGTTTTGGGGGGGTGTTTTCGGAAGGGGGGACGTAAAGACATTTCTAAATACAATGGTCAACTGAGCAGTTCTTGTGGAAGGGTGGTCTGCTCCTACTCTAGAAGAGAATTGGATTTTAAAAGATGACAAGGGTGACTTAAGGGATTTTCAGGGGGAATTACGACCACACTTGCGCATGTGCGCCGATCGCGGAGCCTGGGTTCTTGTAGGAGCCCTGTCGCTAGATATTCTGGTTCAACCTTGGTAACAGCTCCCCCTTCTTTGCTCTCCACCCGGCCTCCAGCCTCTGCCCCAAATCCATCCTTCTGCTAGTTCCTGAAGGACGCAATTCCTTTTTGGTCAATTCCATCAGCTTTCAAAGGAGCAACGCCAAAGGCACAAACTGCAAAGGAAGGTGTCAAACGTACATTTGCAAATCACAGGCTTGCAGGCCTAAAACCCTCCGCAGAAGAGAGGAACCAGCTAAGGAAGGCAAATCCAGATTACCGTAAAGCGACCAAACGGCAAGACCCTACTCCGCGCCCCTGAAATCTACAGCTTTTTCTAAGGCACCAGCCAGAGTGGGAAAACAAGATTCTTAAAAACAACAACAACAACACCCCACATACCTTGTTTCTCTCTGTTCTCTCTCCAGCTAAAGGTAGTCAGGAACAGCCTGGCTTGGAAGCTGGTGCTGGGGACGTGAGGGGGGAGCTCCCTCAGGCACCTGGGGAGGGACCACCGTTGGTGAGACCGGGGTCTGCGCCTCCTGCTAGGCTTACAGCCCTGTGCAGGCATCTGCTTCCGAGGTGGCCTTCTCTGCTTGGCGAATCGAATCTCTCGAGACCCGGGCTCTGGGGGCCTTGCCTACCGTTCTGCGCCCACTGGGGAGAACCTAGCCCAGGAGGGAAAGCGATCTGGTCCTCTACTACCCAATCTCCCGCCTTTTATAGGCCCCCTCCCAGCGACCCACCCCCCTCCCCCACTGACAAGTCTAAAGGCAGAGGCCAGAATCCTTGCTTCATTTGCATAACCCAAAGGTTTACTTAAGGCGTGGTCCCAGAACCGAAGAACTAGCTATTCTAAATTGTGAAGGCGCCACCTCTTCTTTTATTTATTTATTTATTTATTTATTTATTTATTTATTATTGAGAGACAGAGAGAGACAGAGCACGAACGGGATAGGGGCAGAGAGAGAGAGGAAGACAGAATCCGAAGCAGGTTCCAGGCTCTGAGCTGTCAGCACAGAGCCCGCAGCGGGGCGTAACCCGCGAACCGCGAGATCATGATCTGAGCTGTCATTGGTCGCTCAAACGACTGAGCCACCCAGATGCCCCTCCTCCTCTTCTTTTAAAGATGTATTCATTTAAATAATCCCTACCCGCAAAGTGGGGCTCGAACTCACAATCTGGAGGTCAGGAATTGAAGGCTCCGTCCTCTGAGCCAGCCAGGCGCCCTTTCACTTCTTGAAGCAAAGTGGAAAACCCTCTCGTTAGAACTTTCATTCCAAATACAGTAGCGTCTGCTCCCCCTTATCCAAGGGAATAGAGTCCAGGATCTCCCCCCTGGATGCCTGAAACCTGGATCATCCCGAATCTTACCTACACTGTTTTTTCCTATACACACGTACCTATTGTATGCTTAATTTTTCTTAACATTGTATTTTTTTAATGTTTTTTATTTATTTTTGAGAGATAGAGACAGTGAGAGCAGGGGAGGGTCAGAGAGAGAGGGAGACAGAATCTGAAGCAGGCTCCAGGCTCTGAGCTAGCTGTCAGCACAGAGCCCGACGCGGGGCTTGAACCCACGAACCATGAGATCACGACCTGAGCCGAAGCCAGACGCTTAACCGACTGAGCCACCCAGGTGCCCCTTAACATTGTATTTTTAAGTAATCTCTATGGAAAGGTGAGGTTCGAACTCAAGATCCCAAGACCAAAAGTCTCCCGCTCCAAGCCTGAGCTAGCCAGGGGTTGCCACACATACCCATGATAAAATTTAATTTAGGGGCCCAGTCAGTTGAACATCTCACTTGGGCTCAGGTCATGATCTTGCAATTTTTGAGTTCCAGCCCCCGGGGCAATCTGCTGTCAACACAGAAGCTGCTTTAGAGCCTCTGTCCCCCACTTTCTCCCCCCACCCATGCTCACTCTCTCGCTCTCTCTCAAAAATAAATAAACATTAAAAAAAATTATAGGGATGCCTCGATGCCTCTGTCGGTTAAGCGTCCAACTCTTGATTTCAGCTCAGGTCATGATCTCCCGGTTGATGGGTTTGAGCCCTGCATGGGGGTCTGTGCTCACAGTGCAGAGCCTGCGTGGGATTCCCTCTCTCTGTCTCCCTCTCTCTGCCTTCCCCAGCTGTCTCTCAAAATAAATAAATAAAATTTAGAAAAAGTTTTAATTTATAAATTAGGCACAGAGATTAACAATAACAATAATAAAAGAATACTTTTAACAATATACGAAATATTGTAATAAAAGTTACGTGAATGTGGTCTCTCTCTCTTTCAAAATACCTTATGGTGCACTCCCTTCTTGTGCTGACGTGTGAGGTGATCTCCATGAGGAGATGACATGAGGCCAGTGAGGCAGGAGCTGTGATGTGGCCTTAGCCACTGTTGACCTTTTGACCAGACCTCAGAAGCAGGATCATCTGTTTCTGGACCAAAACTGACCATGGGTAACTGAATCCCGGAAAGTGAAACCACAGATAAGGGGGAGTTACTGTGTTCCCTAGAGCACTTTGTTAGATGGATGGGTGGATGGATGGAGAGAGCGCATTTAGCTGTGCTACAAGCAAATGTCTGCCATTATTTAAACGTTGATGTGTTTTTAGATCTTGGGGTGGGAAGTTTAAACCCCGCATTGGGCTCTGCACAGGGCGTGAAGCCTACTTTAAAAATAAATAAATAGGGGCGCCTGCATGGCTCAGTTGGTTGAGTGTCTGACTTCAGCTCAGGTCATGATCTCATGGTTTGTGGGTTCGAGCCCCATGTCGGGCTCTGTGCTGATGACAGCTTGGAGCCTGGAGCCTGCTTTGGATTCTGTATCTGCCTCTCTCTCTGTTCCTCCCTGCACGTTCAGTCTCTCTCCAAAAAAAAAATAATAATAATAAAAATGAAAAACAAAAAAACAAATTTTTTTAAATAAAAGTAAATAAATAGATTGGGGTACCTGAGGGGCTTAGTCAGTTACAATCTGACTTCGGCTCAGGTCATGATCTCACCGCTTGTGGATTCGAGCCCCGTGTCGGGCTCCATGCTGACAGCTCAGAGCCTGGAACCTGTTTCTGATTCTGTGTGCCTTTCTCACTCTGCCCCTCCCCACTCCTGTCCTGTTCTGTTTCTTTCTCCCTTAAGAATAAATAAAACATTAAAACACTTATAAAAATAAATACATAAATAGATAAATATTCTATGCTTCACCTTATCCATGTTTTTCCTGCAGACTTGGGCCTTAACAGGTCCCAGGGTTGGCTTCGGCCGTGTACCTTGGGGCTAATGAGTCAGGCCCAGTGTAGATAATACCTTTATAACCTTTAACATATTTTTTCATTGTTTACTTGCATTATAGTAAAGGGTCTCTGCATGGTTAAAGGAAACATAATTTAACATAACATCATAACGTGATTGCATTTCACACATGCTGTATAATATCCGTGCATACTTCACATGGCTCCACTGAGCTCATTAACGTGCGATAATCAGGTAATTATTTTTTTCTTTTTTAAATTTTTTAATGTTTTTTATTTATTTTTGAGAGACAGAGAGAGACAACATGAGCAGGGGAGGGCTAGAAAGAAGAGGGAGACACGGAGACACAGAATCGGAAACAGGCTCCAGGCTCTGAGCTGTTAGCACAGAGCCCAACGTAGGGCTCGAACCCACAAACCATGAGGTCATGACCTGAGCGGAAGCCGGAGGCTTAACCGACTGAGCCAGCCAGTCGCCCCATTTTTTTAAAAGTAATAATCAGCTGACTGTAAATGCTTTATATTTTGCAGAAATCCTTAGTAGGTTGTTACATGAGCGTTTGGGAATGGTTTAGCAATATGTTTGAGGAACATATTGCCTGGGAATGCATTATTCTTTTTATTTTTTAAATTTATTTATTTATGTTGAGAGAGAGACTGTGTGCGCACAAGCTGGGAAGGGCAGAGAGAGAGGGAGAGAGAGAATCCCAAGCAGGCTCTGCATTATCAGTGCAGAGCCCGACGAGGGTCTCAAACCCATGAACCATCATATCGTGACCTGAGCTGAAACCAAGAGTTGGAAGCTTAACCAACTGAGCCACCCAGGTGCCCCACATTATTCTTTTCAATACAACGGGATGGGGGCACCTGGGTGGCTCACTCGGTTGAGCGTCCTACTTCGGCTCAGGTCATGATCTTGTGGTTCGTGGGTTCGAGCCCCATGTCAGGCTCTGTGCTGACCGCTAGCTCAGAACCTGGAGCCTGTCTTCCAATTCTGTGTCTCCCTCTCTCTCTGACCCTTCCCTGCTCACACTGTCTCTCTGTCTCTCAAAAATAAATAAAACATTAAAAAAATAAATAAAACTTAAAAAAATAAAATAATGGGATATCCTAATAACCACAACAAAACTAGAAACAACCCAATGAGGGCATCAACTGAGGAATGGTAATACTGGCTATGATACAGTCACACAATGGAATACCCTACAGTGATGAAAAAGAATAAGTCAGTGAGACACCCAAGAACGTGAATGGCTCTCACAAGCACATGAACTCTATTTATATAGAATACAAGAAGAGGCAAAACTAATCCATGGCGCTAGAACTTGGTATATAGTTCCCACTGGATGGGGAATGGGTGGTGCTTGGGGAGGCCACAGGGGGAGCTTTGGGGTGCTGGGAAAGTTCTGCTAGTTGGTGTTGGTCTGCATGGCGGTTTTGGGGCGCGTCCATATGCAAAGGCCATCAATCAGTACACGTAAGGTTAGCACACTGTACTGTGTGTAAATGGATTCTCCGGGTCCCCCGTGGCCACGCTCTATAAGGTCCCACAGACACTGACTCAGTGAACACTGAACAGTTGCTCCTAGGGACAATGTAGGAATCCGTTCCCGCAGCCTTGGGTCACATTTCCCAATCAATACGCAACCTTGTTTTTTGTGTGTTTGTGTTTAAGGACACCTATTTATGTACACTGTTGAGTGGTAAACATGGAGTCCAGGGGCAGCAGCCCTATAACCTGCGCCAAACGGAGCGTATCTGACCCCCGAATTTTCTCTGCGAGGCACATCACAGCCTTCTTGCGCTTCGGGACACACTGGCCAGCCCCACCGTGCTGGGGTCTGTTCTAGATGGCAAAATCACAATCGGTGCAAAAATCAACAAACACTGCAAACATGCAAAACCCGTGGCACTAAAGAGACCACGAAGAGGACACTCGAGGACAGTGAGAGCAGAAGCAGGAGGCACAATATCATTGTGGGGTTTGACATCGCTCGCAAGTGCCTGTCCGGTGACTGTTACTTTGCCGCTCGGCACTTCTCCAGGGACTCCAGGGATGACCTCCCCCAAACGCTGCGGGTATTGGTTCCGGGGTTACAGACAAATTTCAGTGAGCGAAGGCACAAATACAGAATCCAGAAATAACGAGGATAGACTATTTTATAACTCAGTGAAAAAAAAAATATTTAAGAAAGGAGAGCGAGGGGCGCCTGGGTGGCTCAGTCGGTTAAGTCTCCGACTTCGGCTCAGGTCAGATCTCACGTTCGCGGGTTCGAGCCCCGCGTCGGGCTCTGTGCTGACAGCTCAGAACTTGGAGCCTGCTTTCGGTTCTGTGTCTCCTTCTCTCTCTGCCCCTCCCCCTCTCATGCTCTGTCTCTCTCGGTATCAAAAATAAATAACAAATATTAAAAAATTAAAAAAAAAAGGAGAGCGAATGTATGTATATACTGCTATCTAATACATTTTCAAGAGTAGACTTTGTTGGTTGCCAGCACTGTTTTTGGTTTTTTTTTTTTTAGATTAATTACTTATTTTGAGAGAGAGAGAGAGACAAGCTGGGGAGGGGCAGAGAGAAGGAGAGACAGAATCCCAAGTAGTCTGAGCCATCAGTGCAGAGCCCAATGCAGGGCTTGAACTCACAAACCATGAGATCATGACTTGAGCCCAAATCAAGAGTTAGCCATTGAGTGCCTGGGTGGCTCAGTTGGTTAAGTGTCCAACTTCAGGTCATGATCTCATGGTCTAGGAGTTCTTACAGCTCAGAGCCTGGAGCCTGTTTCAGATTCTGTGTCTCCCTCTCTCTGCCCCTCCCCCACTCATGCTCTGTCTCCCAAAAATATATAAATGTTAAAAAAAAATCTTTTTAGGGGTTCTTGGGTGGCTCAGTCGGTTAAGTGTCTGACTTCAGCTCAAGTCATGATCTGACAGTTCGTGGGTTCGAGCCCCACATCGGGCTCTGTACTGACAGCTCAGAGCCTGGAACCTGTCTTTGGATTCTGTGTCTTCTTCTCTCTCTGACCCTCCCCTGCTCAGAGTCTCTCTTTTTCTCTCTCTCTCTCTGAGTCTCTCTCTCTGTCTCTCTCTCTCTCTCTTTCTCAAAAATAAGTAAAAACATTAAAAAATTAAACAAAAATCTTTTTGAAATTTTTTCAAGAAAAAAAAACATCTCTCTTCCGTCTTCTCCCTCTGTGGATCTTACAATGTATCTCCATCCATACTACAAACATTTATTGGGCACCTCCTGTATGCCAAGACACTGCCCTATGAAATCAATGGCAGTTCTCAGAAACCAAAGACACAGTCTCAAGTATGGCTCCTCGGACAGAATCACAGTACTTTTTTACCCTCTTAAATAGAAAAAATATGGACACATGGTGAAAAATCCAAATTGTGAGAGTATAGGAAGGAAAACAGAAGCTTCCCCCAGAGGCCCAAGGGTGTACACAATAAATATAAATGGTGATTAACAGAGCTGCCTTCACAGTGCGACTCCCTGATAAGCCTCCCTCTCTTCACATGTAAAACAGAAAGAGAAAGAGAGCACAAGTGAGGGAGGGGCAAAGAGAGAGAATCCCAAGCAGGCTCTGCACCATCAGCAAAGAGCCCAATTGGGCTAGGTCTCATCAACCTGAACTGAAAACCAAGAGTCAGACACTTAACCGACTGAGCCACCCAAGTGCCCTGCCATGTTGAACAGTTTTTTAAACTTCATTTTATTTTTATTTTTTAAGTTCACTTATTTATTTTGAGACAGAGCAAGCAAGCGGAAGTGGGGCAGGCAGAGAGGGAGAGAGAGAATCCCAAGCAGGCCACCCAGGCGCCCCAGCGTCTTGAAATTCTTAATCAGTTTGGAACAAAAGGCCGTGCCTGCTCCCCAAGAGCATGAGGGCGCCAGGGAGCCAGCACAGTGCCTGATACACAGGGCGGCCTCAGCGAATGTTGAAGATTCGGGCTACCTTCCCCCACTTGCCACAGTCACACAGTCACTCCGCAGACACTTTCTGAGCACCTACCACACGTGGGATGGGCAGTAGTTAACTACTGCGGAGACAGATGTGAGAGGCACTCAGTCACCACCCGCTAGGGTAGCTTCCCAGGGGATTTTATGTGCGTGGGTGACACCAACGTCTGTGTGTTATCGATCGTTCCGTTAATACACGGGGCGGGGGTGGGGGTGCAGAGAGAGAATTTATCAGGATTACACCATTTCACTCCTAACTACCTAGCCAGGCAAAAAAATCCCTCCTGACCAAATTAAATATTCCATGCAAAACATTAAAAACGCTCCAACATGTAGCAAACGTGTAGGCTGATCAAAGTGGGCGCGCAGTAGGTCCCCTCTCGCAACCCCAGAACCCGGATTTCCGCACGAGGGAGCACGGCAAGGAGGTTCTTGCAAACTCTGATCACTTTTCTCAATGGTCCCTGAGACTATTCTTTCTCTTTTGCAAACTTTGATCAGTTTCCTCAAAGGTTCCTGAGACTATTCTTTTTTTTTTTTTTAGTTTATTTAATTTATTTAGAGAGAGAGAGAGCACAGGTGGGAGGAGGGTCAGAAGAAGGAGAGACAGAGTCCCAAGCAGGCTCTGCAATATCAGTGCAGAGCCACATGTGGGGCTTGAACCTACAAACTGTGAGATCATAACCTGAGCTGAGAGGAAGAGTCAGAGGTTTAACCGACTGTCCCATCCAGGCACCCCTAGACTATTCTTTTTTAAAAGAGAGAGAGAGAGAGACTCTACCTTGTGGGAAAAGACATCACTGCCGGAGATTTTTCCTGAAGGACAGAAGTGAGGGTAGATTTCAAGTTTTCAAATGTGTGTAGGTTAAGAGTGTGGTCTGTCCAGGCTGACACTTTCCTTCCAAGACTCAACTCCACCACCACCCAGCTGCGAGGCCTTGAGGCCCAGACAAGCCCCCTCTGCACCTTCTTTTTTTTTTTTTTTTAATGTTATTTATTTTTGAGACACAGAGAGAGAGAGACCGAACACTAGCAGGGGAGGGGCAGAGAGGGAGACACAGAATCTGAAGCAGCTCCAGGCTCTGAGCTAGCTGTCAGCACAGAGACTGACACGGGGCTCAAACCCACAAACCGTGAGATCATGACCTGAGCCAAAGCCGGACACTTAACCGATTGAGCCACCCAGGCGCCCCCACCCGCTGCACCTTCTTAAAGAAGCACTTCTCTGGGTACCTGGCTGGCTTAGTCAGTAAGGCATGTGACTTGTAATCTCAGGTCATGAGTTCAAGTCCCACATTGGACATAGAGCTTACTTAAAAAAAGACCCTTCTCAAACACTGTGGGCAGTTTCTTTTCTTTTCCTTTCTTTTCCTTTCTTTTCTTTTCTTTTCTTTTCTTTTCTTTTCTTTTCTTTTCTTTTCTTTTCTTTCCTTTCCTTTCCTTTCCTTTTCTCTTCTTTCCTTTCCTTTCCTTTTCTCTTCTTTCCTTTCCTTTCCTTTTCTTTCCTTTTCTCTTCTTTCCTTTCCTTTTCTCTTCTCTCCTTTCCTTTCCCTTTCTTTCCTTTTCTCTTCTTTTCTTTTCTACTGTTTTTAAATATTTTCAGAGAGAGAGAGAGCATGCACGCGGGATGGGCAAAGAGTGAAAATCCCAAGCAGGCTCCGCACTGTCCACACAGAGCCCCATGCGGGGCTTGAACTCATGGACCCTGAGACTATGACCTGAGCCAAAATCTTGAGTCAGATGTTTAACCAACAAGTGTTACTTTACCATACAACCAGCCTTTCCACTCCTAGGTATTCTACCCAAAAGAAATGAAACCAGGGGCGCCTGGGTGGCTCAGTTGTTAAGCCTTCGGCTCAGGTCATGATCTCACAGTCCGTGGGTTCGAGCCCCGCGTCGGGCTCTGTGCTGACAGCTAGCTCAGAGCCTGGAGCCAGCTTCAGATTCTGTGTGTCCCTCTCTCTCTGCCCTACCCCACTCTTTCTCTCTTGCTCTCTCTTTCTTGAATAAATAAATAAATATTAAGAAAAAATTTTAAATTAAAAAAATGTGTATCTATTTTGAGATGGAGAGAAATTGGGGGAGGGGCAGAGAGGGAGAAGAAGAGAGAGAGAGAGAATTCCATGCAGGCTCCACACTCAGAGCAGAGCCCAATGCAGGGCTCGAATTCACGAACTGTGGCCTCACCCTCTGATGGAGGAGACGGACAAGAAACGACTACCTGGGATCATGGCGGAGGAAACACGAGGCAGGCTGAGGGTAAGAGTGGGGACGGGCTCTCTCGGAGATGGTGGTCCAGGGCGCCTTCTAAGGAGGGTCCAGAGACAGGAACTCTCC
>NC_043707.1:7005552-7006724 GCF_006229205.1 Suricata suricatta
ACTGAGCCACCCAGGCGCCCCCACCCGCTGCACCTTCTTAAAGAAGCACTTCTCTGGGTGCCTGGCTGGCTTAGTCAGTAAGGCATGTGACTTGTAATCTCAGGTCATGAGTTCAAGTCCCACATTGGACATAGAGCTTACTTAAAAAAAGACCCTTCTCAAACACTGTGGGCAGTTTCTTTTCTTTTCCTTTCTTTTCTTTTCTTTTCTTTTCTTTTCTTTTCTTTTCTTTTCTTTTCTTTTCTTTCCTTTCCTTTCCTTTCCTTTCCTTTTCTCTTCTTTCCTTTCCTTTCCTTTTCTTTCCTTTTCTCTTCTTTCCTTTCCTTTCCTTTTCTTTCCTTTTCTCTTCTTTCCTTTCCCTTCCCTTCCTTTCCCTTTCCTTTCCCTTTCTTTCCTTTTCTCTTCTTTTCTTTTCTACTGTTTTTAAATTTTATTTTCAGAGAGAGAGAGCATGCACGCGGGATGGGCAAAGAGTGAAAATCCCAAGCAGGCTCTGCACTGTCCACACAGAGCCCCGTGCGGGGCTTGAACTCATGGACCATGAAACTATGACCTGAGCCGAAATCATGAGTCAGATGTTTAACCAACAAGTGTTACTTTACCATACGACCAGCCTTTCCACTCCTAGGTATTCTACCCAAAAGAAATGAAACCAGGGGCGCCTGGGTGGCTCAGTTGTTAAGCCTTTGGCTCAGGTCATGATCTCACAGTCCGTGGGTTCGAGCCCCGCGTCGGGCTCTGTGCTGACAGCTAGCTCAGAGCCTGGAGCCTGCTTCCGATTCTGTGTGTCCCTCTCTCTCTGCCCTACCCCACTCTTTCTCTCTTGCTCTCTCTTTCTTGAATAAATAAATAAATATTAAGAAAAAATTTTAAATTAAAAAAATGTGTATCTATTTTGAGATGGAGAGAAATTGGGGGAGGGGCAGAGAGGGAGAAGAAGAGAGAGAGAGAGAATTCCATGCAGGCTCCACACTCAGAGCAGAGCCCAGTGCAGGGCTCGAATTCACGAACTGTGGCCTCACCCTCTGATGGAGGAGACGGACAAGAAACGACTACCTGGGATCATGGCGGAGGAAACACGAGGCAGGCTGAGGGTAAGAGTGGGGACGGGCTCTCTCGGAGATGGTGGTCCAGGGCGCCTTCTAAGGAGGGTCCAGAGACAGGAACTCTCC
>NC_043707.1:7006824-7075180 GCF_006229205.1 Suricata suricatta
CCGGGGTTTCAAGGACGCCTCCTTCGGATATGGACGTGGTGCCACGGATTAAGGAGTAAGGTTGGCTCACCTCTACAGAGACTGTCCAAAATAATAACGGTAACAATTTGCTCAGCTCTTTGGTTAACGGCCAAGGGCCCCGGACTGTCAGCTCTCTGCCTCCCCACCTCCTCTGTGGGACCTGCACGTGATCGGAGCGCAAAACAATCTGGAGAATAAGTGAGTGGATCCAAGACAAGATGTGAGCAAGCACCCATGGGTGGCGGGTTTTTCCGTAACAGTGAAGGCAGGGGAGGGCTAACACAGGCAGGGCCCCCAGCGGAGGGGAAGACACGGGCGTGGCTCCACCCTGCTCCACCTGTGCACCCCAGCATACAGCAAGAGCTCAATAAATGTGCATTGGACAAGGGAGGGGATGTCCTGCTGGGTCCTTTCTGTCCCTGGAGGTCGGGAGCCTATCTCGTTTTGCATTAAGGTGAAAGCACCAGTCTCAGGCCCCGCGCAGGGGCGGTGACTCAGGTCTTCAAATTCGTTCATTTCATTCTCCTGATTGGTTTCGAGCCCCAATTATGTGCAAGCCTGGCAGACGTGTCCCGGGGCTGAGTGTCGAGAGGGAGGTGACAATTCACTATCTGGACAAAAGACTATGGTTACGATCCTGGATGTCTGTCTAGAGGTTAGTTGGCCTGATCCCTCAGTTCAAGGTCGGACAGCACTGGACAGTCCGCAAGGCCTCTTGTGTTCTGTTTCCCCCTTCCCTTCCCGCCCGTCCCCTTCCCTTCCATCCCCACCCACCGCTTCTTTGAGGACTTGACTTTTTTTTTTTTTTAATGTTTATTTTTGAGAGATAGAGTGAGACAGAGTGTGAGCCGGGAGGGGCAGAGAGAGAAGGAGACGAGGAATCGGAATCGGAAGCAGGCTCCGGGCTCTGAGCTGTCAGCACAGAGGCCGAGGCGGGGCGAACCTGAGATCTCTACCCAAGTCCAATGCTTAACTGAGTGAGTGACCCAGGCGCCCCGAGGACTTGACCTTGAAGCTGTGCTTTGAAGCTAGACAGAGGAGGAGCAGAAGGCCCCCAAGAAGCGCTAGGAGGGGCAAGAGTGGGTTGGGGAGGGGAAGACTAGGATGGGGTCTCAGAGGGCTGGTGCGCTCACACCTGGCCTCAGAGTAGAGATTAGATTAGATTTCTTATCAGGTCTGTCTCCACACCCAGCTTGACCTTGGGCCACCTTTCCTCCGAGAAGGAAATGTGTCCTTCTCTTCCTGACCCCGGTGACCCTCAGAAGCCTCTAGGGATACTCCTAGTCATATCTGGAATGTTCCCGTGTCTCCGCAGTGCAGGGTACAAGCACCATGGCCCCTCCAGACTCCCAATCGACTCCGGTAGATTCCGACCTGTCCCCCACAGACACGCTTGTCCCCTCCTGCCTGCAGGGTGACATTAGGACTTTACCCAACAACTCAGTGTCTGTTTATTGAGCACCTACAAGACGCCAGGCCCTGTTTTGTGTGCTGGGTCGCTGTGGAGAGAAATGCCCTTGGCTGTGAGGAGTCTGCATTCCGGCATGTGGATAGAAGGAGGCTGAGAGGTGACGTACGTGGGGGGAAGGGGTATCTCCGGAGAGGAATACAGGAGAGGGGAGGCAGGGATAGAGGGCTGTGCGTGCCGTGGGGTGAGGGTACAGGGGGTCTTGTTCGGAGCCAGCAGACGCCTGGAACCCCTTGTTGCTGCCAGTGGGGTGTCCAGGCTGGGAGGGGTGGTCTTTCCTGGGGCGACCGAGGTCGTGGTATCCCAGGCTTCAAACCCTCAAAGGCTTCTGTTCCTCTTTAGGACAGAATCAAGGCTTCCCAGGGGCCACCTGTGCGTGTGGCCTGGCCTCTGTGGTCCCCCAGCCCCTGGCTTCTTCCATCTCCTCCATCCTGTCCTTGCCACACAGGCCACAGGGCCTTTGCACGAGCAGCTGCTGCTACCACCTAGAGTGTTCTTCCCTTTCCACCTCTGCTCAGGGACTCCTGCTCCTGTCGTTCCTGTCTCAGGTCTGTCTGACTGTCACTTCCTCCAGGGCACCACCCCCCTCCAGGCACCCTCCTTCTCAGCACTTGTTTGGGTTGGAAATGTACACGCATGTTGTGTGAGTGTTTAACCTCTGTCTCTTGCTGTCTGCTGGGCCCCAGCACCAGGGACAGGACCTGGCACACAGCAGGGGGGCAGCTGGTGCTTCTTGAAGGATGAATGGATTGGATGAGGGGGCTTGATAGTGTCAAGCACGCTGGGGTACAAGGCAGCCTGAGCCGTTCCTGGCTCCGTGCGGCGCCTGGGCAAGCACAGGTGTCTCTGAGCCTCAGTTTCTCTCATTGGTAATATGGGTGTGATCACAAAAGCTCCTAGGAAAACGAGTGGCCACGTCTAGTTTCCCTGGCCTGCCTTATGCCCAGTGCATGTGCGTATGTGGCAAAAGAGACATAACATCGGATTTATCACTGTCATCATTTCAAGAGCAACAAGTCACTATTTGCTGGCGGTGAGAACATTCACAGTGTTGTGCATCCATCACCACTATTGGGCATTTCCAGAACTTACTGTTATGGTTTTTAAATTTTTTAAAATTTTGTAAGTGTTTATGTTTGAGAGAAAGAGAGAGAGCGCGCGCACACGTGAGGAAGGGGCAGAGAGAGAGGGAGACACAGAATCTGAAGCAGGCTCCAGGCTCTGAGCTGTCGGCACAGAACCCGACGTGGGGCTCGAACCCACAAACCGCAGGCTTACCGCCTGGCCGAAGTTGGCCACTTAACCAACTGAGCCACACAGGCGTCCTGGTTTTGTTTTTTTTTTTAAGTTTGTTTATTCTGAGAATGAGAGGGAGACAGAGAATCCGAAGCAGGCTCTGCTCCATCAGCACAGTCTGCCTCGGGGCCTGAACCCACAAACTGCGAGATCGTGACCTGATTTGAAATCAAGCGTCGTACGCTTAACCTTCTAAGTCACCCAGGCACCCCTGTGTGTGTGTGTGTGTGTGTGTGTGTGCGCGCACGCAGCGTGTGTGTAAGGAATCTCTATAGTCAACATGAGGCGCGAACTCACAACCTTGAGGTCAAGGGTCACATGTTCTACGGACTGAGCCGGTCCGGCGCCCCCAGAACCTATTGGGGGTCTGTGAAAATTGGGTCGCATACCTAAAGCTCTCAGCACAGGCTCAGGGGTTCAAGAAGTGCTCTCTAAACACGCTTACTTTCCTCTCCGTCACTCTCCCCTGCTCGTGTGCGTGCTTTCTCTCTCAAAACAAACACAAACCCCGAAAAAACAAAACAAAACAAAACAAAACAAAGACGCATGCTTACTTAGCATTAACAGTACTGACAATGGTACCAGGAACACTTAATTCTCACTTGCTGAATCACCGGAGCAAGCACTTGACATTCACACTCACTGACATTCACACTCATTACCTCATTCAATCCTCACCCCAACCCAGTGGGGTAGGCTCCATGATCCCCATTTTACAGATGAAGAAACCAAGGAGACAGAGCAGTCTGTTAACCTGCCTGACGTCCCACAGCAGAGCCGGGGATTGATCCTGGCCCCAGTGTCCCCACTCCAGAGCTTGCTGCAAGGCCAGGTTCAGGTGAAGCCACAGCCACAGGTGTTTTGCCAGACGCAGGGAAGGGCAGGGAAATAGTTTTCCAAGTGAAAACGGCCGGGGGGGGGGGGGGGGGATGGGAGGTAGACAGTGTTTTCTGCTCAGTCCAGGTGCCACCAGGAGGTGACACAGCCCTGCTGGCAGGAAAGCCAGGTGGATGGACAGGAAGCATCCTCCTCCCTCCTCCTGCCAGCCTTGCCTTTGCCTGGCCTCTTACACCACAGTTGTCACCTTGTTAGGATGGTGACAGGTCACAGGACCTTTTCCCGGGGGCCCTGAGGGGCCGGCCGTGACCCTGCCATGCTGAGCTGCCAGAGTGCAAGCCGGGAAGCTGCCGTTCAGTCCTGACGCGGGCAGGTGGGGGCTCGGCGTCCCCCTGCATGCCTGTCCCCAGAGCAGCGCCGGGCAGCAGCGACCTGAGGAAGGAAAGTGAGCAGCGGTGTCCAGTCCCCCCCGCCGCTCGGGAATGCGCTCTCTCTTCCCCCCACTGAGGTCCTCTACCGGGGAAAAAGCAGTTTTTCAATTTAATAAGCATAAGAATGTCTGGGCAGTTTTTGTTTTTTTCGAAGAGGCATTTAAGAAGAGCCTAGTTATTTTTTTTTTAGATTTATTTAGTTTGAGAGAGAGAGAGAGAGAGAGAGAGAGAGAGAGAGAGAGAGAGAGAGGAGGAGGAGGAGGGGCAGAGAGAGAAGGAGACAGAGAATCCCAAGCAGGCTCTGAGCTGTGGGTGCAGATTCTGATGTGGGACTTGGTCCCACGAACCACAGAATCATGACTTGAGCCGAAGCCAAGAGTCAGCTGCCTAACTGACTAAGCCACCCAGGTGCCCTGGGCAATTTTTTTTAAAATGAGATTCCTAGCTCCCATGTTTGGTCAGGCTGGGCTGAGGCCTGGGCACCTGCAATTTCCACCGGTCCCCACCCCAGCGGACACACACACAGACACGCACACGATGACTCTGACAGATGTGGTTTTTGGACCGCCCCTAGGGAAACGTAGGAAAACAATACGGATTGTTATTTAATTATTATTATTTTTGGCATTTTTATTTTGAATAGGGATAACTAAGCCGGCTCTAAATTTCTTCTCTCTTTCTTCACGTTTGTACCAGCTGACGGGATCGCCGGAATCTAGGGAATGTATGTGCTCCTGTGGAGATAATAGTAAAAGCAAGAGCAAACATTTATTTAGGATCTACTAGGCAAATTTGCATGTCATTTGCATCCACATTTGCATTTTTACCGTCGCAACACTCCCGCAGATGGTGCTATAATTACTAGCTCCATTTTTTGAGAGGAGGAAATAAAAGAAGCTAAGCAAAGTCATCCCAACCAGTAAGAGGCAGAGGGAGGATTTGAACTCTGGGCTGTCTGAGGGCCTAATGGCCACGTGGTGCTGCCTTCGTCCCCTGGGTGCCCTGAGCAGTGGCAGGTGCCAGGAAGTGCGGGCACCCCCGGGAGATGCTTCTCAGGGCAGAGGGCTGGCGCCGAGACCCCATTTGTCTGATCCTCCAGAGGGTAAGAGATGACAGAGACATCTCTCAGGCGTCCCTTCGGTCCCAAGGACACCGTCCACAGTAGGGGCTGCGGCGGCAGGGGCCACAGTTTGGATCCAAAAAGCACGAGGTTTGTCTCCAGCACGGTGCCACCCAGAATAACGTGGGTTTTACTGCCGTAAACGTTCAGACACATAGGTCCAGTTGGCTGGAGTGGGAAGAGAGTGGAGACCCGGGAGGGCCGCCTGGGGGCCCCTGTCATCTCGGTGGAGGTCCGAGATGTCTCAGAGATGACACTTGCTTTCACGACTTCCAGTTTGGGAAGGCCACACGCCTTCTGTGTGGGGGGCAGCTCCTGGCCATCAACGGAGTCCTGTCGCTCTGACACTGGCAGAAACGAGGATGTTTGATGTGCAGCGGCCGGCTAGGGACTTCGGCACAAAGGCAAAAGCATCAAAAGTGGGGTTGTGAACCCTCAAAGGGGTCCACATCCTGGTCCCCAGGACGGAATACGCAAATATGTTACTTTAATGGGATGGTGAATTGAGGCTCCTAATCTGATTACTTTAAAATAGGGATGGGGGGGCTGGTACCTGGGGGAGGGGCGCCTGGGGGGCTCAGCCGATTAAGCATCCGACTTCAGTTCAGGTTGTGATCTCGAAATTCGTGAGTTCGAGCCCCGCGTCGAGCTCTGTGCTGACAGCTCAGAGCCTGGAGCCTGCTTCGGATTCTGTGTCTCCCTCTCTTGTTGCCCCTCCCCTGCTCATGCTTTCTCTTTCTCTCTCCCTCGCTCTCAAAGATAAATGTTTGAATTTTTTTTTTTTTAATTAGGGATTAGGGGACGCCTGGCTGGCTCAGTCATCAAGCGTACTACTGTTGATCTTAAGGTCATGAGTTCTAGCCTCATATTGGGTGTGAAGACTAGGTAAAAAATAATAATAACAATAATAATAATAAAACAAAATAGGGATTAGAGACCTGAATGACCTGGGTGAGACCAATGCAGCGTCAGTTCTTAGAAGGAAGGTGGAGGCAGGGGGGCAGACCCAGGGATGGACACAGAGGGAGCCACTTGGCCAGCCATGGCTGGCTTTGCCAAAGGAAGGGGGCCAGGGGCCAACGAATGTGGGGGCGTCTTAGAAAAGCTGAAAAGGACAAGAAAATGGATTCCCTGGAGCCTCTGGAAAGGCACACAGCCCTGCTGACAATTTCATTTTACCTCACGAGACCCGCAGCAGACCTGGGGCCCGCAGAGCCGCCTGATAGTGATTTTGTGTGGCTGAGGCCATGATGTTTTTGGTAATGCGCGACAGCAGCCATAGAGAGCAGAAAACGTGGGGCCCCTGGCGGCTCAATTGGTTAAGGGTCTGACTCTTAGCTCAGGTCATGGTCTCCAGTCTAACGCTCTCCCAACTGAGCTATCTCGGCAAGCCCCGGCACTCAGGTCATGGTCTCTAAGTTGGTGAGATCGAGCCCCACATCAGGCTCTGCGCTGACAGTGTGCAACCTGCTTGGGATTCTCTCTCTCTCTGACCTGCTTGTGCACGCACTCTCTCACTCTCTTGCTCTCTCTCAAAATAAATAAACTTTCTTAAATTCTATGTATTTTTAAAAAGTTTAAACGTTTTATTTATTTCTGAAGGAGAGAGACAGAACATGAGCGGGGGAAGGGCAGAGAGAGAGGGAGATGGAATCTGAAGCAGGCTCCAGGCTCGTGCTGTAAGCACCCAGGGCTTGAACCCACAAACCATGAGATCATGACCTGAGTCGAAGTCGGATGCTTAACCGACTGAGCCACCCAGGCGCCCCTAGATATATATTTTTTGAAGGTGACTCCTTGAACTGTATCAGTCAGGAAAGGCTGACTTCCACTGCGGTAACAAACGACCCAGTGGCCTCGAACAACGAAGTTTACTTCTTGCTCCTGTTACACATCCACTGCCAGGTGTCAGAGACTCGGTTCCTTTGGTGACCCAGGCCCCAGGCTAACGTGGTGGGATGCGGTGACCACGTGAATGGGAGCCGCTAAGTGTCTCACACGACTCACCGGCCAGACTAATCACAGAGCCTCACACGTGCGGTGCAGGAAGGGGCAGGGAGGGCCCTCCCGCTGTGCCCAGAGAGAGGGACCTGGGACAGGACTAGCGACTCATCACACGACCCTCCTCATGCTTAGCAGAGAATCTCTGGCGGCCATGTCTGGATGCCCCTGTACCACTTACCCGACTAGGGCGGTGCATCTGACTCATTTGACTGTACAGCAGGTTCCAAGCTCTGCTCCTTAATAGTTGGGTGATCTCGAGCGCTTTGCCTGCTCAGCCTCGGCTTTCCCAGCTGTGAAATGGGGCTAATTACAGTAGAACCTGCCTCACGGGGTTGGTGTAAGGAGTCTACACAAAGACTCTCTGAGGGGTGCCTGGCACACAGAAAGGGCTCAGATCTGTCTGTTGCTGTCACTGCTGTTCTAAGCTGTGGTTCTTTGGTTACAAGCAGCACACAACTTCGCTGTGACGATCTGAAGCAAAATACAGGCATTTGTTGGAAGGAGAGAGGAGAGAGCAGATGATCAGAGAAAAAGATGAACAACGCGGACCTCAGCAGGGACGGGGCGGCCTTTGGGACCCAGGAGGCAGGATCCGTCTCTCCAGCCACCACTGCTGGCGAGTAAGGCCCCAAGATTCAGATTCCAAGACAGATCTGGCTCCAGCACATTCTTACTCTCTGATACCTTGATCGACAGTCCTAACCAGGCTGCAAGGAGCTGGGAGAGAGCGGGTCCCTGAAGGGGGTCGAGGGCTGTGGTTAGAAGATGAGTCCGCCGTTCACTCTGGATGCCACGAACCCATCTGACAAACTTCCTCGAGCCAGAGGAAGACCTTCCCTGTGGGTGGATGTGCCCCGGAGCCCTGTGCACGTGGCTTGACAACTAGAGGAGGGCCTCCTGGCCCAGGGGTCCTTGTACAGTGCACAACCTGCTTAACCATCTATGGCCACCCTGTATCTTTTACCAGCCCACAGAGAAAGAGAGATAGGGAAAGACACCATGTGGCAGACTGAGCTCTGGAGCTGTCGCAGTCCTTGGAGTGGTCTAGGAGCAGAGGAAGTGAGGCTGGAGAGAGGAAGAAACATAAATCCAACCTGCAGAGAGAAACAGAGCCAAGAAGCTCCCTGAAATGCAAATCCAGTCTGCATTTCTGATGGGTTTCCATTTCTGGACCCTCCTGGGGCTGTTACGTTCTGCAAGATGCTCTGTATCTTTATGGTTCCCCCCACTTTCGCTTCAGCTAGCTGCCTTCCAGCCTCAGTTGACTTCTAACAAAGGAGGAAGCATGTGGTTACGGCTCTCATTCTCTGAGGTTGACGGGGAGACTTGCCAAACACCCCTGGGAGGTGAGGTTCAGACTACACCCGGGTCCAGAGTGGAGTGGTGTGGGGGAGCCACAGTCCCTGGAGGTCGTGATAGAAAATGACGTTTGATTCTCTGCAGATGACGGATGAGGATTCAGCCACCTCCACCCCCTGAACCGGAGCTATTCCCGGAAAGCGGCTCTGGCAGCAGGGAGCGTAGCTTCCACTAGGAGCGGCCTCCGTGGGTATGTGAAAACAAAATGCTTTCAAGAAGCCCCCAAAGCGTCTGCTAGACAGTCTGTCTGACACCAGGCCCTGCCCATTTATTCCGGGTCACAGAGCCCAGGATGATGAGTCCCCGTCTAGCATCCTGGGGAACACGGCGCTTTCTCCCTGCCCCTGTAAAACGCCTGGGCCTGGGGGGTGGGATTATTTTATATAAGGTCTCTGATCCACCATGCAAATACAGGGTTACCTTGTGTAAATCTAAGTTTCCCTTCCTCCAAGCTCCTCTCAGAGGACTTGGGCTGTCCTCTCTTTTCTTCACGTGGCTCAGGCTGGCCAGAGTAGCCCATCCCCCTGGCCACTGTGACCCATGCTGGACCGATCAGAAACTTCTCTGGCATGTTCCCCCCCCTCATTTTATTTGTTTGTTTCTATTTATATTTTTAATGTTTATTTCTGAGAGAGAGACAGAGCGAAAGCAGGGGAGGGGCAGAGAGAGAGTGACACAGAATCCCAAGAGAGCTCCAGGCTCCGAGCTGTCAGCACAGAGCCTGATGCGGGGCTCAAACTCACAAACTATGAGATCACGAACTGAGCGGAGGTCAGACGCTCAACCAACTGAGCCACCCAGTCACCCAATATTTATTTATTTTTCAAGTAAATTCTAAAAATAAATAAATAAATAAAAATAAAGTAAATGCTACACTCAGTGTGGAGCTTGAACTCATGACCCCGAGATCAAGAGTCACATGCTCTTCCCACTGGGCCAGCCAGGTGCCCCTTCTCTAAGATTGATCCAAAGATATTGGGAAGCACAAGTTCTCCTGAAAGGCCTCCAACATCGGAGTCTGAAGCCACCACACATCGTTTCTGCTACATGGAGAGTGTATCCTCCCAAAATAAAGCCAGGCAGCAACTCACAGAACAGAGAGAGAAAGAGAGAGGAAAAGCACTTCGCCATCTCTAAAATTCCCAGTGACTTCGGATTCCCAGCTCTTCGGGTTTGGGTTCCATTCAAAGGAAAAAGTTACATATTGTGGGAACTCCTGTTGATGTGATTTTGGAGAGGTCCTCCTTAAGGAAAAAACACGTTAGGGGTGCCTGGCTGGCTCACTCAGTAGAGCACTTGACTCTTGATCTCAGGGTTGTGAGTTCAAGGCCCATGCTGAGCATAGAAGTTATAAAGGAAAGAAAGAAGGAAGGAAGGAAGGAAAAAGGAAAGAAGGAAGACAACAGTTTAACTATCACTATAAAACCACTAGGAAATGAACAGCAAGCCAGACTTTGCACAAGAGCTATAGTTTGCTGACCGTTGATCTAATACATGACGTATGAACAAAACCTCTAAAACAAAAAAAATTACTAGGGCCCCTTCTGGGGCTTAAGAGGACATTAAGAAAGCGCCTCAAAACTCACGTTTCATGACCATCACATTAAGGCACTTCTCTTTGCCTCCGCTTAGGATCAGTCTCTTAGTTTGTCTGCCCCTGTCACTTCTTCCTCCCAATGTTATCCCAGATGACATGCAAGACCTGCCTCATCACTGCATTATCTCTGTCCGTCTACGGGACACCTGAGAGCTGGCAGATGGCTAAGAATATTTATGCTCTTTCTCTTTTAACTATACATATAGTTACATATAGATTTAGATAGGTAGATTGATTGATATAAAGAAAGATTGATATATAAATATAGTAATCAATCCTGCCTGTACTCTGACTCTGCTCTCTTTCGGAACCAACTTAACAGTTCTGTGCACTCAGCTCCCACTAACAGCACAGATAAGCTTAAAAGTGTGAGGCACTGCTTAGTGTTTTAAAAACATTTTCTTATTTAATCTTCTTAATAACCCCTGGGAGGCATGGCAGCGGGGAGGGGAGAGGGGTACTCTTGATTATCTACTCTGCAGCCAGTCTAGATTGAAATCCAGACGCCTACAGCCCTGGTGACTGAAGCCCCGCCCCCACCTCCACGGGTGAACTCCTGATTGGTCGAAACTTGGAAATCCTATTTGCCTTCCTGTGATTGGTTCAGAAATCCAGGCCTAAGCCAATCGGCTTCAGGCACTTCCCAATGAATGGATTCTCAGTCCATGGGTAGGTATGAGATCAATTACACCGAAAAGAGGAAACTGTATTCTAGTATCAGGAGTGGGGGCGCTCTCCGTTGGTCATTAGATGTGAACAACAAGGCATCTCCCCTCACTTAGCACAAGAAGCCAGAGCCCACCAAGCAACCACAAAAGAAACTCAAACTTAGTCTGAAGGCAAAGCCTGGATAGGGAAGGAAAGCTTCCAGGTTTCTGAGGTTCAGATTCAGATTCTGGATTGGCTGCACCTCGAGAACACCCCACAACGGCGCTCTTTGCTATGTGAAATGGTGCATTTTCTTGTGGTCGGTGTGCCAAAACCACCTGGTGGATTTACCTTCATTTTACAGGTGAGAGAGCTAAGCTCAAAGACATTATGCAACGCAAATGAGTCACTTGACTAGTCAGTGGCGGACCGGTCTGTCTGACTTCCATACTAATGCCTTTCATCATACCAGTTTGAGGGTTAGCTTGAACATCCTGCTCCAATGCCCGTTTCTGCACCAATGACAACATCAACAACAACAGTAATAATGGGAGGCCTAGGTGTCAGCTACTGTTCGAAGTGATTCTCCTTTGTAAATTGTTACTAGGATCCCCATTTAACAGATGAGGAAACCGAAGCACAGAGGGTTTAAGCAACCTGTCCAAAATCACATGAGATTCAAGAACCACTTGGGTGGCTCAGTTGGTTAAGCGTCTGACTTCAACTCAGGTCATGATCTCACGCTTGGTGGGTTCGAGCCCGCATCGGGCTCTGTGCTGATGGCTCTGAGCATGGAGCCTGCTTCTGACTCTCTTTGCTCCTCCCCTACTCATGCTCTGTTTCTCTCTGTCTCAATAATAAATAAACATAAAAAAAATTTTTAGTCACGTGAGATTCCAATTATTCGTGCTCTTACCCACTACGTTAAATAAAGTGATGCATTTTAGCACCGACTTCAGTTGGCTGAGCCAAGGTACTTGCTGCCACAGACCTCACCAACACCCTATTGTTACACTCAGGCTGCTTCACTTATTTGCAAAACCAGCCGATCTCCTACAGACATAGTTTCCAAACCTTGGGGCACAGCAGGGCAGCCCAAAATAATGACCATTCTTTTTCTACATCCATTTATTTCCTGGTTTATTTTACTTGTTGGCTAACTTACTCCAGTTTGCTTTTCTAACGGCACTGCCACCTACTTCCTTATGTTATGACTTTAAAATGAATTATATTCTTGGAACATTCACCTCCCTTCTTCCCTCTCCTGTCTGCAGCTCAGTAAACCAGCTGGCCATAGGTTCCTCTCCAACCTGTTTCTTCTTGAACGCCATTAACTTGGGAGCTGAAAACAATTCCAAGTCTACAGCCAGAGTCCAAAGGGTGCTTACCATAGGCCCAGCCGTGTTCTGAACGCTTAACATTAATGCTCCTTGAAACAACTTCTGGATTGTTCTATTGTTATCTCCCACCCTTTAGGGATGGGGAAAAAAGCCTGAGAGACAGAGAAATTAAGTGATTTGCTAACATCGCACAGCAATATAAAACAGAGCAAAGATCTGAATATAGAAAGTCTGATCATCGTGGCCCTTGGCATTACACTTCCTAAGGGGGAAATGGCTCTCTGCATGGCATCAGAGAACTCTTGAAATGATAAAGAAGCCACCCACCCCTCTCTGGGCCAATCCTGTGTTTGCTGAAGATTCTGTCAAACAACGAATTTTCCTAACTCAGACTCAATCTTTTCAACCAGAGCCTTTGTCCTCAGCCTGATTTCCGTAGCTTAAAATGTTCTTTATGGCCCTTCTCATTGGCTCTTTCATCCGCCTAGAGCGGGGCCGTCCAACATGGAAGCTCCCAGCCACATCCGGCTGCTGTGAACCTGGAGAGGGGCTGGGGCTAGTCCGATCTGAGACGTGCTGTGAATGTTCAATCCGCACTGGATTTCAAAATCTTACCATTAAGAAGAAATACAATTCTGATAGTTTTTGTATTGGTTGCAAGTTGAAATAACATTTTGGGGCACCTGGGTGGCTCCGTTGGGTAAGCATCCGACTTTGGCTCAGGTCATGATCTCACAGTGTGAGTTTGAGCCCCGTGTTGGGCTCTGAGCTGTCAGCACAAAGCCCGCAACCTGCTTCGGATTCTGCGTCTCCCTCCCTCTCTCTGCCCCTCCCCTGCTCACGCTCCTGTCTGTCTCTCTCTCAAAAATAAATAAAACATTTAAAAAATTTAAAAAACCCAATAGTTTGCACATATTGGGTTAAGCAAAATATATTGCTAAAACTATTTTCACCAGCTTCTTCTTACTTTGTTTTTAACTTTTGCTTCTTTTTTATCTTTTTCCTTTTTCTTACTTTGTAAATGTGGCCATTACAACATTTTAAATTATATACATGTCTTACATTGTGTTTCTATTAGCTGTCACCCTCCCGATGCTTCTTCCTCCAGGAAGCCTTCCCAAACTACCTCACCTACACTAAGCCCTTTCCACTCAGGTGGGTTCTAAGCACAGGTGTTTCTTTCTGTGTCACCTGTAAGTCTGAAAGTGGGCAGTGCAGGGCTGGGGCGGGGCTTCCCAGCGTCTGAATCCCAGGCTCCTTCTAATTTCTTGACCCGCTCTACATGGTCTTCCTTACATGGCTAAGATGGGTGCCACAGAACCCACTTTTCCAGCTGGAAAGGACTTGCCCCCTCTTTTAGGACACTTCCTGGTCAGCTTCCATCCCACTGGTTGGGACTCAGTCACAGGGCCATGCCTGCTGCAGGGGAGCCTGGGAAATGTTGCATGGCCATGTACCCAGCTACAAATTGGGGGGAACCTATGACAGTAAAAGAAGGAAAGGCATGGGGGGGGTGGGGATGGGGGACAACGGTCATCTCCGTTCCATCTCCTGAAGGAGAATCCTCTTGATTTCCTAGCCCTGGTTACAACCTGCTATTATGTTAGTTGCTTATCAACTTCCTTTGAGACCGAAGTTCTAAGAGGGCAGAGGCTTGATAGTCCTTTAAATTCTGGGGGTGCCTGGGTGGCTCAGTCGGTAAAGCGTCCAGCTTTGGCTCAGGTCATGATCTTGTAGTTCGTAAATAAGTCTGAGCCTCCTGTCGGGCTCTGTGCTGTCAGCTCAGAGCCTGGAGCCTGCTTCGGATTCTGTCTCTCCTCTCTCTCTGCCCTTCCCCTCCTTGTGCTCTGTCTCTCTCTCAAAAATAAATAACATTAAAAATAAAGAAAGAAAGAAAGAATAAATGCTACGTCTCATTACTGCTGACATGCTACCCAGCACAGACGAGGCTCGGAGTAACTGTCTAAGAGACCCATGTTTGTTAAAGCCCAGCCATTTCTAGTAGAGCAATTGTGCAGGAAATGCGTGGGGTTGACAGCATTTTCCCTTCGCAGTCAGGATATGGAAAAGAGATCGTTTTCCAGATGATGGCTGGGCAGGGGGTCGGACAGGCAGAGCCTCTAATTTCCCTTTACTCATAAACCAGAGCAGTGCCCCCGCGGGCTGCTTCCAGAGAGAACGAATCCTACCTCTGTGTGGCTAAGGCCCTTCACCAGGCTTGGACACCCCTTAGAATGTTCCCTGGAATTGTGGCAGCCCAAGATTCCAAGCACCGCGGTCAGATTCTCTCTCTAGTGTCCACTTAGCCATGTCCCGAAGCCCCCAGTGCTGTGCCGTGTGTGATCAAATTCCCATGACTTCCCTTTGAGGTGTTCCCTCCTGTCTGACGAGCGTCACTTCTCTCCACACGGAGAGGACATGGCTGTGGCATCCCGGAGGCCAGGACGCAGAGCCTGCCTGGGTGAGTCACAGAGCTGCTCTGGCCTCCATTTCCCCCTTTGTAGAATGGGTATAATACCCACCAGCATGGTGGATTTCAGAGGGAAGAGTGCCCGAACACGCACCACTGCTGGTCCGTATCGTCACGCTGGCTGTACGCACCCTTCCACCTGGCAGAGAAGTGGCCCATTCCTTTTTTTTTTTTTTTTTAAGTTTGTTTTGAGAGAGAGAGTGTGAGCAGGGAGGGGGAGCATAGAGAGAGAGGGAAAAAGAGAATCTCAAGCAGGCTCTGCACTGACAGCCCTGATGCAGAGGCTGAAACTCAGGAACCAAGAGATCATGACCTGAGCAGAAAGCAAGAGCCAGATGCTTGACCGCCTGAGCCCCCCAGGCGTCCCAGGAGCGGCCTATTCGTGCCAATAAGAGCAACGAGAATGAGGGTGGGAAAACACGTCACATTTACGGAGGTTTATTCTGTGCCAGGCCCTTTCAGAGTCCCATGAAGACGTCCACGGGCGGGGCGCCTGCGGGGCTCAGGCGGTTAGGCATCCGACTTCAGATCAGGGCAGGATCTCGCAGTTCCTGGGTTCGAGCCCCGCATCAGTCTCTGTGCTGACAGCTCAGAGCCTGGAGCCTGCGCTGGCTTCTGTATCTCCCTGGCTCTCCGCCCCTCCCCCGCTCATGCTGTGTGTGTGTGTGTGTGTGTGTGTGTGTGTGTGTGTGTGTGTGTGTCTCTCTCTCTCAAAAATAAATAAAACATTAAGTAAATAAATAAAAATGACTTCCACGGGCTTGGGGGTGCCTGGCTGGCTCAGTCGGTAGGGCATGCCACTTTTTTGTAATTAATTATTAATTTTTGAGACAGGGAGGGACAGAGCATGAGTGGGGGAGGGTCAGAGAGAGAGGGAGACACGGAATCTGAAATAGGCTCCAGGATGCTTAACCGCCTGAGCCACCCAGGCGCCCGGACCACGCTACTCTTGGGGTCATGAGTTCAAGCCCCATGTTGGGGGCAGCGTTAACCAAAACCAAAACCAAAACCAAGAAAAAAGACTTCCATGGCCTCTTCCCCCATAAAAAATTAGTGTATTTTGTGACTGTGTTGATACAAAGACAAAATCAAGGCAGATGGGATTATATATATATATTTTTTTTGCGATTTTATTTTTCAGCAATCTCTACATCCAATGTGAGGCTTAAACTCACAACCCTGAGATCAAGAGTTGCACGCTCCACTGACTGAGCAGCCAGGCGCCCCTCTTTTTTTTATATTAAGATAAACTATTTCCGAGGGCCCCTAACAGTATCAGGGCGCCTGGGCCCAATGCCTGTTGTGACTATGGAGATTGGCCCTGGACACTGTCCTAAACACGGTCTCATTTAGTTCTTACAGCAGCCCCCTGGCGTAGGGACCGGATGGAGAAACTTCTGTGTCTAGGGTTCATTCCTAAAGCTTCTGCATAATTTTAAATGTATATAATTTACTACCGAATTCAACCCAAACTGGCAAACATTTCTATTTCCCAAAGACGTGGTGAAGCAGGAGGCATTAAATCACATTCAGTACCCTGAGCCTCGTATACCTAAACATTTTGGACATTTTATGATTCCTGATATATTTGAAATTGGAGGGGAAGGGGTTCTGAATTATTTTTTTTAATGTTTATTTATTTTTGAGAGACAGAGAAAAAGTACAAGCGGAGAAGGGGCAGAGAGAGAGGGAGAGAGAGAATCCCAAGCAGGCTCCAAGCCGTCAGTCAGCACAGAGCCCGATGCAGGGCTCAAACCCACAAACTGGGAGATCGTGACCTGAGCTGAAGTCGGACGCTTAACTGAGTGAGCCCCCCAGGCGCCCCCGAGTTATTTCAAACTGGACACACCAGCAAATTTCAGTAATCTTTGATCTGTTGCGCTATTTCGAATTCTCAAAATTCCCACAGTACTGTGTTGTTATACCCATTTCTGAGATGGCGCTACAGAGGTTATCTGAGACTCTCCAAGGAGCGTGAGATCTTAGCCACACCTTACCACGGCTCTCTGAGCCTCTGTGCTCATCTCTGCCCGTTCTGGTGTGCTCGCTCGCTCTCTCTCTTCTCCTTCCTGGCCCGGTTTGAACGTCACCTCCTCCACGCTGCCCTCCTTCATCATCCCAGCCCCCCCAGGTCTCCCCCCTCCCTTTCTCTGTCCCTCCTCACCCCCAGGTCGGCTACTTGTCATCCACCTTGGACTGTCAGCACCCCCACATTCCCAGCACCCCTCCCGTTGGACTTCTCCCACCCACCCCCACTCTTAATTTGCATTAGAACATGTAATAGCAACTAACATCTTTTGAGGGCTTTGCGTGCATGACAGACGCCTCTGGGAGACGGGGGCTATTATTACCGTCATTTTGCAGGTGAGGGAACCAGGGTCCTCACGCAGGTGGCAAGTGGCAGAGCTGAGCTCAGTCACATGCTTCCCAGTCCACAGCCTGCGCTCGCAACCAGTGCACCTTACTACCCAACAGCCTTCAGATGGCACAGGGGAGGGCACCGGGGGGCTCCGCTGGTTGAGCGTTCAGCTCTTGGTTTCAGCTTAGGTAATGATCTCACAGTTCGTGGGTTCGAGCCCCACATCAAACTCTGACAGTGTGGAGCCTGTTTGGGACTCTCTCTCTCTCCCTTTTTCTCTGTCTCTCCATGCTCGTGCCTACTCTCTCTCTCTCTAAATAAACCAACAAACTTTAAAGTAAAATAGGGGCGCCTGGGTGGCTCAGTCAGTTGGGCCTCTGACTTCAGCTCAGGTCATGATCTCACATTCGTGGGTTCGAGCCCCGCGTTAGGCTCTGTGCTGACAGCTAGCTCAGAGCCTAGAGCCTGCTTCCGATTCTGTGTCTCCCTCTCTCTCTGCCCCTCCCTGCTCATGCTCTGTCTCTCTCTGTCTCAAAAATAAATAAAACATAAAAAAAATTTTTTAAATAAAATAAAATAGGAGCCCCTGGGTGGCCTCATTTGGTTAAGTGTCCGACTTTGGCTCAGGTCATGATCTTGCGGTTCCTGGGTTTGGGCTCTGTGCTGACAGCTCAGAGCCTGGAGCCTGCTTCGGATTCTGTGTCTCCCTCTCTCCCTCTGCCCCTCCCCTGCTTACACTCTATCTCTCTCTCTCTCAAAAATAAAAAACATGATAAAAAATTTTCACTAGACTCTAAACAGTGGAGGGGTGCCTAGCCAGCTCAGTCTTGATGGACTGTGTGACTCTTGATCTCAAGGTCGTGAGTTCGAGCCCCGTGTTAGGGGTAGAGATTACTAAAATAATAATAATAAATAAACCAAAAAAAAAAAAAAAACCCAAAAAAACAAAAACAATCCAAGCAGTGGAAACCAATTTCACAAATCCAAACTGAGATATTCTACTAAAATATTGCCTGGGCAGAAACACCAATGTCGTAACAAGCAAACAGGATTGAAGAACAGTGTAGGTTATAGGAGACCAAGGATCTGACAGCAGAGTGCAATGTGCGATCCTGAACTGTGAGACAAGAGGATATTAGTGCCACAAGTGGGGTAAATTGCACACGGACCACATGTCAGAAAAGATCTTTTAAAAAGTGTTTTTATTTTCAGTAATCTCTACACCCACCATGAGGCTTGAAGTCAAACCCGAGACCAAGAGCCACATGCTCTTCTGACTGAACCAGGGGCCTCAGCGTTAAATTTCTGTCCTGTTTTTTTTTAAGATTTCTTAATTTCTCTCTTTCTGTTTTCTTTCTTTTTCTTTCTTTCTTTTTTTCTTTCTCTCTCTCTCTCTCTCTCTCTCTCTTTCTCTCTTCCTTTTTCTCTCTTTCTCTTTCTCTCTTTCTTTCAAAAAAATTTTTTTAAGGTTTTTATTTATTTTTGAGAGACAGAGGGTGAGCAAGGGAGGGTCAGAGAGAGAGGGAGACACAGAATCTGAAGCAGGCTCCAGGCTCTGAGCTGTCAGCACAGAGCCTGATGGAGGGCTTGAACCCACAAACCGTGAGATCATGACCTGAGCAGAAGCTGGCCGCTAAACCGACTGAGCCACCCAGGCGCCCCTCTTTCTTTTAGAGAGAGAGAGAGAGAGAGCGCGCGCACATGCGCGAGTGAGTGAATGAGGGGCAGAAAGAGTGCAGAGCCCGATTCAGGGCTCAAACTCACAAACCGTGAGTGCATGACCTGAGCCGATGTCGGAGGCTTAACCAATTGCAAAAACCCAAGCAGCCCCCTCAATCTTAAATTTCTTAGATAAGATAATCGAATCGGAGTTGTGTAGGATAAAGTCCTTGTTTTTAGGAGATAAATACTGAAGGATTTAGGAGGAAGTGTGTGATAAGATTAACTCTCAGATGACAGGATTTAGTAATAAACACCCTAAGATAGATAGATGATAGACAGACAGTTGACAGGTAGAGAGACAGACAGGTAGATGATAGTAATAGATAAATAAATACAACGGAGATCTAAAGAAAATGTAGAAAACATCATTTTTAAAGTTGGACCTGGAGGATTGGCACGCACAGCCGACAAGGAACAGCCCAGTGTCAGGCATGGAGGGATACAGGTGCTCAAATAAAGCAACGGGAATCCGTCTTTCTGTCACCCAGCTTAGCCACGCCAGCGCTTGGACAACACCGCTTTCCAGGGCTGATGCTCATTGGACACTTGGGTCACATGTTCATCCATGAACTAGGGAGAGGAGGCCCTGATTGGTTGCGCTGGTCATGTGCCCGCCCCAGTTATCTAGAAACGGCAGAACAGCTCCACATAAACCACAGGAACTAAGGGGCTCCCGGGTGGCACAGTTGGTTAAGAATTCGACTTTGGCTCAGGTCATGGTCTCAAGGTTCGTGGGTTCGAGCCCTGCATCCAGCTCTGTGTTGACAGCTTGGAGCCTGGAGCCTGCTTCGGATTCTGTGTCTGCCTCTCCCCTGCTCACACTCTCTCTGTCTCACTCTCAAATGTAAATAAAGACAAAAAAGTAAAACATATGTTTTTAAAAAACCCACATGAGCTAAGAATGAAGAAAAGAAACCTTGGGAAGGTATTACTAGAAGAAAGAAGAATCGATGCAGGACAGGTAAAAATAATATTTGTAGTACATATATATAAATATATACATTACAGCTATACCTAACTCTGTACCTTACATTCTCTTTGGAGACTAACATTTTTCATTCACCAAGATATCATTTTCAATCATATTTCAATAAAGGTGGACCAAAAAAAATCATCAACAAAAACAAAATCATGGACGGTAGAGAAACCCCAGAGACATTACCTCATCCAGGTCATGGTCAAGGTCAGCACTAACAGTGAGAGGCCATGTTGGTCACCTGCAGCCTTGATGTGATGTGATGGCACGGGCAGTCCCATCTGTGTGGTCTTCTCTCCAGCCGCGTCACCTGAGGCTCATCATGAGACGTTGTGCAAATATCCGGCCCGTACTCCTCAAAACTGTCAAGGTCACCAAGGTCAAAGAAAAGCTGGGAGGGGAAGAAAGGAAAAATAACAAATCAGTGTAAAGCAGTACTCTGGATGGGACTCTGGGACAGAAAAAGGACATTAGGTAAAAATGAAGAAAATCTGAATAGGGGCACCTGGGTGGCTCAGTCAGTTAAGCATCTAACTTCGGCTCAAGTTGTGATCTCACGGTTTGTGAGTTTGAGCCCCGCATTGGGCTCTGTGCTGACAGTGTGGAGCCTGCTTGGGATTCTCTCTCCTCTCTCTTTGTTCCTCCCCTGTTCTCTCTCTGAGCCCACTGGGGGAGGGGCAAGATTATGAGCCTTCCTGGGAGGAAGCAGCAACCGGTAGTGGACAATCCCAGTTCTAGAACGCAAGATACTGAGTTCCCAGCCCCGCTACTAACCGTAAGCGCTTTCTCTCCCTAGGTCTGTATCCACCTCTGTAAAAACAGGCCATTGGCCTTGATGGCCTTGGTCTGGATGAAGTGAAATCCAGTGTCTGAGTCTAGACCCTGGAGGATATTGAGCTGGGGGCACGGTAGGCCCGAGAAAGAATCATCAGAGAAGGGACTAGCGTGTGCTGAGGTTAAATGACATTCCCGGCTTCCTAGCTGGCAGGATCAGGCAGGGCTGGGACTTGAACTCAGGGCTCCCTGAGTCCCGGGCGAATCCCTGGGAAGCCCGAGCACTCTGGGTGCACCAAGTGTTTGCCTTGTGCTTCGGACGGGAGTGTGTGCTTTGTCACGGCTTGTGCTTGTCACCTGATCCATTTCTTTTCATGCATCTAAGGCCAGGCATAGACACGAAATGAAGGATGCACCTTTCCCCCCCTCACCAATTGATTTCTACTTGTAAATTTCTCAACTCGGCTACCACCGCCTCCAGGGAGCCCTCCCTGACCACCACATGCTGGGTGCGCCTCTGTGTAGTTCCAAGGCCCCTTATCATGGCCCTCGCCACGGTGCACTGACTGCTTGTTTGAATATGCCTGCCGTCCTCCTCTGTGAACTCAGGAATGTAGTCTCTCTTGCCTGATGCCACGCCCCCTGTGTCCGTCACACTATTAGGCCACAGCATCGGTTCACTAAATGTTTGGTGAGAAACAGATAGTTTCAGAATTAACTGTTCATGGAAATCTAGGCTGATCGTATGCCTTGCCTTCAGAAGTCCATGGTCAGGTTGTTGTGACAGATTTCCCCCAAACCGGGTGGCTGAAAACAAGAGGAATTTATTTCCTCCTGGTTCTGGGTCCGGTAGCCTGAAATCTAGGGGAGGGGTGTTCCCTCCGGCTGCAGGATCTGACCTTGCCTCTTCCAGGTTCTAGGGACTTCTGGCATGGCCTTCCTGGGCATGTGCCTGTCCTCTGTACCGCTCTGATTAGGATGTGTGGCATTGGATTTAGCGCCCATCACATTCAAAGATTCTGGACACGTAGGTGTGAACACATCTTTGGGGAGACTGCCATTCACCTCACTCTGCCCTCTCCACTGTAACTGTTACTTTTCTCTCCACCTCCCCATTACAGCACTGTGTCACTTAGGAATATATTTGCTGCAAGTGATACAAAACCCTGCCTGTAGGGCTCAAATCTTAAGGACATTTATTGTTTAACAAGAAGTGCAGAGGGAGGTCCCGGGTTTGTTTGGAAGCTCAGTGCTGTCGGCAAGGACCCAGCCTCTTGCCCTCCTTCTACTTCACCATCTTCGGTATTGTGGCTTTTCAACTTCGAGTTGATCTCATGGTCACAAAATGGCTGCCGCAGCTCCAACCATCAAGCTCTTACATACAGCAGGAAAGGAAAGAAGGCAACAAATACAGCCACTCCCTCCTCATGCTGGTCATTAGATCAGGGTGAGAAAGCTTTCCCAGAATTCCCTCAGTGGACTTCCCATTATAATTCACTGACCTGAGTTAATTTTCAACCCCCTCCCCCACACCTCCACACCCAAACCAATTCTTATTAAGGAACAACAGAACTGCTGTGACTGGCTTAGACCAGTCTCATTCTTAGCAGTCAAATAAAATCACTTTAGTAGCTTTTAAGAAATAATGTCCATGCAGATTCAGCGTTGTCTGGCCAGAGCCCAACGCGGAGCTCAAACTCACAAACCACAAGATCGTGACCTGAACTAAAATCAAGAGTCAGATGCCCAAACGACTGAGCCACACAGGCATCCTCTAGCATTTAAAAAAATTTTTTTTTAATGTTTATTTTTGAGAGACAGAGAGACAAAGCATGAGCATGGGAGGGGCAGAGAGTGGGAGATACAGAATCAGAAGCAGGCTTCAGGCTCTGAGCTGTCAGCACATAGCCCGAGGTGGGGCTCAAACTCACAAACCATGAGATCGTGACCTGAGGCGAAGTCGGATGCTTAACTGACTGAGCCACCCAGGCGCCCCCTGGCACTTTTGAAAGGCTAGGTTCCCCAAATGATTCTAATGTACAGCTGGGGTTGCAAACCATTGACTTAAACCAAGGGTTAGCAATTCTTTTTACGCTGGGCCAGAGCATAAATTCCTTTGGCTTTCTGGGCCAGTTTTTCTTGCCGCTATTCAGTTCTGCCGTTGCAGCGCAAATGCAGCCACAGACAGTACTGAATGGACTGGGGTGGCTGCGTTCCAACAAAACTTCATTTACCAAGGCAGGTGGCCGGCTGAACTTGACCCGTGAGACGTGGGTCTCTGCCCCTGGTCCACACCAGCTGTGGAGTTGGACCCATTTCAGTCTGTGAGGCATCAGGATGCCGTGAACCAGAAAAACAGAAATGGTCTGTGCGGGGTGCGGGGACAGTGGTGAACTTCTCGAAGCCAAGGACTTTTCTTTTGTCTGCTTCCGTACCATATCTGGCATAGGGCCTTGCAGCCCAGGCAGTGTTTGCTGAATGAAAAAAAATAAAATAAAAAAAAAAGCCCAAAAGGGAACATTTATGGAAGGGCTTGCAAGCAGGTTTTTCCTGAGACATGATTCAGGATCAATCGAAATTCCAAAAATGTTTTGGGAAGAAATGTGGTAAGAGAGGGGCACCTGGGTGGCTCAGTCGGTTGAGCATCTATCCGACTTTGGCTCAGGTCCACAGTCTCACAGTTAGTGAGTTCAAGTGGACTGTGTCGGGCTCTGTGCTGATAGTGGAGAGCCTGCTTTGGATTCTCTGTCTCTCTCTGCCTTTCTCCTGCTCTCTCTCTCAAAAATAAATTTAGAAAAAATTTTAAATTAAAAAAATGTAGTAAGATTAGTCAAGCGTCTTTTTTCCTACCTATGGAGACATTGTTATATGGGGAGGGGAAATCGAGGGTGCAGATGGATGGGGGCTGTTCACCAGGTGACCTTGAGATGGGAAGGTGATATCCGGATTATTCACGTAGAGTGTAATCATAAGCGGGCCTTCCAAAGGGAGGCAAGAAAATCAGAGAAGTCAAAAGAGACGTGTTAGAGGAAGCAGAGACTGAAGATGTGCTTTGAAGACGGGGAAGGAAGGGGGGGCCCCTGGGTGGCTCCGTTGGTTAAGCGTCCAACTTCCCGATTGACTTCGACTCAGGTCATGATCTCACAGTTAATGAGTTCGAGCCCCGCGTCGGGCTCTGTGCTGACAGCTCAGAACCTGGAGCCTGCTTCCGATTCTGTGTCTCTGTCTTTGCCCCTCCTCTGCTCGATTCTGTGTCTCCATCTCTGTCCCCTCCTCTGCTCATGCTCTGTCTGTCTCTCTCTCTCTCTCTCTCAAAAATAAATAAAAGACAGGGGCCACAAAGCAAGGCGTTGCCGGTGGTCTCTAGAAGCTGGGAAAGCCAAGACAAAGGGAGGCATCTGGGGCACACTGAATTTAACCCAGTGACACCTATTTTGAACTTCAGAGGTCCAGGACTGTCAGACAGGAAATGCTGCTATTTTAAGCTGCTAACTTGTGTGGGGACTTGTGAGGCAACCGGGGCGCCAATACACCAGGCCCCACCAGGCCCCACGGTGACCCAAGCCTCAGGAGGACTGGCAAGGACCCCCCCCTGCACTTCTGGGAGTCCCAGGATGCACTGGCTAGAGCTCTGGGGTCCTGTCAGGGAAGGCAGAGTAGGGAGGAGAGACCCCCAGGCAGCTTGGGGTGGAGAGAGGCCCCAGTCTTCCCCGGGGTTGAGGTTTAGCTTCCAGGTGACCCCAACCCCTCAGGTGGCAACAGTGTGAGTGAGAGAGAGAGAGGCGGGGGGGGGGGGGGGGGGGGGGGGGGGGGGGGGGGGGGGGGGGGGGGGGAGAGGGGGAGAGAGCTACAGAGCGGCCCAGCCTGCCGGTCTGCCCACACAACTGGAGGGATAATAACAGGGTTGTTTAAAGCCAGTGTCTAATTTTAGCTGCCATGAGTTGAGATGAGGCCCTTCTGTGGGGAGTGCTCGGGGGCCAGCATCTCCTAACGCTGTCCTGACTCTCAGCCCCATTTGCAAGAGGAAGAAACTGAGGCCCTGAGAAGGAAGGGAAGGAAAGTGGCTGATAGATGGGAGAGCTGGGTTTGAAGCCAAGCCCATCCCCCTCCAGAGCCCCAGGCCCTTGGCACCTGCCGGCCAGCGCTGCTCCGAGCTCCTGGGGTTGTGCTTGGAGGCCCAGGGCGGCTCGGTCCCTGCCCCAGTGCCAGCGACGGCCGCCATGTCGGTCCAGGCCAAGTCTGAGCCCCCTGCCCGCCCTTCTCCCCGCGCCCTCACGTCTCCTGGGGGAGAAGCAGGACTGCTTAGGTGGGTGGAAACAGGCCTCGAACCGGAAGCGCAGCCTGATCCTTTACAGGGTTATTCTAGCCTGTGTGGCTCTGCCCGCGCTCAGACAGGCCGGACGGTCTGGAGAGGGGCTGGGGCGCCTTCGAGATGCCCTGGGGTCAAGGCTCAGGGACGCAGGAGCGAGGGGACCACAGGCCAGCGACGGCCGTGGCTCCGGGGCCCCTGAACGGCCTCCCCCAACGGTGGTCAGCATGGCTGGAAAAGGGTCAACAAGCGTTCCGACCCCGAGCGTTTACCTGCAGTCCTGGGCCTTTCCAGGGCCCGCTGTTCCTGCCCCTGGCGGGGGGAGGGCCTTCCGGTGCCGATCACTGCCCACCCCCTCCGGCCTTGACCCCGCCGGCCGGGCGACGCCAAGGTCCGGCACCCCCTAGTGGCCGCGGGGAGAAAAGAGCCCGGAGTCTGGGGGGCTGGGTTCCCGCCGGCGCCGGAAAGTCAGACACTCCTGTCTTCCGGGAACGCAGGTGTCCGTGGCCTCCTCAGATCCGCGGGCTCCGGCCATACCAGCTACGAAAAGAATCTTGCTTTCTCCCTGTTATTTCTTTTTAAAAATTTTTAATGTTGATTTTGAGAGACAGACAGAGCAGTGTGGGGGAGGGGCAGAGAGCGAGGGAAACAGAGAATGAAAAGCGGGCTCCAGGCTCCCAGCTGTCAGCACAGAGCCCGACGCGGGGCTCGAACCCATGAACCTCGAGATCATGACCTGAGCCGAAGCTGGACACTTAACTGACTGAGCCACCCAGGCACTCCTCTGACCGTTTTTTCTTAAGACTGTGTGTGTGTGTGTGTGTGTGTGTGTGTGTATTTTTTAGAGCAGTTTAAGGTTCACGGAAAAATTGAGGGTAATTTACAGAGATGTCTTCCACACTCCCTGCCCTTTCACACTTGCCGCCATTATCAGTGTCCCTGCAAGGGTGGGGAGTTTGTCGCAGCGGATGAGCCTGCATGGACACGTCATCATCACCCAGAGTCCGTGTTTACATCAGGGTGTGCACTAGGGGGTGTCCATTCTGTGGGTTTGGACAGATGTATAATGACAGGTGGCCATCACTATATACAGACTAGTTTCACTGCCTCCAAAATCCGCTGTCCTCCCTCGCTCCCCCCTACCACCGGCAACGAGGATTGTTCTTACTGTCTCCATAGTTTTTGCCTTTTCCAGCTTGTCAGAGTGACAGTCAGTATGTAGCCTTTTTAGTCTGGCTTCCTTCACTTAGTGAGGTACGTTTAAGGTTCCTCCCTGTCTTTTCACGGCTAGATACTCTCTTCTTTTTTTAATCTTTAAAAACAAATTTTTATGCTTTTTATTCATTTTTGAGAGACAGAGAGAGACAGGGCGAGCAGGGGAGGGGCAGAGAGAGAGGGAGACACAGAATCGGAAGCAGGCTCCAGGCTCTGAGCTGTCAGCACAGAGCCCGACGCAGGGCTCGAACCCACGAACCATGAGAGCATGACCTGAGCCGAAGTTGGACGCTTAACTGACTGAGCCACCCAGGCGCCCTCTTCCTTTTTTTAATTTAATGTTTATTTTTTTTAGTGTTTTATTTATTTTTGATACAGAGAGAGACAGAGCATGAGAGGGGGAGGCTCAGAGAGAGAAGGAGACACAGAACTGGAAGCAGGCTCCAGGCTCTGAGCTAGCTGTCAGCACAGAGCCTGATGCGGGGCTTGAACCCACGAACGTAAGATCTGACCTGAGCCGAAGTCGGAGGCTTAACCAACTAAGCCACCCAGGTGCCCCTGTTTATTTATTTTTTAGAGAGAGAGAACAGGGGAGGGGCAGAGAGAGAGAGGGAGAGAGAATCTGAAGTGGACTCCAAGCTGTCAGCACAGAGCCCCATGCGGGGCTCAAACTCACAAACCATGAGATCAGCACCTGAGCCAAAGTTGGATGCTTAACCGACTGAGCCACCCAGTGCCCCTCGATCCTTTCTTTTTAGGGCTGAATAAAATATTAAATAGTCCCTGGTCTGGTTGTACACAGTGTCTCCCTCCGCCACTTAATGAAGAACATGGCTATTGCCTCCGGTTTGGGCAGTGAGGAGAAACGCTGCCGCAGACATCTCTGGGCAGGAGTTTGTGTGGACGTAGGTTTTCAACTCACTCTAGTAAATACAAAGGCGGTAGGAGCGTGTTTACTGTTGTAAGGAATGACCCCGCTGTCTTCCCAAGTGGCCGAGCCATTTCGCGTTCCCACCGGTGACGTCTGGGACTCCCGTTCCTCCCCATCCTCGCCCAAATCCAGAGTTGTGGGTGTTCGGGGTCTGGCTGTTCTAACAGGCGTGTAGGGACAGGGCACTGCTGTTCTCCAGACTGGTTTTCACTGTAGAATTGAAGACGGATTCTCATGAGTTTTTTATTTTTTTAATCCAAAAGCCCTTAGTGGACTACTAGAAAAAGTCTCTCTAGATACCTCTCACATGACTTTCCTTGTAAAAAGTGGTCCCAGGGGCGCCTGGGTGGCTCAGTCGGTTAAGCCTCCGACTTCGGCTCAGGTCAGATCTCACGTTCGTGGGTTTGAGCCCCGCGTCAGGCTCTATGCTGACAGCTAGCTCAGAGCCTGGAGCCTGCTTCTGGTTCTGTGTCTCCTCTCTCTGCCCCTCCCCCTCTCATGCTCTGTCTCTCTCTGTCTCAAAAATAAATAAAAACATTAAAAAAATTAAAAAAATAAAAAGTGGTTCCCAGGGAGCCTCGGTGGCTCAAATGGGTGAGCATCTGACTTCAGCTCAGGTCATGATCTCAAAGTCTGTGGGTTTGAGCCCCATATCAGGCTCTGTGCTGATAGCTCAGAGCCTGGAGCCTGCCTCGAATTCTGTGTCTCCCTCTCTCTCTACCCCTCCCACCTCTCAAAAATAAACAAACATTAAAAAAATTATTAAAAAATAAGTTGTTCCCGTGGGCGCCTGGGTGGTTCAGTCAGTTTGGCGTCCAACTTCGGCTCAGGTCATGATCCAGCGGTTCATGAATTTGAGCCCTGCAGCGGGCTCTCTGCTGTCCGTGCAGAGCCTGCTTCAGATCCTGTCTCCTCTCTCTCTGCCCCTCCTCTGCTCATTCTCTCTCTTCCAAAATAAATAAATAAACTTAAATAAAAATAAATAAAGTGGTTTCCCATCACCTAAATCATTTCTTAATCTGGAGCCCATGGGGCACCTGGGTATCCACCAATGGGCTTCAAAGAGAGAGTCATCTGAAATCATCTGTAACCTTCATCAGCTCTTAGTGGGGGGGGGTCTCTGACTCCAACCCCTCAAAGTTTACAAAAATCGCTGAAAGTCCTGCTTTCTCAGCATGGCCTCTGTCTCCCTTGTGCTCCAGCCTGTTCCTACCTCTGGTCACTTGCCCAAAACAAAACCAGATCAACAAAAGTCACCTCCTTTCTGTATTGGTGGGAAGAGGACCACTGTGTAAATCCACGCCCCTCAGGGGCTTGCCCCGGGGAGAACTTTATTTCTGGCTCCTTGTCCAGTTGCGAGCCCTCCCGAGCTATGGGGCCACACCATAAATCAGTCAGGGACCCAGGTTCTGTCCCTCCTCGGTGGCTCTGATCTCCCCAGTGTCCTGTCCATTTGGTTGGCCAGCAGGGAAAGAGGAAGGAGCCTCAGAACATTGGAGGTATTCATGGGCGCTGGAGTTCTCTGCACATTCCACCGACAAGACAACACTCCAGGGAAGCTGGGGATGTGGCCTGGCCCCAAAGGAAGAAGTAGGTCTGCCACCCTGGCTGCCTCTTGGGCACATGTTCTGCTCACCTGTCACCTCCAGGCCACGAGCTCCAAAGCCCCCCCTTGCACATTCATGCTCTTCAAACTTTAGTGTGCAGTCAGATCACTGGGGGCCTTGAGAAAATGCAGATTCTGAGTCAGCAAGTCTGGGGAGGGACAGAGAGAGCTGGGGACAGAGGATCAGTGCTGACAGCAGGGAGCCCAACGCAGGTTTCAAACTCAGGAACCATGAGAATGGTGACCAGAGCCGAAGTGCACGCTTACCCCACTGAGCCACCCAGGCGCCCCTGTGTTTCTGATTTCACTTGTGACAGCACTGACACTGATCCCAGAAGGGGTCACCCCTCCTCTGGCTAGTTGGGATGCCTGTGTTCAGGAAGGCATCTTGGCCTCGTGCTGTCTTCGGCCACTTTCCTCAGAAGCAGACCCTCTGTCAAAGATTTCTAGGCAAACATTTAATTCAAGAAGGGTTCTCAGGAGAAGCCAGTAAGGCGGTCCTATGCTCAGGGTTCCGGCCTCAGATTTCCTGGGTTTGAATCTCAAATCTACTTATGTATTTAAAATAGATTTTAGCATATTTGTATTTTATTTTTAAAAATAGATTTCAGCATATTTTTATTATTTTAAGTTTATTTATTTATTTTGAGAGAAAGATAAAGCACACATGGGGGAGGGGCAGAGGGAGAGGGAGACAAAGAATCTGAAGAAGGTTCCTGGCTCCACAGAACCCAATGCAGGGCTCGAACTCAGGCACTGCAAGATCATGATCTGAGCCAAAATCGGGTGCTTAGCCAACTGACCCACCCAGGCGCTCCTCCTGTGGCTTTCCCAAAGCCCCATAAAAACAAAGTTGTGGCATTTGAAATTGCCGATATTCAGTTATTTTTGACCCATGAAAAGTCAAGTTCATAGGATTCATCTTATGCATCCAACAGTTCACATATTTACTTATTTCCCCAAAGGGATCTGCAGATAGTCCTTCCTGAAATATTCTGACCCAGAGGGGGCAAAGATGTCAAAATAAAGAAAAAAGAGTCCCTCTCTAACCACTTAAAGGAAGACAGGATCATTGTGCTGGGAGCCCCGGACGCGACAATCGATGAACTTGACGGTCTCTGTACTTAAGTTCTGTTGTTTCCAGGAATCCGGAGTCAAGAGGTGAACTCAGCAAAGTGTGCGCTTTTTTGCTGTCGGATAAAAGGAATTAAGTTCAGAAGGGGAGCCAGATGCTATCCTCAGCCCCAATTTAGGAAGAAAATGGTCACATTAAGCCCGAGGCATTTTCTAGACTTGGGCTCCTAGAAAATCTCATTTTCCTCTAAGCTGGAGGAAAGGAGAGTGGTTTCCAGCAGGGAGACCTCTGCGATGATTAGATCAGAGGCACTAATTTGACACAGAGGTGACTCTGCAACCCAGCTCCCACGACCGGTTCGCTTGACCTCAAAGGTCCTGTAATTTTTGTGCCTTGCTTTAAAATGTCAAATACACGTCTCTTTCATTCTCACAACATTAAAATATACACAAAGAGGGGTGCCCGGGGGGTTCAATCAGTTAAGGGTCAGGCTTCAGCTCAGGTCATGATCTCACGGTTCGTGAGTTCGAGCCCCACGTCGGGCTCTGTGCAGACTGCTAGCTCAGAGCCTGGAGGCCTGCTTCGGATTCTGTGTCTCTTTCTCTCTCTGCTTCTCCCCTGTTCACACTGTGTCTCTCAAAACTAAATAAATGTAAAAAAAATAAATAAAATTTAAAAAAAAATCTACACAGAGAAACAAGAGCAAAGACAGAGGCTTCGGGCACTGGGAAGAGAGGTTTCATTGCCACCTTTCCCAGAAACAGCGCCGAGAATCTCTCCAGACAAATCCAGACTCAGGAGGCACACACTCCTCTTTTCTCACTATTCCTTTATCTCACAGGTAAGCAGTCTTCCTTTAAGCTAGTGTTTCTCTCTCTCTCTCTTTTTTTTAAAATTTTTAAAATGTTTTATTTCTTTTTGAGAGAGAGAGAGACAGTTCGAGCAGGGGAGGGTCAGAGAGAGAGAGAGACACAGAATCCGAAGCAGGCTGCAGGCTTTGAGTTGTCAGCACAGAGCCCCACGCAGGGCTCGAACCCACAAACCATGAGATCATGACCTGAGCTGAAGTTAGATGTTCAACCAACTGAGCCCCCCAGGCATCCCTGCAGCCCTGGTACAGCTTCCCTTGGAGGGGAGAGTCCCATATTTCCTGAAACGGGGGACATCTTCTTCTGGATGGCTCCAGAAAGGGGTGTCCTAGTTATGGGGGTATAGCTCAGGGGTAGAGCATTTGACAGCAGAAAGGGGAGTCTTTGGGACCACCTGCCTGTGCCAGTTCACGGGTTTTCCTTCCCGGCACTGGGCAGGCTGGGGGCCACCGGCCAGGCGGAGGCGGTGAGCTGGGTGCCTCCGCCTGGGGGGTGAGTGGGGGCGGGGGTTGGGCCACTGTGCGGATCAGGATGAGGAGCTGGCTTCCAGCCCACCTCGCAAGCCCAGCCCTGCTTTCTCACCTGATGAGAGTCCCAGGGGCAGGAAAAAGAAAAAAACAACAACGCCACAACCCACAGAGGAGGGAAGGACCCCTCAGCGCCTTTTCTTGCAAAAGGATGCAAAGACGTGGGGCTAAATCCCCCAGGTCTCTTGGGCTGAGGGAGGAGCCCGGGCTGCTCTGCTTTGGCACAGCACGTTGGGTGGGTATTATGAAATCGTGTGCCCTGCACAGTAGGAGTAAGAAATTTAGGGTCACCGGAACATGCTCTAGGCTAGAAGAAGATCATCTGCCCGGCTGTTGCCAGTCCTGACTTGGAATCCCTGGGGAGCTTTAAAAAAAAATGCCGATGTCTGGATTTGGTGTTCCCGGAGCCCCGGATGTGCCTTAACGCAGAGACGGAACCACAAGCGAATGGAAGTTTTAAACCGCAAGCAGCCTGTAAACCTGGGTTTGGGTCCCGACTTCACCCGGATGTCACAGAGGCCAGACGGGGACACTGGCCAGAGTTTGTCACCTCCCTGATCTGTAATTAGCTGTAACAAGGAGGGTAGGGCAGCGGCACCATCGCCAGAGACTTCTCTGGCTTTGAGTTCTCCTATCTCCTCGGAGTGGCTCACGGCTCATCGGTCTTCAATCTCCAAATCCGAATATCCAGTATCATTTGCTCTGAAAACCCAGTGAGCACTGGCAGCTCCCCCTGCCTGGGCTGCTCAGGAGGCATACCGGATCAGCAGGGCAGTGATCAAACATGACCTGAAGGCCTGGCAAATGGGGCCAAGTTCAAGTCTCCCATAGGCCAAAGAGGGGATGATGTGAGTATCCAGTAAGAGCTGAAACAGGCTGAAAGATGGCAAATAAATTTAAATCTATAAACTCAGGAGCCGCTGGGGGGCTCAGTCAGTTAAGCATCCAACTTCGGCTCAGGTCATGATCAAATGATTCATGAGTTTGAGCTCCGCATTGGGCTCTGTGCTGACAGCTTGGAGCCAGCTTGGAGTCCTCTGTCTCCCTCTCTCTCTCCCCCCTTCCCCTGCCATGCACGATCTCTCTCTCTCTCTCTTTCTCAAAAATAAGTAAAAATAAAAAAAAAGAGAGAGCCCTGGGTGCCTGGGTGGCTCAGTCGGTTAGGCGTCTGACTTCAGCTCAGATCAGGTACGCTTCCGGCTCCAGACCTGAAATCAGCCATTTCTCCAAGGAGCCATTTGGGCAACTAGGGTTACACAGCTTTCTTTTTTCTACGCACACAGCCTCCAGCAAAGGAATGAAGCCATTGTGCAAGTTTCACAACACACACAGCGTATCTTGGCTATCATTCCACATAAGGTGCTTTTGACTTTGCAAAACTTGATTTGGAAAACAAAAACTCCGAGGAGTCCTTTCACTTTACCTCCTGCTACGTACCCCACCTTCAGCCCCTCAGGTTACTTCAGTGTAAATTCAGGGAAGAGAAGGAGGGGGGAGAACCCCGGGACAAAACTCAGGGTATGGGAAGCTCATAGCATTGAACTAGGTTATCAGATAAGACACACGGTTCATCTCATCCTCCTGATCTGTTCTTTCCTGCTGTCTGCAAAGACATAACCTTCTAATTCAAAAATTCTTAGGCGCGTTCATACAACTACTTCTCATTGGAGCGGGGGTGGGGGCGGGGGGAATGCAGAGGATCCGGTAGTTACATTGTAACGCGCGTGGCTGAGCAATGCCTCCTCTGGTCTCCTGCAGTTCCGCGCTTGCCAAGGATGCTGGCTCTGGGCGTCTGGAGCAAACAGCACTTTGTCCCGCTCCTGTTCCCCTGAGCCGCCCGGAGCTGGCTTTCGTGCCCCGACATGCGATTCTGCAGCAGCGGTGCACCTTCGAGTCCTGGAAACTCCTCCGGGCTCCAGTCTCCCTCCACGCCCGGCCCCTCCCTCCTCCTCCTGTCAACTTCTGACAGGTGTTATCGAGAATCTAAAGTTCAAAAAGGCAAGTTCGTGGAACTCGATGCCAGGGAGCCTTGAGTAATCGCACTTTGCATAATGCGGTTCTTAGGGTTACTTTTCAAATGCCAAAAAGCCTTGTCATCTAACTTTCTGGGTTAAAAAAATTTTTTATAATGTTTATTATTTACTTTTGAGAAAGAGAGAGGAAGAGAGAGAGTGCAAGCAGAGAAGGGGCAGAGAGAGAGGGAGACACAGAATCCGAAGCAGGCTCTAGGCTCTGAGCTGTCAGCAGAGAGCCTGATGTGGGGCCCGAACCCACGAACTGTGAGATCATGACCTGAGCCAAAGTCAGCCGCCCAATGGACTGAGCCACCCAGACGCCCCTAGAAGTTACTTAAAAAAAGAAAATCTTTTCAGTGTCACGCTCCTCAGGTACAGTCAAGACCGAGATTGACTTTACTGGATCGTTAATCAAAATTATTTCACAAATTATTCTTATGATTCCTTCTAAAAAAGATAAAGCAGCAAGGGATGCGTCATGACGTCCCACATGATTCGTTTCTGCTTTGAAGCCCTCTGACGAGGGTAAGGAAGGTTGATGCGACACGGTTGTTACTCAGCAGCGAATGGAGATTTAGTGTCACCGAATGGGAAAACAAGACTCCTAACCCTTTAAAAAATAAATCTGGGCGGGGCTGGGGGCTCAGTGGGTTAAGTGTCCAACTTAGGCTCAGGTCATGGTTTCACGGCACGTGGGTTCAAGCCCCTCATTGGGCTCTGTGCTAACAGCTTGGAGCCTGGAGCCTGCTTCCAATTCTGTGTCTCCCTCTCTCTCTCTGCCGCTCCCTTGCTATTGCTCTCTCTCTCACACATATAAAACAGGAAACATTAAAAAAAATTAAATCTGGCCAATGTCATGGTCAAAAGGAAATAAAAAGAGAAGTGTCTTGTCATTTTTTCACCTTTCTTTGTATAACCTACACAATGATTAGGGCACCTAGGTGGCTCTGTTGGTTGAGCAATTGACTTTGGCTGAGGTCATGTTCTCACGTTTCATGAGCTTAAGCCCCACGTCGGGCTCTGTGCTGTCAGCATAGAGCCTGCTTTGGTTCCTCTGTCCCCCTCTCTCTGCCCCTCCCCCACTCTCACTCTTTCAAAAATAAATAAAGATTAAAAAAATTATATATATACAGGGGTGCCTGGGTGGCTCAGTCAGTTGAGAGTTTGACTTCAGCTCAGGTCCTGATCTCATAGTTCGTGGGTTCGAGCCCCACGTCGGGTCTGTGCTGACAACTCAGAGCCTGGAGCCTGCTTTGGATTCTGTGTCTCCCTCCCTCTCTGTCCCTCCCTGCCTCATGCTCTCTCTCCCTCTCTCTCAAAGATAAATAAACATTAGAAAAAATTTTTATAATCTACACAATGATCTACTGTGAATATTTTTAATCATAATTGATGACATCCCCAATAATGCACAATTACCTTTATATCAGTAAATCACACAATTGTCAGAAGAGACACATTTTTTAATGCATACCTGTAATTTATGTATGTATTTATTTTTTAGAGAGAGCGAGAGAGAGAGAGCAAGCACGTGTGGCGGAGGGGCAGAAGGAGAGGGAGAGAATCCCAAAGAACCTCTGTGCTGACAGCAGAGAGCCCGACTCAGGGCTTGAACTCACAAATCGTGAGATCATGACCTGAGCTGAAGTCGGATGCTGAACCGCCTGAGCCACCCAGGCGCCGTCCCTTTTTTTTTTTAAATGTCTTTATTTTATTTTGAGAGACAGAGAGGGAGCCTGCCTATCTGGATCTCAGGGTCATGAGTTCAAACCCCATACTGAGTGTAGAGATGACCAACAAAAATAAAAACTATATTTTACAAAGTGGGGGAAAGCCGAAGGACTACTTTGGGTGTGGGGTTTTTGAAATAAAGAAAAGAATGGCAACCTTTCAGTGGCTTCCTGCTGCCTTGGGGATTCAGTTCAAAACCCCCAGAATGGCATTCGAGATCCCTCCTGGCCTGGTCTGATTACTGTTCCCAGCCCATGTAGGGTTGGAACACATAATCAAAGTGTGCCATCAGGTTTCTAGACACCCTAGAAACGCAGGTTGTGAAAGACAGTTGGGAGTCGTATTCCTCAAGGCCAAGGAGAGAGCCGGGTGGGGTCAGAGCCTGGGTCTGTGGGGAGCTGGGCGGATCACAGCTGCCTTCCAACACACACATTTTATAATCTCACTTGACTGAAAGAAAATCTGGGAATAGTGTAGCCTTTCACTACACACAATTTACAAAAACATCATAAAGCCCCAACTGCTGTCTAAAAAGGAAAAATTTAGGGTCACCTGGGTGGCTCAGTTGGTTAAGTGTCCGACTTCAGCTCAGGTCATGATCTCACCATGATGGGTTGGAGCCTAGAATCGGGAATTGTGCTGACAGCTCAGAGCCTGGAGCCTGCTTCTCATTCTGTGTCTCCCCCTCTCTCTCTCTGCCCCTCCTCTGCTTGCTCTCTGACTCAAAAGTATAAATGTTAAAAAAAAAAATTAAAAAGGAAAAATGAAAAGAAAGCCATTTAAAAATTAAAAAAGAAGAAAGACATTTATAATTTTAAAAACATGCATTTTTAAAGAGATGAGGTTTTTTTTAATGTTTTTATTTATTTTTGAGCAAGAGACAGTGTGAGCAGGGGAGGGTCAGAGAGAGAGGGAGAAACAGAATCTGAAAACAGGCTTCAGGCTCTGAGCTAGCTGTCAGGACAGAGCCTGATGCAGGGCTCGAACTCACGAATTGGGAGATCATGACCTGAGCCAAAGTCGGACGCTTTGGCTCCCAGGCCACCCAGGTGCCCCAAGAGAGGAGTTTTTTTAAATGCTTATTTATTTTGAGAGAGAGAGCACGCATGTGAAAATGTGAGCAGGGGAGAGGGACAGAGAGGGGGAGACAGAGACTCCCAAGCAGCCTCCATGCTGAATTGAGCTGATGAAGGGCTCGATTCCACCAACCATGAGATCATGACCTGAACCGAAATCAAGAATTAGACACTTGGGGCGCCTGGGTGGCTCAGTCGGGTAAGCCTCCGACTTCGGCTCAGGTCAGATCTCACGTTCGTGGGTTCGAGCCCTGCGTCAGGCTCTGTGCTGACAGCTAGCTCGGAGCCTGGGGCCTGCTTCCAGTTCTGTGTCTCCTTCTCTCTCTGCCCCTTCCCCTCTCATGCTCTATCTCTCTCTGTATCAAAAATAAATAAAACATTAAAAAAAAAAAGAATTAGACACTTAACCTACTGAGCCACCCAGGTGCTCCAAGAACATACATTTAAAATTTTTTTTTTCGAGAGACAGAGCATGATCAGGGGAGGGGCAGAGAGAGAGGGAGACACAGAATGTGAAGCAGGCTCCAGGCTCTGAGCTGTCAGCACAGAGCCTAACACGGGGCTCCAACTCAGAAACTGCAAGATCATGACCTGAGCCAAAGTTGGACACTTAACCAACTGAGGCACCCAGGCACTCATGAACATGCATTTTTATAAGTAAGCACTTAAAGCTTATCTATTTGTTTTTTTCGTAATCTCTACACTCCACATGGGGCTCAAGCTCATGATGCTAAGATCAGGAGTCACATGCTCTTCTAACTGAGCGAGCCAGGTGCCCAGTAAGTAAATGCTTAGCCACAGCCGCTCTGGAAGCCTTAAGAGACTCAGTCAGATGCTCCAAGTGATAGGGGTGTGTCTTGTAGCCACTCAATTATCACACTTGGAAAAAATATATTCATGTTCATTATAATACATGTTTTATATATTATTATATGTATCTATATCTCATGTTTGGGGATATGAGTTTCCAAAATGGTGGAGGACTCTTGGTAAAATTCCAAAAAAAAAAAAAAAAACACCCCAAAACAGAAGATGATCTTTCCAGGATTTAACTTTCTGGAAAATTCCTCATATAATGAAACAGTACAGGGGCGCCTGGGTGGCTCAGTCCATTGAGCGTCCGACTTCAAGTCTGGTCATGATCTTGTGGTTCATGAGTTCAACTCCTGATTGGGTTCTCCCCTGTGAGTGAGGAGCCCACTTCAGATTCTCTGTCCCCGCCTCTCTCTGCACCTGCCTTGCTCTCTTTCTCTCAAAAATAAATAAACATTAAAAAAGAGAGAGAGAAAGAAACAGTACAAAAGATACTTTGTGAATATGCATACAACAGAAGTAGGTTCAAAGTTTATAGTGTTTTTTGAGTTTTGTTTGTTTTTTACCACCTTCGTGAATGGTCAGTGGGACGTTCAGGAGTGACACAGGGGACCCAGAACAATTCTTCATTTGGGGGCGCTGTCTGATGCGTTGGAAGGCGTTTTTCATCCCCGGTAACTATGGAGCCAAAAAGGGCCCCTCAAATTTCCCAAACGCTACCCTGGGAGGGGCACCCACTTCTCACTGAAAATCGATGTCTTAGACTTGCGCTTACCCCATATGGGAGCCACGAACACCAAGCCCTCGAAATGTGGGGAGTCCCCCAAACTGAGATGTGCTGATGGAATAAAAAAACACCCAGGATTTCAAAACTCAGGATAAGAAAGAAGGTCCCCAAACCCATGCTGACATCTCGCCCCAGGGTGTGACGGTGGTAGGAGGTGGGCCTTTGGGGGGTGATGGGTCATGAGGACAGAGACCCCCATGACTGGGACTAGTGTTCTTATAAAGGGGGCGCTGAGCTCTCTCCCTGCCACGTGCGGACACAGAGGGAAGACGCCGTCTGGGAGCCAGGAAGAACCGTCTCCAGACACCAGATCTGCCAGAGCCTTGACCCTGACTCTCCAGCCTCCAGAACCACGAGAAGCAAATGCGTGGCGTGTCGGCCCCCCAGTCTGTGGTATTTTTGTTGTAGTAGCGGAACGGACTAGGATAGCGCATATGGCTCCAATTCTGTTCCACTTCTTTTTTTAAGTATTTTTACATTTTTTTAAATGTTGATTCATTTTTGAGAGAGAGATACACACACACACACACAGAGCATGAGCAGAGGAGGGGCAGAGAGAGAGGAAGACACAGAATCTGAAGCAGGTTCCAGGCTCTGAGCTGTCAGCACAGAGCTCGATGTGGGGCCTGAACTCGAATGGACCGTGAGATCATGACCTGAGCCAAAGACAGATGCTCAACCGACCAAGCCACCCACGTGCCCATGTGCCCCATTCTTCGTTTTTTTTTTTTTTTAACGTTTATTTATTTTTGAAGGAGAGAGAAACTCCTTTTGAGCAGAGAGAGAGAGGGAGACAGAGAATCCAAAGCAGGCTCCAGGCTCTGAGCTGTCAGCACAGAGCCCAGCATGGGGCTCGAACTCACAAACTGTGAGATCAGCATCTGAGCTGAAGTCAGACGCTTAAGCAACTGAGCCACCCTCTCCGGCCCCTCCCCCCAACTCTTCTTATTTTCTTGCTTGGGTCGGGAGAGGTCTGCTTTGGCTTCTATGTACTTGGGACCTGAGGCCTCCGAAGACTTGGTGTGGCTGTAGAGGTTGGGAGACACTTCTACAAGGCGGAGAAGAAAGGAAGGAGCACAGGCGAGGCTGTGGTCCTCAGCGTCCTGGGGCTCTCCCAGTTCGCCCAGGGAGCTGACCCAGCAAAGGAAGGGTGCTCCTGGGCCTCCTCGGGAGTGACGTGCAGCCCTGGGGGGGCACCTGCGGAGTAACGGCCTACTGCACTGTACGGGCACAGAGAAGATAGCAGAAGGGGTCCGGTGACATTAGCGGGAGGCCTGCCAGGAGCCCCAGAGAAGCCTCCCTCTTAGGAGCCAGGCCGGCCGGCTGAGGCTGACCCGAGGTGGAGCTCTCGGCAGCCTGGCATCCCCAGGCTCTCACGTGAACATTGTGGGAGCAAAATAGGCAGGGTCAGTGCCCCAGGGGGCCTGCACGCCAGGCCAGGGAAGGGGCAGGATGCTCTGGGTGACCCTTACACCTGAGGAGGATCAGAGAAGCATTTGGTTAAGAGAGATGATGCTGGGGGCGCCTGGGTGGCTCAGTTGGTCAAATGTGCGACTTTGGCTCAGGTCATGATCTCACCATTTGTGAGTTCGAGCCCCCCACCGGGCTCTGTGCTGACGGCTTGGAGCCTGGAGCCTGCTTTGGATTCTGTGTCTCCCTCTCTCTCTGCTCCTCCCCTGCCCACGTTCTGTCACTTTCTGTCTCCTAAAAATTTTTTTAAAACAGAAATAAGTTAAAAAAAAGAAAAAGAAAAAGAAAAAAAAATGACTCTGGCTGCAATATGGAAAGCAGACAGCAGGGGGCGAGAGGAGGCCAGCAGAGGTCATTCTGGGCCGGCCACGAGCGAGCAAGTCCGGGAACACCGTGAGCAGGTGCATCCTGCTCTGGATGCCTCCACTCACAGAGGCCAATACGAGAGGTGGTCGTGGCCCCCAAGGGTGTTGCAGCCACCTCCCATATTGGGCCAGGAGACACGTGTTCCTTGTCCCAGGGCTAAAATAAGTAAACCACGAGCGGGTTTCCGCAGAGTTCTTGCTGCAGCGTAAATAAGTAGCCAGACAACGGACAGATCTGTTGGGAGCATGTGCTTTACCCTCCAAGGCCAGTTGGCCAAATGTCACACCTGGCCACACGCATTGACTTCCAGATACTGCGTCTGGAGTCTTTCCTGGAAAGCCACACGGTGCGTACCAGTAAGGTCACAACCTTTCGCTCCTGTTAATTCACCTTTCAGAGCTTCCGTGTCTTCATCTGTAAAATAAGATCACAATTTCCACCAGAGTGTGGGTATGAGGATTCACTGAAACAATGCGTCAGAGTGCTTTGCCCAGGGCGCTCAAGAAATGTGAGTAACTATCTTTATTGGTATTGTTTTTTCCTTGTATAAGAATGTAATCCGGGGGTGCCTGGGTGGCTTAGTCGGTTAAGCATCCGGCTTTGGCTCAGGTCATGATCTTACAGTTCGTGGGTTCGAGCCCCGTATCAGGCTCTGTGCTGACAGCTAGCTCGGAGCCTGGAGCCTGCTTCCATGTCTGTGTCTCCCTCTCTCTCTGACCCTCCCTGGCTCATGCTGTACCTCTCTCTCTCTCTCTCTCTCTCTCTCAAAAATAAATAAAACATTAAACAAAAATTTTAAATAAAGAAAAAAAAGAATGTAATCCATACGTATCAGTATTTTTTAAAGTTTATTTTTATTTTTGAGAAAGAGAAAGTACAAGCAGAGGAGGAGCAGAGCGAGAGAGAGAGAGAGAGAGAGAGAGAACCACAAGCAGCCTCTGTGCTGTCAGCGTGGAGCCCAGCGTGGGGCTCTATCTCATGAACCTCGAGATCATGATGACCTGAGCCCAAGTCCAGAGTCAGACACTTAGCCAACCGAGCCACCCAGGCGCCCCTACGTATATTATTCAGTTATTTTTCCACCAGACAGCTGTCTCTCCCATAGGACTAGTTCCCTGGGAGCATTGTCTACATCTTAGTCATCTGGGTCCACCATAAACCTAGGACCAGGAGAGAGAGTGGAGGAGGGAGCCGCCCCTGTCCGCAGTGCTGAATCTTCCCGGGGTCGGTGTTTCCTGCGGTCTCCCCTCCAACCCACTCACATCTCACACGGTGTTCTCCGCCAAGATGCCCTCCGAGTGAAGCCGCACAGTGCCCCTCATCTCCCCCACGGGCTAACGTGTGGTGAAATAGCACACGGCATGATCTCACTGTTGAAAAACACACACTGTAGCATATTCAGTTTTGTAGAATACACATTGGGCACAACTCATCAAAGAAGTGTATGGAAAAATAGAGAAGGATATATATCAAACCGTTGATGGCATTTGTCACTTTGCAATGGAACTGGTGACGGCAGAAGCTTCACTCTTAGTGACTGAGACTCTTTGATACTGTTTTTTGATTGTTTTAACAATAACCCCTACATTCTTTTTTTAAGGTTTTATTCTTTTTTAAGTTTTTTACTGTTTTTTAAAAATGTATTTATTTTTGAGAGAGAGACAGAGCATAAGTGGGGTAGGGGCAGAGAGAGAGGGAGACGTAGAATCTGAAGCAGGCTCCAGCTCAGAGCCCAAAGTGGGGCTCAAACCCAAAAATCTCAAGACCATGACCTGAGCCATCCAGGTGCCCCACCAATAAATTCTACTTTTCACTGATCACTTGCTATGTCACTCAGTGCTAAGTACTATAAATACACTATTTTATGTGATTCTTTCTCTACACGGTCAATGCTATTATTATCCCCATTTTACTGATGAGGAAACCGAGGCCAGAGAGGCAAAGCGACTTGCCTGGGATCTCATGCAGTCAATGTGGCAGAAAATAATTTTCAAAAATGGTCACCGCAGTATTTCCGGTCTCATGTGCCTTTCCAGAACCTTGTGTCTCCCCGGCAAGAAGGAGAATCTGTTTCCTCTCCATTTGACATTGGCCAGGACCTTGTAACCGCTTCAAATAATAAACTGTGGGGGAAGAGATGTTCAGTAATTTCCAACACTAGGCTGTGGACAACAGTGATGCAACTTCAGCTGCCTGTCTCTCTCTCTCTCTGTCTCTGTCTGTCTGTCTGTCTGTCTCTCTCTCTCGGGGTGTTTGGCCCTGCAACCCAGCCACGATGCTGTGTGAAGGCCCAAACCAACGACACAGAGACCCATGTAGAGAGAAACTGAGGCCCAGCCTATACGCAGCATCGACCACCGCACTGGGGAGTGAGGGAGCGTTCAGGCGTCTTGCAGCAGAAGGCCCGAATGAGCAGGAGCAGAAACAAGTCATCGGGGCTCACATGCCCTGTGTGAGCTCCTGACCGACGGCCCTGGGAGCACAGTAAACAGCAGCGGCCCCATGGCAGTAAGGTTGGGGCACTGGAGCAGCTCACACGTCGGGGATTGAGATCGCGAATCCCCTTCTGCTCTACCTCCGCCCTTCCCCGGCCCTTGCTCCCTGATGAACCAGCAGTGTCACCAGCAAGTCAGCCTCCCCTCTCCCAGCCTGGGAGCTCTGACTAATCTCAAGAGCAGTCCTTGATACTTGGAGAAAAATCAGACTTCAAAGACAATCTTTCACAGAATGTGTAAGAGGCTGTCCTCTCTTCGCTGAGAGTTCTGGTTCTTTCCATAAAGGAGGGCCTCCCTGGGGTGCCTGGGGGTCTCAGTCGGTTGAGCCTCTGGCTTCGGCTCAGGTCATGATATCGCGGTTCGTGGGTTTGAGCCCCGCGTCGGGCTCTGTGCTGACACAGCTCAGAGCCTGGAGCCTGCTTCCCATTCTGTGACTCCCTCTCTCTCTGACCCTCCCCTGCTCATGCTGTCTCTCTCTCTCTCAAAAATAAATAAAACATTAAAAAAAAAAAAAAAAGGAAGGCCTCCAGCCTGGGATGGCCCACCCCCATGCCAGAAAACCAGAGTCAAACAAAAAGTAACGTGAATGTCTGCTCATTCCTGCTGGCCCTGCTGTTTGCTCGGATCACAAAGGCTCCTCTTTTTTGGTTTTGGTTTTAACGAAGTCTCCAAGCACCTGCCAGGGCAAGCCCTCTCTCCTCCATGCCCACCTGATCTCCCTCCCAAAAAGTGGGCCTTCCTTCCTTTACCATTTAAAAAAAAGAAACCAAAAAAAAAAAAAAAAAACTGCACTTAACTCTCCCTGGCAGGCCTAGAGCGCATCTGTGCGTTTGGCTGAATGTGAATCTGTTTTCTTCCTCCCGGGCATGAAGGTCCATTAGGACGCATTGCAAGGTGGGAAATGAAGAAAAACAAGAGAAGAAAATGAAAACCCAACCTTCTCATCCTAAGCTCTTTAAAAATAATGATAACTAGGGGCACTTGGGTGACTGAGTCGGTTGAGCATCCGGCTTCGGCTCGGGTCACGATCTCACTGTTTGTGGGTTCGAGCCCGGCGTCAGGGTCTGTGCTGACAGCTTGGAGCCTGGAGCCTGCTTCAGATTCTGTGTGTCTCTCTCTCTGACCCTCCCCTGTTCACACTCTGTCTCTCTCTGTCTCCCCAAAATAGAAAATGTTAAAAAAATAATAATAATAAATAATGATAATTAAAACAACAACAAGAAATAAGAATAATTGAAACGAAGAAATGCATTCATTTATATACCACCAGGAAATTCAAGTTGGACTGTGGATGAGACTGGATCCAGCCACGCAATGGTACCGTCTGGACTCAGAATCTCTACCTTCTCAGCTTTGCCTTCGCTGAGGCGCCTTTGTGTCCCGAGTCCTCGTGCTGTTACACGGTCACTTCAGGTTTTCCGTATCACAGAAGCAAATGCAAAGGAAGACAGAGTTTCTCTGTCCCATAGCTTGGAAAGGCGTCAAGGAATGGGCACTTGTTTTCTCTGGCCGGCCCTTCGTGGATCATGAGCGCGGTCCTCACCAATCAGCATGGCCCGGAGGAGGCCACCTGTTGGCTTCCTTTAGGTTGAAGGCTGTGACTTTGACTTCACAGGAGACTGATAAAAAGGGTGGGGGACAGAGGGTCGGTTGTGACAGGAAAGGGTAAGGCTTTGGACGACAGAACACAAGCGGCCACTACAGGATGGAATTAGGACGCTCCGAGAAAGACACGTTGAATATCCACAGACTATCCATTCGCAGAAGATAATGCAGAAATGGTCCTTCAAAACACGTGAAGAGCTCCCTGGAAATCTGGGTTAAATGCAAAGTAAAACATGAAACAAGATATAACCTTCCCACCTCGCCCATCTGGGGGTGATAAGCGGAAGCTGCACTTAGCTAGCATTGGTGACAGTTCTGGAATGGGGGGTTCATACAATGACAGTGGGGTGTCAACCAGAGCACCCTTTGGGGACGATAGGCTAACAATACTTTCTGACGATTTAAGTCCTCACTTCTAGAAATCTCTGGAAATCGCTGTGAGTGCCCCAAGACGTGCATACAAGTGAAGATGGCCAAAGGATCGTTTGTCAAAATGAAGGCGTGGACATGGGATGTTCTCGAAAATGTATCAAGTGCAGGGGCACCTGGGTGGCTCAGTCGGGTAAGCGTCTGCCTTCGGTCCGGTCATCATCTCACAGTTCGTGGATTCAAGCCCCACACTGGGCTCTCTGCTGTCTACATAGAGCCTGCTTCAGGTCCTCTGTCCCTTTCTCTCTCTGCCCCTCCCCTCCTTCCCCCTCTAAAATAAAGAAGTAGGGGTGCCTGGGTGGCTCACTCGGTTGAGCGTCCAGCTTCGGCCCAGGTCATGATCTCACAGTTTGTGGGTTCGAGCCCCGCATCGGGCTCTGTGCTGGCAGCTCAGAGCCTGGAGCTGCTTCTGATTCTGTGTGTCCCTCTCTCTCTGTCCCTCTCCTACTCATGATCTGTCTCTCTCTGTCTCTCAAAGATAAATAAATGTTAAAAATATTTTTAAAAAATAAAATAAAATAAAGAAGTAAAGTAAAATGTATCAAGTGCAAACAGCAACATGCGAAAGCTGCAGGAGGTATGATCCCATTTGTGGAAAAGAGAAAATATTTAAGGGTCAGTAGCAGGGCGTCTGGGTGGCTCAGTCATTTAAGCGTCTGACTCTTGGTTTGGACTCAGGTCATGATCTCAGGGTTTCATGAGTTTGAGTACTGAGTTCACAGGCAGCTCCGAGTCTGGGATTCTCTCTCTCTGTCCCCCCACCCCACTCCTGCTGTCTCTGTCTCTTTCAAAATACATAAACTTAAAAAATACTTAAAATTTTTTTTAGAAAGCGAGAGTAGAATGCAATGGTCATATACAGAATCCGGGGGCAGGGATATCAGGGTTTGAATCCCAGCCCCTCCTCTCTGAAGCCGTGTGGCTTTGGGGAGGTTTCCTCACCTCTCTGGGTCAGCATTTCCTCCTCTGTAAAGGAGAGATAACACAATTTGTGTCATATGGTTGTTGCGTAAATTAAAGCAGTTAATCTATGTAAATTGCTTTGAGCAGTGCCTGACATGTAGCAGGTGCTCAGTCAGCGCTAGCTAGCAGCCCTGTGCACGCATCCAACATAAATGCAAAGCAAAGAGGCTGTAAGGACGTGCTCCAAACTGCTGATGGCAGAAGCTGATGAAGAGGAGCGTCGCACTTCGCTCTACATCGATTTGAATTGTTAGACTCTTTCACGAAAATGCATTATGTATTACTAGGGTCCTACTTTTAAGCCCCCTGCCCTCAGATCCGGCACCATGATGTCAATTCACATTCTTTCTTCTGTGGAATGCTGTCACTCTGTGAGGGACAGGGCAGGGTCTAGCGTGGTCCAAGCCCCCGTTCTTATGGGGATGGAGAGAAGGGAGCTGCTAGAGTTTAAGCCATTTGTCCAGCCTCAAGCTTTGACTCACTGGCCAGCCTGGAGCCCACACCCAGAATCCCGTTACCTCCAACCCCACCCCACTGCTATCTCTGCCTTGGGGTTCAGTCCTCAGCATCCCATGGTCTTCATGCCCTTAAGTCACGTTTTCTTCCTTCTTTTGTCCGTTCCAAAAAGGCCCTCATTCCAAATGTTCTGTTCTAGTGGAGACTGGGTGGCTCAGTTAGTTAAGGGTCAGACTCCTGATTTCAGCTCGGGTTGTGATTTCATGGTTCATGAGATCGAGCCCCACGTCAGGCTCTGGGCTGAAAGTGCAGATCCTGCTTGGGATTCTCTCTCTGCCCCTCCCCCACCTCTCACAATAAATAAACATTAAAAAAAAGAAGGGGCACGTGGGTGGCTCAGTTGATTGAGAGTCTGACCTCGGCTCAGGTCATGATCTTGCGGTTTGGGAGTTTGAGCCCTGCATTAGGCTCATTGCGGTCAGCATGGAGCCGACTTTGGATCCTCTGTCCCTCCCCCTTCTGTCCCTCTCCCCCAAACATTTTTTTTAATTAAAAAAAAAAGAAAGAGAAAGAAATGTCCTATTGTGTCCTCCTGCCAAATCTGGCAAACAGATAATATGTCCTTAATTTCCAGGTGAGGAAATTTGAAGAACAGAATGGTCAAGTAGCAAGCCCAAGGACACACAGCGTATAAGTAGCAGAGCTGGGTTTCAGACCCATCTCTTTCTAATGTTAAGGCTTGTGTTCTTTATTAGTGGTTTTTAAAAAATATCCTTATTTTTATTTGCAATTTTTGCTAAATAAGTCCGTTGAACAAATTCTTTGTTATTTTTTTAATTTTTTAATGTTTATTTTTGAAGAAGAGGGAGACTGAGCCAGGAAGGGGCAGAGAGAGAGGGAGACACAGAATCTGAAGCAGGCTCCAGGCTCCGAGCTGTCAGCACAGAGACCAACACAGGGCTTGAACCCACAAACCGTGAGATCATGACCTGAGCTGAAGTCGGATGCTTATGCGGCTGAGCCAGCCAGGTGCCCCAAGGTTTTTTTTTGTGTGTGTGTTTTTGTTTTTAGATTTAATTGGTGTTTTAAATAAGTTACTCCTGGCGCCATCCATCCAAGCAAACCTAAAAGCAGGAGTGCTTCCTGAGGTCTTAGCACTGCCCCCATCAGACCTTGCCGTGTCCTTGGATTCGTACGTCCAGATCTGCCCGCCTCTCTGGGCCCTGCTGGCCTGGACCAAACGTGTGCTCTCGTCTGGGTCAGACTGTCCCATCCCCGAGGGCTGAGTCAGGATGGGAAAGGAGCCTTGCGCTATGGTGCGCCCCTAGCCTCACCCCAGCGAAGGGCTCGGGAGGCCGAGAAGCGGAGTAGGACCGAGTCAGCGCACGAGAAGCAGAAGCGATGACTCAGCCGGGGTCATGATTTCCCTCTTCCTTGCCTGAGAGATGAGTCAGGCCCATATGCCTTTAATGTTCAGACTCCTGGCTCATCCCAGCAGGGAATGGGAGGCTGATGCAGGAAAGCCCCTGCTCCACGGGCTGTGGCCCCGACTGGCCCGAGTTCAAATTCTATCTCTTCCACTTACTAACTGTGGGACCTCAGCAGAGCCTCACTGGGCCTGCATTTCCCCGTCTGAAAACTGCAGATGCTAACGCTTAGCTTGCTGAGTTCCTCTGCCTCGTCTGTATTTATTGAGCACCTACTATGCGCCAGGCACGAGGGATGTGGTAGTCCACAAAACAGAGAAAACTCCTGCCCCCATGAAGCTTACCTTCCAGGGAGAAAGAAGAACAGTGAACGCGTTGTAATGCATGACACTGTAATGCCAGCCGGACACCAGCCGAGGTGAAGAAACACTCAGCGGTGAGGCAGGACAGAGGGTCAAGGGGGCTGATGGAGACAGTTCTATAAACTAGCAGGGGTGTGGCAGAGAGAGAGGGAGAGAGCATCTGAGCCAGGCAGGCACCCTGATGTTAATCCTATTAAAGTGAACAATTCAGGGGCGCCTGGGAGGCTCAGTCGGCTAAGCGTCCGACTCACGATCCCCACTCTACAGGTGGAGAAACTGAGGCATGGGGGAATGGCAAACAACTGGCCAAGATCCTCCTGTAAGTGGCAGAGCAGGATTCAAACCCAGAACGTCTATGCAGGTCCTGAGGGCTCACTACGCTTGCCCACCCGTCACGTTTTGCTTCTGGTTGGGTCTTCCGTATATACTCAGCCGGCTGTTTCCTTCAGGCCTCAGCTTGGGGACCACCTCCTCCAAGAAGCGTCCGCGATCACCTCTCTGACTAGTACCTATGGCAGAGATCTGTTAGTTTTCCTCATAGCCCTTAACAGTTTGTAATTATTTTGTCTGTTGCTTTACTTACTTACCATCTGCCTCCCCCACTAGACTAGAAGCTTCATGAGGACCGGGGCCCATCTGTCTTGTTCACTTTGAATTCCTACTTCTTATCTCAGGGACTGGGTGAGCGTAGGAACTACTATATAGGCCCTTGGAGAGTAGTTGAATAATTAAATGAATGAACCCAACATACAAAATATACTGACGTCATGTTTCTATGGGTCTGACATATACAAATTGCATTGTTTTCCAAATATTAATTAATGAGGCCTTTGGAATATCCCTGAGGGGCTGGCCTAGGCTGCTTCCGTGTGGAAGATCCAAGACACAAATAGAGCGAAATGATTTATTCAGGGTCATTAATGACTCAACATCTGGGAATAGAAACACACTCCCAAACCTTTGCTCTAATTAGTCAAGGTAATTATTAGGCGCAATAATTAGGCATGGATGACCTCAGCTGGGCTGTTTTGTAACCTCTGGAATTTGAGACTGGTGCTAATTTTGGTTTAATGGGAGGATTTGTTGTGGCTTGCCACCCCCGAACCTTCTCTGCTTTTTTTGAGGGAAGAGCGTTCGTCTCTAAACACAATTTTTGGGGGGCATCCGGCTGGCCGAGTCGGTAGAGCATGCGACTTTTGATCTCATGCGCGGGGTTGTGAGTTCAAGTCTTACATTGGGTGTAGAGATTACTTGAAAATAAAATCTTTAGGGTCACCTAGGTGGTTCAGTCAGTTGAATGAGCAACTCTTGACTTCGGCTCAGGTCATGATCTCACAGTTCGTGGGTTCAAGCCCTGCGTCAGGTTCTGTGCTGACAGCTCGGAGCCTGGAGCCTGCTTCAGATTCTGTGTCTCCCTCTCTCTCTGACCCTCCCCTGTGTACACTCTCTCTCTCTCTCAAAAATAAATAAAATATTTAAAAAATAGATTCTCTCTCTGTCCCTCTGTCCTTCCCCCACTTGTGCTCTCTCTCTCTCTAAAAAAATTAAAATAAAATCTTCAGAATACACACACACACACACAATTTTTTCAATAAGAGATGCTTTACCTCACCCACTGGCACATTCTGGAGTCATCCCTCAAATTATTTCCCTCTGATATAGTTTTTGTTTTTGTGAGACTCTTTCAGTTTGGGGTTATTTTTTTTTAATGTTTTTTTTTTAATTTATTTTTGAGAGACAGAGAGACACAGCATGAGCAGGGGAAGGTCAGAGAGAGAGGGAGATACAGAATCTGAAACAGGCTCCAGGCTCTGAGAGCAGGGGAAGGTCAGAGAGAGAGGGAGATACAGAATCTGAAACAGGCTCCAGGCTCTGAGCTAGCTGTCAGCACAGAGCCCGACACGGGGCTCGAACCCACGAACCGCAAGATCATGACCTGAGCTGAAGCCGGACGCTTAACCGACTGAGCCACCCAGGAGCCCCAGTTTGGGGTTATTTTAAGAGGTCGACTCAGGTCCCTGAGAAGCAAATCTCCTGGCTCCCTCACTGATAGAAGCAATATTTACAGCGCCCCCTACCGGGATCAGGGGTCTGTGCAACCTCAATGGAGCCACCAGGGAATAAAATAATTCCCACCCTGGAAAAGAAGGCTCCAGGCATTCCTGGCAATGCAAGGAACGTTGACAGCATTTCAGTTCTTTATCTGACTCTTGACCCCTCATCACAGCCAGCATTTCCCCCTGATCTTCCTCTACATGACCCATGGCCTGGCGTGAGTTTACTCAAAACAGTCATCTGAGGAATGCACTATTTTAAGTGCTGGGATTACCGCCCCCATTTTACAGATGGGGAAACCGAGGCACAGGGGCTTAAGTGACTTGCCCAAATCCACACAGTTGGTAGGTAAGTGACAGCGGCAGGACCTGAACCCAGTCTTGAGAACGGGCACTCTAACCCACTACACCAGGCTCACTGTACCAATACCTTGGATTGTCCAAAAAGGTCCCCAAATTCTTTGATATTGCACCCACTTCTTTTTCTGTTTTATTTATTTTATGTTTATGTATGTATGTATGTATTTAGAAAGGGTGGAGCAGAGAAAGAAGGAGAGAGAGAATCTCAAGCAGGCTCCGCCACAATCAGCACAGAGCCTGACACGGGCCTCGAACTCACAACCTTGAGATCATGACCTGAGCTGAAATCACGAGTCCAACGCTCAACCGACTGAGGCCCCTGGGGCGGCCCTGCTCACCTACTTCTATATTCAAACAACGGACATTCCCGGGGGGTCTGTGGCTGTCGGCAAGGCCCCCATGAGGCATGAGCAGGGATGTGGGGGCGCACCAAGGCCAGTGCTTACCGCAGTATTGGGCCATTTGGAGGAAGGACCAGGACTTCGGAGTCAGACCCTGGCCTCAAATCCTGGCTGAGTCAGTGATTAGGAAAGCCGGATTTAGCAAATAAAAGTACAGGTCACACGGTTACATTTGACTTTCAGATAAACTGTGAATAATTCCTTAGTATAAGTGTGTCCCATGCATGTGTGTTGCATTCCGTCTGGCAACCTCACAGGAAATTGATCGCTGTGTGACTGTGGGTCCTTTGCTCAATCTCTCTGATCTCAGATTCCCTGTGTTCCCAGTGGGGATATTAATCCCCATTGGACAGAGCTGCTTTCAGAAATAAGACAGGGTGTGGGGCTCTTGGGTGGCTCAGTTGGTTGAGCGTTGACTTCAAGTCAGGTCATGATCTCACGGTTCATCAGTTCAAGCCCCGCATCCGACTCTGTGTTGACAGCTCAGAGACCGGAGCCTGCTTTGGATTCTGTGTCTCCTTCTCTTTCTGTCCCTCTTCTGCTCATGCTGTCTCTCTCTGTCTCTCAAAGACAAATAAACCTAAAAAAGGAAAAAGAACAAAGAAAAAAAAGAAAGAAGAAAGAGTGATCATCTTAAGCCAGGGGAATGGTGTGGTGCCTCCTAACAGGTCCGTTTCCATAGGCAGTCCACTCCAAAGCTGGGGTAGAGGGGACTTTGTAGACCAGCGCAGGCCACTGCCTACTGAAAACCCTTTGAGGTTCCCAAGGTTCCCAGTCTAGGTAGACTGAAGCCCAAAGGCATTGGCGGTAGGTCAAGTCCCCTCGCGGCCGGAGGCGCCGGGGCAGAGACCGCAGTGGCTAACCTAGGATTGTTAGTCTCTCTCCCGGGCGTGAAGCTCCCAAAGTGAGGGGGTGGGGGAATGCATGGGGATTTCAGGCCTGAGATGTGGAGATAACCAGTGAGCTACCCCCTCAGATATCCATGTTTCTTTCCCGAATCTTCTCCATCTCTCCACCCGGCCCAGACACCGCCGCTGCTGCTGGGTTGCAATCGCCGTCTTGTGGGTTTACCAGCTTCCACATTAAAACCAACCACGGGGGCACCTGGGGGCTCAGTCGGCTAAGCGTCTGACTTCGGCTCAGGTCATGATCTTGTGGTTTGTGGGTTCGAGCCCCGCATCAGGCTCTGTGCTGACAGCTCAGCCTGGAGTCTTGCTTTGGATTCTGTGTCTCCCCCTCTCTCTGCCCCTCCCTAGCTCATGCTCTGTCTCTGTCTCTGTCTTTCTCTCTCAATAATAAATAAATGTTAAAAAAAAATTAAAAAAAATGAAACTAATTATAGCAGAATTTTAAATCTGAAACATTTCAAAAAATATACAAAAGTAGAGAGACTTAAGGGCGTCTGGCTGGCTCAGTCAGGGGAGCATGTGACTCCTGATCTCAGCGTCTGAGCCCTGTGTTGGGTGTAGAGTTTTACTTCAAGAGAAAAATGGGGGTGACTGGGTGGCTCAGGCGGTCGAGTCTGACTCGATCTGGGCTCAGGTCATGATCTCATGGTTGTGCGATCCAGCCCTGGGTCCGGCTCTGAGCTGACAGTACACAGCCTTCTTCGGATTCTCCCTCTTCCTCTCTCTCCCTGCCCCTCCCACTGCCTCTTCCCTTCTCTAAAATAACATTTTTAAAAAGAAAAAAAAAAGCAGAAGGAAGAGAATCATGGAGTAGCTCATCAGCTCACCACCGTTTCACTCTCTCTCTGCCCTCCCTTGGAATTTGTAATTTCTCCTCCCGGGTTTTTTTCCCCCCTTTTATGTTGGACATTTTCACTCCCCTGGACGGGATAATCTGACGTTTCATCGCCTCTCCCGTGGATGTAGCGTTGGTTGTGGCAGAAACTTTATTCCAAGATTCCTTCAGGGATTTGTCTTTGTAGCCAAGTCTTGCAAGTCCAAACCCAGTTAGAGACGTTTAAAAAAAAAAAAAAAAGCCTCTTTTGCAAATCTTGCAAATCAAAAGCCTTGGCTTTCAAGATTATTATCTCTGCCATGCATTTCAAAAGCCTGTTTAGGAACTTGGTGAAAGCCAAGAATTTGGCTGTTCGGCGGTTTCTTTGTTTGAATCGGTTTGGGTCAAGCCTCTCCGAGGGATGTATAATGATTTCAGGCCCAACCTCAGGACTGGGTTTGGTCGGGAGAGGGGTCACCGGTTTCTTTTAAAAAGGGAACAAACATAGCATTGCTGCGTGTGCAAAACATGCAACCGACTTATTTTTGTTGTCAGAATAATTTTAGTGAATTGCAACGATTTCTCAGAACGCTCGCAGATGTGATGTGCATTCCTCTGTTTTTCTTTCCTATTATTATTATTTTTTAACTTTCTCTTAAGGGTACTTATTTATTTTGAGAGGGGGAGAGAAAATGAGCGCCGCGGAGGGGCAGAGAGAGAGGGAGACAGAGAACCCCAAGCAGGCTCTGTCTGCTCGGTCACCACGGAACCTGGCCTGAGGCTCGAACTCACACACAGCAAGGTCACGACCTGAGCCTAAACCGACACTTAACCGAGTGAACCACCCAGGCGCCCCGCAACCCCGTTTCCCCCCTATGTTTTTAAGCTCTTCAGCTACCATTTCTCCTAATTTAAACTCTCGCCAGACCCGCACTCCCAACTCTGGGGTTCTCTGGACTGCGTAATGAGATCTCTGTACTGAATAAATCAGTGTCCTAGGTGTTCCTCAAAGAACAGCTTCTCAGGGCTGCACCAGTCCGGGCTGGCACACCAGGGGCTTGGCTGTCACCCGATGCTCCTGCTCTGCCTTGCATCATCTGATTTCCCGTCATAAGCACTGGCACTGATGTCGAAGTTAGTCACCTGTTTAAAAAAAAAAAAAAGTGTGATTTTCCTTTCCAGGCGAATCCAGTGAAATTTCCCAATGTTTTCCAACGGCAGACGTCTCCCAGAGGAATCAGGACTCAGCCAGACAGGATAATTCGGGCCCAGACATGATACACGCAGTAGGGGAAGCAAGGCTGGTCGGCGGGGAGCCGCTTACTGAGAATAGCATCGCTGGTGTTTATCCTGCGCTCCGCCAGCAGCTCCCCCGGTGACCCCACATGCCACCGCCCGGCTCTGTTTGCAAACGGGCAGTTTTCCCGAGGACAAAGTCGGAATAGCCTTGTGTCCGGGTAGTGAGAGGCAAGAACCCTTGTGTGCTTTTCTTTAAGTGGACCAAATGATCATAATCGGGTGTGATTTTTTTTTTTTTTAGAAAAGCGAGGGATTTTTAAAAATGTTTTGAGACATTTAAGGCAATAAAAAATAATGTTTTGTTTATTTAGAGAGAGAGAGAGCTTGCACATGGTAGGGGCAGAGAGAGACAGGCAGAGAGAGAATCCCAAAGAGTCCCAGGGTGGACTCAATCCTCTGAGCCACCTGCGCGCCCTGGGTGATTTTTTTTAAAATAATACAGTTTTAGAACCGTTTTAGTTTACAGAAAAGTTGTGAAGATAGTGCCAACAATTTTCCATCTCCCTCCCACCCACTTTTCCCTATGATTTTCCCATGTTATAGATATCTTACGTGATTATCACGGATTTGTCACAATTCACCAATGTTTTTTATTTTTTTTATTTTTTTGTCTTTTTTTTCAGTGTTTATTTTTGAGAGAGAGAGCGTGAGAGCGGGAGGAGGGGCAGAGAGGGGGGAACACAGAACTCTAAGCAGGCTCCAGGCTCTGAGCTGCCAGCACAGAACCGGAGGAGGTCCCAACCCACCAACCGCGACACCCTGACCTGAGCCAAAGTCAGATGCTCAACCGACGGAGCCACCCAGGTGCTCCATAAATAAAAACTTAGGGGCGCCTGGTGTCTCGGTTGGTTAAGCGACTGACTTAGGCTCAGGTCATGATCTCGGGTTTGTGAGTTCCAGCCCCGCGTCGGGCTCTGTGCTGACAGCTCGGAGCTTGGAGCCTGCTTCCGGTTCTGTGTCTCCCTCTCTCTCTGCCCCTCCCCCACTCATGCTCGCTTGCTCTCTCTGTCTCGGTCTCTGAAAAATAAATAAACACTAAAAATTTTTAAAAATAGGGGCGCCTGGGTGGTTCAGTGGTTAAGTGTTTGACTTTGTCTCGGGTCACGATCTCACGGTTCGTGGGTTCGGGTCCCATGTCCGGCTCTGTGCTGACAGCTCAGAGCCTGCTTCGGATTCTGTGTCTCCCTCTCTCTCTGACCCTCCCCTGCTCATGCTGTCTCTCTTTCTCTCTCTCTCAAAAATAAATAATAAAAAAAAAATAAAAATAGAACTACCTTACGACCCAGCAATTGCACTACTAGGTATTTATCCAAAAGATACAAAAAAATCCTGATTCGAAGGAGCATATGCACCCCAGTGTTTACAGCCAACAGCCAAATTATGGAAAGAGGCAAATGTCCATTGACTGACGAATGGATAAAGAAGATGTGATGTATATATACAATGGAATATTACTGAGCAATCAAAAAGAAGGAAATGTTACCATCTGCAAAACATAGATGGAACTAGAGTGTGTTATGCTAAGCGAAATAAGTCAGTCAGAGAAAGACAAATATATGATTTCACTCATGTGTGCAATTTAAGAAACAAAACAGATGAGCATAGAGGAAGCGAAGGAAAGATAACACAGTGGGAGACAAACCATGAGAGACTTGGGCGCCTGTGTGGCTTGGTCAGTTGGGTGTCTGACCTCGGCTCAGGTCATGATCTCACGATTCGTGGGGTCAAGCCCCGCGTCGGGCTCGGTGCTGACAGCTCAGAGCCTGGAGCCTGCTTCCTGTTCTGTGTCTCCCTGTCTCTCTGCCCCTCCCCTAATCATGATCTGTCTCGCTCTGTCTCAATAATAAATAAACATTAAAAATTTTTGAACAAAACTAAAAAAAGAAAAAAAACGCAAAAGATCCTTAAATACAGAGAACAAACTGAGGATTGCTGGGCAGGAGGATGGGCTGAATGGTGATGGGCATTAAGGAGGGCACTTGTTGGGTTGGGCACTGGGTGTTGGATATAAGTGATGAATTTATAATTTCTATTCCTGAAATCATTATTACACTCTATGTTAGCTAACTTGGATTTAAATTTAAAAATGCACACGGGGCGCCTGGGTGGCTCAGTCGGTTAAACATCCGATCTTGTTTTCAACTCGGGTCATGAGCTCACGGTTGGTTTCATGTTCAAAATCTGCATCGGGCTCTGCACTGAGCATGGAGCCTGCTTGGGATTCTCTCTCTCCCTCTCTCTCTCCCCCTCCCCTGCTCACACTGTCTCCGTCAAATTAAATAAACTTAAAACCTTAAATAAAAGTAAAAAAGAAAACCCCACACAAAATCATGTGTGGCGGGGGGACCTACTATGAAAATGTTGTAATTAACAATTACTGCAACATCCAGTTCTTTGAGACGGTGTGAGGCAGGGTCACATGACTGGCTCTGGCCAACAGATTATGATCAGAAGTGATGTGTCACTTCCTCTCTGAGGGAGCAAAAAGCCACTATAAGACTCTCCAGGCTTGTCTTCCCCTTCGCAGGGGGCGGAGTCCCAAGACAGATGCCATCTGCATCCCTGAGTCACAGAGCATCACCCCGCTGAGGTCAGCAGTCTGGACCCAGAGCAGGCTTTGCCTGAGCAAAATTTAACTTCCGTGGGGTTCACTGATTCAATCTTCTTGTCTATGTGGTTCGATCACTGACGTAGCTTAAGCCATCCTGCCTAGTATATCCTATGTTTGAATGGTCCCAGACACCGTGTGTTTGGAGGCTGCAGGGCACCATCCTGCACCCAGGCCTCTCCTGTTCTCTTACAAAAGCCTGTTGCCCTGCGCCCCAGGGGCTGCTGTGCTGGTTTTTTTTTTTCAGTTGACATCTAACTGGCAAGTGACACGTAACACTGCGTTAGTTCCAGGCGTACAACGTAATGACTCAATATTCATAAATACCGTTAAATGATCACCACGGTAAATTTAGTTACCATCCATCACCACCTGGCTTTACCAACCCTTTCTCCTTGTGAATGGACCTTTTGAGATTTACTCTTTCAACAACTTTCAAAGGTACGATGCAGAATTATTGACTCCAGTGTCCATGCTATACGGGTGCTGTTATTTTAAGAAGGAAAGAAAATTTCTCTGTGATTCTGGGATTCGGATCTGCCAGCGCCGCGGTTGGGCAGAGCTGGGGGAGATGTGCACACTGGCTCCTGTTCCTCGTGGGGGGAGCCTCGGGGGTGTCCCCAACCATCCACACCTCGAGGCATTCACACCCTGTGTAATCGCCTTCCCTATGGTGTGGGCTGAACTCCCTGACTCGCCTCCAACGAATAGAATATAGCCAAAGTGGTGGATGTCACCCCCAAGGGTAGGTTATAAAAAACGGTCATTTCTGTCTTGGGGTCCTTCTTTCTCTTCCTCTGCTGAAAAGAATCCAGCTGCCCCATGGAGGCTTCATTAACATAACTGTCACCCAAACTTTCCTTTCCTGACGGAGACGACAGTACATTCCCGTGTAATGCCTCCTTCCGGTCCTTCCTGGTCCTCCGCCTCCTCCCCAGGCAATCTTTCATCAGTTTTCTGTGGCTACAGATCAATTTGCATTTTCTGTAAAGGGAATGAATCATAAAGCATGACCCTCCTTTTTTTTTTTTTTTTTTTTTTGTCTGGCTTCTTCCACGTAGCGTAGTTATTTGGAGATTTACCCATGTTGTACTGCTTTCCGAGAGTTCATTTCTTCCCCCCACCCCCCCATACCCATCCTGGGTTAGGACGCACCAGGGTCCTTTAATCCGCCTACTAGTAGCACGTTCAGGTTGCTTCAGTTTCTGTGTATTGCAGAGTGATACAGGGAGGTGCCTGGGTGGTTCAGTTGGTTAAGTATCTGACTTCAGCTCAAGTCATGATCTCACTGTTCATGAGTTCAAGCCCCGCGTCAGGCTCACTGCTGTCAGTGCACAGCCTGCTTCAGATCCTGTCTCTCCAGCTCTCTCTGGCCCTCCTCCACCCAAATACATAAATAGGAAACAAAAAAAGATTTAAAAAAAGAGCATGTAGGTGTAAGTGTGGACATAGGCCTCCTTTTTGCTAAATACCTAGGAGTGAAATGGTGGAGTCTTATTATAAGTGTATGTTGAATTTTATTTTATTTTGTGAAGTTTGTTTTTGTTATTTTTTTACGTTTATGTTTATTTTATTTTTTTTAAGTTTATTTAATTTTGAGACAGAGAGAGCATGAGTGGGGAGGGGAGAGAAAGAGGGAGATAGAGAATCCCAAGCATGGCTGGAACTCATCAACCATGACCCGACTGAGCCGCCCAGGCACCCCTGCTTACTGTTATTTTTGAGAGAGAGAGAGAGAGAGAGAGAGACAGAGTGTGAGTCAGGGAGGAGCAGAGAGAGAGGGAGACACAAAATCTGAAATAGGTTCCAGGCTCCGAGCTGTCAGCACAGAGCCGGATGTAGAACTTACGAACCACAAGATCATGACCTGAGCTGAAGTTGGACGCTTAACGGACTGAGCCACCCAGGCACCCCTATTTTTTTATTTTTAAAGTAATCTCTACATGATTGGATATTACTCAAGTCTCTAACTCACAATCATGAGATCGAGAGTCAAATGTCCTACTGAGGCAGCCACGCACCCTCTATATTGAATTAAATTTGTTTTTAAGTTTATTCATTTATTTTGAGAGAGAGAAAGAGAGTAGGGGAGGGGCAGAGATAGAGGAAGAGAGAAAATCTCAAGAAGGTTCTGCACTATTAGCGTGGAGCCTGATGTGGGGCTCGAACTCATCAACCATGAGATCATGACCTGAGCCAAGACCAAGATTTTTTTGGCTTTTAATGGACTAAGCCACCCAGCACCCTCCTGTATGTTGACTTTTTAAAGAAACTCTTGACTTATTTTTCAAACTGCTTGTACCATTCTACAGTCCCCACAGCTACTCTGTAGTGTGTTTAATAAGCCTGGCACTAACCCAGTAAATGCCAGAGGTCCCAATCTCTGGGACAGCCATTTCCCACCACCCCTCCCATTCCAAATGCTCCCCAGAATGGGACAATATGACCACCTCTGCTAGACCAGAGGCATTCTTGTTCCAGTGCTGGGAACCCCCATTTATGAACCATCGAAGAAAGCTTGTGAACCCATATTCCTGCTTTTACTTCTTTTGTTTTTATTTTAAGACAGCGAGAGAGCACAGGAGGGAGAAGGGGCAGAGGGAGAGAGAATCCCAAGCAGCTTCCACGCTGAGTGGTGCAGAGGGAGCCTGACCCAGGGCTCGATCCCGCAACCCTGGGGTCATGACCTGAGCTGAAATCTAGAGCTGGAGGCTCGACCGAGTGAGCCACCTCGGTGCCCCTGTGAACCCGTATTTCTGAACCGAGTTCATGGTAGCCTGAGGTACGAGATGGTAACAAGATGTGACCAGTGCTACATCTTGGCTTGGCTTTGCATTTTGTGGTTCTTTGGTTTCTGAAAAGACCGAACTGCTCTTTATTTAGAGAACCACGGTTTATACGGAGTGGAGAAACACCACGTGGTGGTTGGAACTTATAGTCAGGACCCATTTGCTTTCTATTCTTAACTTTGTCCCTGGCGCCCCCCGCCTCCCAGAGCCTCCCTGGGGTAAAAATAAGTGGTACTTGGTAATCCCCAGCTGACAGGTGGTACTTACATCAAAAGTACACCTGAACTCAGCTAATTTGCTCTAATCATCTATGCCAGCTGGTGAGCGGGGTGGGGTCGGGATCATTGTGATGCAACCACCACGGGTGCATTGCAGGACGCCACTGAACACTGTTGTGATCCCTAAAACCGTCATCCCTGGACTTTATCAGGCTGGAGTGTGCAAGGGAGTCCTCAGGAGGGCTCCTTAAAGCACAGACTGCCTGGTCCCACCCCAGAGATTCTGATTTCAGGTATCTGAAGAGGTGTTTGAGAATCTTCCTTCCTTCCTCACTCCCTTCCTTCCGTCCTTCCTTCCTTTCTTCCCTTCCTTCCTTCTCTTTTGTACGCTCCATGCAGAGCCCAAAGCAGGGCTTGAACTCACAACCCTGAGATCAAGACCTGAGCTGAGATCAAGAATCAGATGCTTAACTGATTGAGCCACCCAAGCACTTCCCCACTTTTTAAAAAATTCGAAAAAAATTTTAGCAGCCGCTAGGTGACTCAGTCAGTTAAGCATCCAACTTTGGCTCAGGTCATGAGCTCAGAGTTTGTGAGTTCGAGCCCCACATCAGGCTCTCTGCTCTCGGTGCCCACTTGGGATCCTCTACCTTTCTCTATGCCTTTCCTCTGCTCTCATGCACACTCTCTTTCTCAAAAATAAACAGAAACAGGGGTGCCTGGGTGGCTCAGGTGGTTGAGCATCCAGCTTCCGGCTTCGGCTCAGGTCATGAACTCAGGGTTTGTGGGTTCAAGCCCCACGTCTGGCTCTGTGCTGACCGCTAGCTCAGCCTGGAACCTGCTTCAGATTCTGTGTCTCCCTCTCTCTCTGACCCTCCCCTGCTCATGCTGTCTCTGTGTCTCTCAAAAATAAATAAAAAACAAACAAAAATGTTTAAAATACATAATTGTAAAAAAATTTTAATAAAAAATAAACAGAAACAAATTTTGAAAATTTTAAATTAGTTTTTATTTTATTAAAATTTACATTAATTAATTTTTTTTTAATTTTAGAGAATCTTCATTTCTAGTAAGTTCACATTTGGCACAGTTGCTGCTGATCCTGGAGCTGGTCTCTGAGACGTGTTTATTTCCTGGAAGTCTTTATTGGTCAATGTAAAGTCCAGCTAAGTCAGTGACCTTCAGCTGGGGTGATTCTGTCCACCAGGGGGCAAAATCTGGAGACAGTTTTGGTTGCCATAATTGGGGTAGTGGGCACCGGTACTGGCATCTGGGGGTAAAAGCCACGTCTCAATGCAAGAGACAGCCACCCACAGGAGCTTTTTGATGAGAAACCCAGACATGTCGAGGAAAACAAATAAATTAGAAGATTATTTTATTATCACAAGGCGTGAATATTATGCAGCCATTAGGAATAATGCTCCTTAGGCCTTTTATTTTTATTTTTTTCCCTTAGACATGTTTATGTATTTTTGAGAGAGCATAAGCAGGGGAGGGGCAGAGAGAGAGGGAGACGGAGAATCGCAAGCAGGCGAGACTTTGGGCTCAGCAAGGAGCCAGACTTTGGGCTTGAACTCATGACCAGTGAGTCGGAGGCTTAACTGACTGAACAACCCAGGTGTCCCATTTTCTTGGACCTTTTTAAAACGTGGGGAACTGTTTATGATGGGGGGGGGATAAAAGGAGTATATTCAACATTATCAGTGGTTTCATTACTTTTCCTTATATTTTATCACTTCCTTTAAAATGTTCTTGTTTCTTGTGTGTACTTATTTATCATTGTCTCCATTTACAAGGACTTAATCTCATGGTGTAGTTTGGGAGATTGTGAACTAGTTGGTGGATACATGGCTGGGGAAACCCAAGGGCTTGTAAGTCAAATCAGTGGCAGGTTCTTAACGGACCCTCTGAAAACAAAATCTCTTGTTTGCAGCATTTGCTGATTTTCATGGTGTAAACAGGCCTGCCTGGCTGAATTCAAGCCGCCCTCCCCTGCTCATGTTCTCGCTCTCCTTCTCATTCAAAAATAAACATTAAGGGGCACCTGGGTGGCTCAGGCGGTTGAGCATCCGGCTTTGGCTCAGGTCATGATCTTACGTTCGTGGGTTCGAGCCCCACGTCGGGCTCTGTACGGACAGCTAGCTCAGAGTCTGGAGCCTGCTTCTGATTCTGTGTCTTCCTCTCTCTCTGCCCCTCCTCGCTCATGCTGTCTCTATCTTAAAAATAAATAAAACATTAAAAAACAACAACACATGAAGAGACATGAGAGGTGTAGAATAAGTGGGAGGCCCCCGGCGCCCCACCCCCACCCCGTCCCCGCGAGGGGGCGGGGCGGGGTCCACCGGCCTTGCGGGCAAAAATAAACCCAAAACAACAAACCACAGATTTTAGGAAACTCCAGGAATCACTTAGCAGGCAGAAGCTGGAGGCCTGAGAAACAGCGTTATCATGAGCCTGCTTTAGCCCAAGCTTTAGCCCGAGCCCTGGGCACCACTGGCGGAGTTCTCACAAGTCGGGAAGGCCACGGGCAGTCTTTGTGAGAGCGCATTTAGTTGCCTGTGATTCACGGTTCAGAGAGCAGTCGGAGAGATCCTTCGGAACCCAAGGGCGGTCTGATCACTGGCAGCGCTTGCAGCTGCCGTTCTGGGCCGAGGACCAGCCCGGGAAGGCACAGTGTTGCAATGGGAAAAGTTGCATAAAAGGTGGGTGAAACCAACAAGAAAGCACAAAGAGCACCCTCCGATTTCTCCAAACTACAGGATATTACATTTATTTAGCACCGTGCACATTACTGCGTCCTTTACATATAACGACCAATGGGTTGTGTTCAGAGACCCAACCACAGCTGCTCCTATAAACTAGAGGGTTTTTTCCTACTTAAACAGTGGTCTGAGGACACCCACAAATTCATCAGACTTCCTCCTTTCCGCTCCACCATTCTAGGCATATGGCTTCCTTCCTCAAGGTTACCTCATGGCCAAAGATGGCTGCTGGAACCCTGGCTACCTTGTTTGAGCCCCGGGGAACAGGAAGGAGGAAGAAACAAGAGCAGGAGACCAAGCCAAGTCACTTCCTTTTAAATAGCTTTCCTGGAAGCCCCACCCCAGAGACTTCCTCTTAATTATTTCATCATTCTCGCTCCCCTGCAAAGGAGGCTGGGAAATGTAGTCCTTAAGCTGGGCACGCCGCCCACTTGAATACAATTTAGGCTCTGTTCGCAAAAAAAAGAACTGTGGAATGGATATTGGGAGGGAAGCTTGCAGTCTGAATATGCTTATATCATCCCATTCTGTGCTCAGTTTTGAGAGACTTTTCGGAGAATTATTTCCCCCACAGGGTCTGAGATTCTTCGACATTTTTTCTGTATCTCAAATAAACAGATGAGCAGTATTTTCTTTTTCTCTCTTTTTCCTTTTTCAGAAAGAGAGAGGGAGAACATGAGCAGGGGAGAGGGGGAGAGGAAGGGAGGGAGGGAGGGAGAGAGAGAGAGAGAGAGAGAGAGAGAGAGAGAATCTTAAGGAGGCTCCACCCCATGCCCAGGGTTCATGATCTGAGATGAACTCAAGAGTCAGATGCTCAATCCACTGAGTCACCCAGGCGCCCCAAGACTAGCAGTATTTTCTGTTTTTTTAGGAAAGGTAGAATTTACTCGCCCAAGGGAAGCTCTATTTTATAGCAAGGGGAGGAGGACGTAGAAGGCTCTCAAATTTTGTCAAAAATCTCTTTTTTCAAAATTTAACTTTGTTTTCTGTGTTTCCATGGATAACAAGAGTTTAGGGAGAAGTACGTGCCTGTAATTTACCAAGAGAGGTGAGCTGTGACCACATTCGGTCACAGAAAAAGCAAGAACACGGATCAGAACGGGTCTCTCCCACTCTCCTTCCCCCACCTTCCAGAACAGCAGGTGGCCGTGCCCATGCAGGGACTGAAATGTGAGGTGGGAGGCTCCATGCTTACCTTCAACAAGCCACCCCACCTTTGGAGTCCACGGACAAAGAACCTCAGTCTTGGTAGGGAGCTGAGTGCAGCATGGGCTCGGTCTAGATGTGGCATTTTTAAATATATCCCCAATTCTATGGCATGCCTTCCTTCAAAGGGTAGAGCCAATCCCTCCGGCCTTGAATATGACCCAGACTTAGTGGCTTGCTCCTGCGGTAGGGACAATACACATATAGGCTACAGGACTTCTGAGGCCAGACCCGACAAAGGAGGACTTCCTCCAGGCATTTCCGCCAGGCATTCTCCCTCAGCTCACCCCACCCCCTCGCCCGGTGGGGGCGGGGGGCACCCAGCTGCCCAGTCTTGTAGCAAAAGTGAAATTCAGAAACCAACTCACGAGTGTCCTTAAGGTCAACATTGGTCCTAAACTTGAGCAGTGTATTAAAACCCAAAGAGTATTGCCTTTATTTAAATGTATATGCTGTGAAATGTTTAACAAAGGAGGTTTGATTTTAGCTTGTTATTTTTATTGGCCTTTCCTGTGCTTGCAGTGTTATTTGACTTTTCTTGCATCTTTTGACTCACGCCCTTGACTCTAACTTTGACCTTTCCTGGCAGTAATTAATCTAGAAGGCCGCGAGTGTGGGCTACTGTGATGAACACACGCGACACGGAGCATAAGAAGCTGTTATCACGCCATCTCCCGACGTTTCTGTGTGGTGGGCCAGGGGGCAGTTGCCATCACAGTTCTAATTCCATCTTGTGAACAAATAGCCTGGGGAGTGGGGGAAGGCTTTCCAAGCCTGATGCAAAACTCAGGAGCCATAAATTCAAAGACGGAACTATTTAAAAAAATTTTCCAGGGGCGCCTGGGTGGCTCAGTCGGTTAAGCCTCCGACTTTGGCTCAGGTCAGATCTCACGTTTGTGGGTTCGGTCCCCGCATCAGGCTCTGTGCTGACAGCTAGCTCAGAGCCTGGAGCCTGCTTCCGGTTCTGTGTTTCCTTCTCTCTCTGCCCCTCCCCCTCTCATGCTTTGTCTCTCTTTGTATCAAAATAAAACATTAAAAAAAAAAGTTAAAAAAAAATTTTTTTCCAAGGCAAGAAAAACGGAAAAGGATACACAAAATAAAAAGCCAACGACAAACTGGGAAACTAGACTTGTCAAAGTACAGCCATAAGGAGACATCCTTTTGTCACTCCTCTGATCAGCAAAGTTGGTTTTTTTAAAACTATTACTAAGACTATGGACAAACATCACACATGTACTTATGGGAGACGGGTCAGCTGCTCTGCCGGTCAGAAGGGCATTTTCTTTTTTTGTGTGTGTAATGTTTATTTATTTATTTTTGAGAGAGAGAGAGAGAGAGAGAGAGAGAGAGAGAGAGTGCAAGCAGGGGAGGAGCAGAGAGGGAGACACAGAATCTGAAACAGGCTCCAGGCTCTGAGTCCTCAGCACAGAGCCCAAAGCAGGGCTCGAACCCACAAACTGAGAGATCATGATCTGAGCCGAAGTTGGACGCTTTAGTGACCGAGTCACCCAGGCGCCCCTCAGAAGGGCATTTTCGAAGTCTCTTATTGTAAGATTTAATAGATGGAGGCAGAGATGAGAGGAAAGAAAGAGACCAAGTTATGGAGCCAAGAAAGCCTTTATTGGGATCTGCGATTCCCGGCCGAGGTTCCGTGACCCTGGAAGTGGGGAGTCAGGGAAGTCGTGCCTGGTACGGGAGGGGTGAGGTATTTTATGGGTGAAAGACTTCCTTCCGGTCCTGGGAGGGCAGACCACCAAATAAGGGCATTTCAGGGACGTGGCGGGATGGAAGAGGTTGCCTCCTCTGTCAGGGTGATGGGAGGCTGGGCTTCATGATTGGCTGTTTTCAAACTGGCACGGGACATTCCAGGTCTGCAGGTGAGGGGTGGGGGGTCGTCGGTGCACGGAGTTTTTCTCCAACCCACAGCAAAATGGCCGCTCGGTTGCCATTTTAAGGTAACTCTTACACGTGTAAAGTATTTAATTCAGGGGCGCCTGGGTGGCTCAGTTGGTTAAGAGTCCAACTTCGGCTCAGGTCATGATCTTACAGATCATGAGTTCAAGCCCCACGTCCAGCTCTGTGCTGACATCTCAGAGCCTGAAGCCTACTTTGGATTCTATGTTTTCCTCTTTCTCTCTGCCCCTCCCCTGCTCATGCTCTGTCTCTCTCTCTCTCTCACAAAAATAAACATTAAAAAAAAATAAAAACAAAATATTTAATTCATATACTTTTTGACTGCAAAGTACTATTTCTGAGGACCCACATATGCACATGCATACAGGTACATACATGCAAGGAAGTTCACGGCAAAACATTTATACTGGGGTGTTCATTACAGCATTTAGAATCGCCAAAGATTGGTCACAACCTGCATTCCCATCAATAGGGGATCTATTAAATACTTAATCCATTGAGTGAAAGATTTCACAGTATTTTACTTTATTTTTTATTTGTTAAAATTTTTTTAATGTTTGTTTATTTTTGAGAGACAGAGAGATACAGAGTGCAAGCAGAGGGAGGGGTAGAGAGAGAGGGAGACACAGAATCTGAAGCAGGCTCCAGGCTCCGAGTTGTCAGCACAGAGCCTGACACAGGGCTCGAACTATGAGACCATGACCTGAGCCGAAGTTGGCTGCCCAACCAACTGAGCCAGCCAGGTGCCCCTACTTTATTTTTTGTTAAGTTTATTTATTTATTTTGAGAGGGAGGAGGGAGAGAGGGAGTCCCAAAGCAGGCTCCATGATGTCAGAGCACAGGCTGACATGGGGCTCAATCCCACGAACCGTGAGATCATGACCTGAGCCAAAGTAAAGAGTCCGCTGATCAACCAACTGAGCCACCCAGGCATCCCTTTCACAATATTTAAAAATAATCTACGTACTGACAACAAATGATGTTCAAATTATGTTATGAGGGAAAAAGTGTGCGATAGTTCTCATATAATGATCACGTGTTTTTCCTTAAAGGGGGCCGTACACGCACATAGTTACATATGCACGCACACAAGGACACCGTTTGCAAAGGTCACACTTTAGCTCCTGAGGACAGGGCTGAGGAGCATCCTGGATGGGGCAGGCGCAACGGCTTTCCACTTCTTACTTTCCGTTCTTCTGTGCAGGCGGGACTCTGCAGTTGAAACAAGCAGTACTTTTGTACCACTACTATTACTACTAAAACCAGTGAGTACAGAATACAGTACTTTTCCCAGGGGATTCAACCTCATGGAACCTAAAGGAAAGGAATTAACGGATGGCAAAGGTGCGTTGCACAGGGACCCGGAGTACGTGTTTCTGTCGTACGGAAACACTGAAAACAGCCAAACGCTTTCTGGTAGTGAGCATCCGCCTTCGGGTCAGGTCATGCTCTCAGAGTTTATGAGTTTGAGCCCCACACTGGGCTCTGAGCTGTGCTGACAGCTCAGAGGGAGGCTGCTTTGGGACTCCCTCTCTCCCACCTCCCTCTCAAAATAAATAAATAAACTTTAAAAAAAATAAAGTAGGGGCACCTGGCTGGCTCAGTTGGTTGGGCGGACAACTTCGGCTCAGGTCATGGTCTCATAGCTTGTGAGTTCGAGCCCTGTGTCAGGCTCTGTGCTGACAGCTCAGAGCGTTGAGCCTGCTTTGGATTCTGTGTCTCCCTCTCTCTCTGCCCCCGCCCCACCACTCCTGTTCAGTCTCTCAAAAAATAAAATGTTAAAAAAAACCTTTTTTGCCATAAAAATAACAGATTTTCAGATGTTTTTGTATTGTAATCGTTATTCAAAAAAATTCTTTTAATAATATAGAATCAACAGGTTGTGTTTTTGTTGCGCTTGTGCAAAAGGGGTAAGCCTCACGCTGTGTGCCTGATACTGGATGGATAAAGTGCACTTGATGCCTCCTGCTCCCACTCTGGTCGCCTGAAGACCTTGGGGTTCCCCTGTAACACTTTTGCCTGGCATGAACTTTTTGCGGTGTTCGCCAACCCCCTTTCTTCCTAAACCTTACTTAGCGGTTTAAAGATTCAACCAGGGGGAGCCTGGACGGCTCAGTCCCTTGGGCATCGGACTTCAGCCCAGGTCCTCACGGTTTGTGGATTCAGGCCCCTGCATCGGGCTCTGCTGACAGCTAGCTCAGAGCCTGCAGGGGGTCTTGACTCTGTCTGTCTCTCTCTCTCTCTCTCTCTCTCTCTCTGACCCTCCCTGCTCCCGCTGTCTCTCTCAAAAATAAAGAAAACGTTAAAATTAAAAAAAAAGGTTTCAACCACTAAGAAGACTGCCAAGATTGTGACCCTGAAGAAGTTGCTTTTTGGAGACGGGGGACCTGTGACAAGATAGATTACATTAGATAGTGATACGGGGTATAAAACAATAAAACAAGGCAACAGGAGCGTGGAGGGCTCTACCTACTCTAACAGGCTGGTATGACAAGAGCTCTGTGCTGACTGGCAGTTGAAGCAGAGCCATGAGAACTGAGCACACAGGGTTGCAGGAGTCCAGAGAGAGGGAACCCTGAGAGCAAAGGCCCTGAGGCAGAAAAGGGCTTGGTGTCCTGGGGAAACAAAGAAGGCCAGTGTGACTGGGCAGCACCAGCCAAGCAGAGGACAGAGGGAGATGAAAATAGAGGAGGGAGGCCCAGATCCTGCAGGGACTCATAGGTCAAAGTGAGGAGGTCAGACTTTAGTGGCTTTAAAGCCACTTGTTTTGCAGGGGCTTGAGGTGGCAGCTGGTGGGGGATGGTGGCCTGACCAACTTCTCCAGCCCCGGGTGGTTCCAACCCCTTAAGCCGGTGTCGGTGTCGGAGCGGGGAGCAACCGGGCGTTTTGCCTCTGTGCGGTCATCACCCGCCCGTTTGCGTGGCTGCTTCCGGTAGGGTGACGGGGCCGCAGGGGCGACATGGCCACCGGGCGGCGCGGGTTAACTGGAGGCCGGTCCGGTCCACTCGACTCGGCCACGCGTGTTCCGGCCGCGGGAGGCGAGGGCTGGCGCGTGACGCAGGCGGCCGCACGTGGCTCGACAGCGTGCTTGCCGGGACAGGTGCGGGGCGGACACCCACCCTGGCTTGGGCTCCCGGTCCGGCGTTCCGTGGTGCTGGCGGCCACCCGGGCGGACTGGCGGCCGCATCACGGGACCCTGTCCTCGAAGACGCTGGAAGGGCCCGCTGCGTATTTTGCTTCGGGTTCGGAGGCCCAAATTGCCCGTGCGAGAAATGGTACACTGAAATAAACAGATGGGGGAGCACTCTGCCAACTTGGACACAAGTTGGGCATTTCCTTCTCTTTCTCCACGTTTCTCCACCCCTTTGGAAGCCCGAGCGGCTGGAGCAGGCGGGCTGCCACCCCCGACACCCAGGCGTCCCCAAGGCGCGGTGGCCAGACTTAATTTTGTGTCTCCTGGGGCTGGGAAGCGCCTGAAAAGCCCCCGCGGGGCGCGGTCGCTGGGCCGCGTCACGTGACTCCGACTCGACGCCTCGCGGGGGGTGGTGGTGCTCGGCAGCGAGCAAGCAAGTGCGCATGCGTACTTTTATCTTATTCCCCCTCCCCCCACCTCTTGGTTGGCTCGGACGCAACCACTGTCAGCTCCTCCCCCTCCTCCTCCATCCTTCCTGTCATATACTCCCTTTCCCCCGCCCATTGGTTACGTCAGGCAGACAGGCCGGCGAACCAATCGCAGGGCTGTAGTCAGAGGCCGGCACGCGGAACCTGTCGGATCGGGCCAATGGGAGCCCTCGATGAGGACGCGCCCCAACCTGGCCAGAGAGCTGAGGCCGAGAGGGCGGTGCTTCCCCAGTCAGCATGTGGGCGGGGGAGGGCGGGGACCAGCAGCCGCAGAGGCGTCGACGGCGGCGGCGACGACGACGTTCCTCAGTCTTCGGGGTGGGCTCGGCGGCGTAGGCCGGGCTGTACTGAGGGCTGGGCGGTCAGCGGCAGCGGCCTTAGGAGGGCCGCGGCGCCATGGGGGGGCGGTAGACGGGTTCGGGCCGGCGACGCGAGGGGCCGCGGCGACCTTCA
>NC_043707.1:7075280-7108612 GCF_006229205.1 Suricata suricatta
GAGGTGGCGGGGCCGGCCCATTGTGCCCCGAGCCGGCCTCGGGGCGGGGACGGGGAGGGGGCGCCTCCGGCGGCCGCGGCTCGGCTGCGGGGGGACTGCGCCTCTGGGCCCCGCGGCTGGTCCCTGTCCCCGCCGCGAACCCTCCCCCTCCCGACTGCCGTCCTCGCACCGAATGTAGGATCCCGAAACCCTGGTACAAAATGGCGAAACCTAATATGGCCGTTCGGAGTGATTGACGCCCAAATAACATGTCTTTCTCTGTCTCTCCCTCTCTGTCTGTGTCTTTTGTGTTTCTTTTTTTCTCCCCCCCCGCCCCCACTTTTTCAGACCGAGTGTGTCAGCAGCCAGGACTTTCTCTCTGGGTCCCCTTCCAAAACGCAGCCACCGCCGTCACCAACCTCTACAAAGGTAAAGATAACCTTGCTGCATTGCCGCCTAAGGGGAAGGGCAGCTTGCGTCAGGCGTGGAGTCCTTGGTTTCGAGCGTATTGGACACCCTTGCCCGGCCTGTCCGGGTCTTTGCTGCTGCCCAGTCCAGCCCCTGGGTGCCCGGACTCCGTGGTGGGTAGAGAGCCCCGGGGGGGTGGGGGGCGGAGGGCCGTCACGTCGCTGGTTCTCAGCTGGGGCGTTTGTGAGTGTCCTGCCGAGTGGGGGCTGCAGAATAAATCCCGCCCTGCGGGAGCCGCGCTCCGGTCCCCGAGTGTCGCCAGTGCTGAGCCAGGCAAGACGAGAGGCGATGGTTTGGTGCCACAGACCGACGCGAGCACCTCCTGGGGAGGAGTGAGGCTTGGGCAGCTTAGCGCAGGGTCCTCGCTCTATCGGAAGTGCGTTGAAAGCTCATTGGATTAAGCTGTGTGCACGTTAACCAACTCTTCGTCGCTAGCAACTCCGAATAATTGTTTTCAAAGCCGTCCTGGGTCAGGAAACGTGTTATCAGAGCTCGTGTTGGTAGATTTGGGCTTTATGATAGTGTTTTTTTGGAGCTCCTCTCCCCCTCCCCCACTGACCTGAAGATCTGTAAGTGACCGTTCTTGCTCCCTGTGTGCGCTCACTGACCCTGGCGCTAGGTTTTGTGTCTTTCTGGTGTTGAGGATCTGGAAATTTGGCTTTGATGTTTCTTGGCGGCGAGGTTCCTATGGAGACGGGATTAGAATTTGTTAATCTTAGGAAAAATGTGATTAAGTCAAATGCTTTCAAACTTTGAGAAGTTGCTCTTAACAGTAATGGGCTTTTTGCACTTCAGAATTCTCAGGCCAAGTTGAAGCACAGGCCGTGGGGTGACTTCTCAGGTTCTTATTTTTGCAGAGGGATGCGAGTGGGGGCAGCATTCTGTAGGAAACATGGCCTTTACCGTGAGATTTCCTGGATGGAATTTGCAGTGTTTTGGGATAGGAGTTTGAAAACAAACTGGTTCACGGAATGTTGATTTTAGGGAAGGAGGAACTCAGTCTAGGCTTATGAGAAAAGGGGAACACAGATGGTGTCCCAGTGGTCATCTTCTCTTTTATGTAGGTTGAGTTCTCTAAATTTTGACGTTGAGTGAATTACTCTAACATCTATCTGTGCTTGAGGGTATTAAGCATTGTCTGGAATGGCTCTTGGTTTCATCCAGAGAATTTTGAAATACTTAATACCCATCTGAAAAACTCCTTTCTTGGTTGCTGTGTGGTCAGTCTTCTAAGAATCACATAGGTTGAATTTGATCAACGTGCGTTAAGAGATCGTCTACCCCCGGCCCGAGCCCTCGGCACCACTGAGCTCCTTGCCCCGCGCAGTGTATGGTTTCTGGTTTCCGTAAGGTCACGAGTCATGAATAGAGCTGAATGGTATGTAGTCTTTTGTGCCTGGTTTCATCCCTTCCCAGGTTTCTGAGATTGATCCTTTTGAGTTCTTGCTGAAGCTGAAGGTGTTAAACTCTGAACCCCCCCCCCTTTTGTTGTTGTTGTTGTTGTTGAGTCCCATTTTGTTTGTGAGGCATTACAGTTTACCATTTGTTTGTTGCAGTTGCTTTTTGCTTGTAGCTGGGGGATGGCACCATTCTTGGTGCTTATGTATGCCAGGGTCTTTGCCTAGGCCATGGAAAAATATGACTCTTTAGATTTTGTGTTGGTTTTGGTGCTGTTGTGTGCTTTTGTGATGTATCTCTGTAGAATTAAACCTGGCAGTTTTGTGTCCTTCCTTACGTAAGAAGATGGGTTCAGAAGCTGCCCTTTGAAAATTCTCCCTAATTTGATGACGGGATTTGAAATTCATTTTTATAATATATTCGTGGTCTCCGTTGAGAGAATTTAATGAGACCTTCATTTAAAAAAAAAAATCATGTGATGTTCTTGGGTTATTGTGAATATTAGATCATTAGAACCTGTTTTCTTTTATGCCCTGTTACTGTAGAAGTAAATCTATCCTTTACCTGTTAGGAAAGGTAAGTTGTGGTTTGTGGGATTTTGTAGTGGAGCAGCATAGTCTGAACTCACTCACGGAGAGGATCATGCTCTGCAGAGCCTCACAGAGCCTCAGGCCTCTCTTTTTCAGGGTGAAGTCTTTGGGGACCAGGAATGCAGCTGTAGGAATAATTAGGTGCCTTAAATAGAACCGGTACCATTAGCGGGGTAGTGTCACCAGAGCACGCAGCGGGGAGTAGTGGCCCATGGAAATCGTTCCTAGCTCTGATGAAACGTTTACGTGTAGTTTATAAGGGAAGATTTGGAGGGGTCTCTTTAAGTGGACAGTGCTTCAGTATTTTGTGTGATTAAACATTAATCTGGCAAGCTAAAAATGGCTCTTTTTGCAGGCTGGGGGGAGAGAGGTTGGCACTTTTGCCAGGTTCTGGATAACTCCTAAAAGGAAGTTCAGAAAGTTCACTGGAAGTTCGGGATGGAGGTAATGCTTATCTGAGGACCTTTTGATTGCTTGTGGGCTTTTGAAAAATCAAGTGTTAGTTACTTGGTTTGACTCGAGGATTTACGGGAGAGTGAGTTGTCCCTCAGTGTGGACAGAATTTAGCCGAATGGAGTGTGTGGTTCCTTCTATTCTGTGTGGTAGGGCCAGACTTTGGTATCCTCTTGGAAAGGGGAAGAAGAAATCTTGATTGTCGGGTTCTCAGCTTTATCTTGATTTGGTAAATCCAAAGAGGGCGATATTCATTCACTTTGCAGTCAGGTTCTGGTTCTGGCCTAGTACAGTTTTGATACCTGTACCTGAAGAGCTGTGTGAAAAGTTACGGTCACTCCAGGTTCATGCTTACCTGGGAAATACCGCTCCACACCTAGTGGTTTGCATCTTAAAGCTCCCTGCCCCCCCCATCCTGCATTTTCCCGGGTGCCAGTTGCATTGTTTCCTGACTCCTCCGTAGGAAAGTATTGGTCTACTTAGGCTAACTTTCTTCTCTTTGGGGGGGGGGGGGGGCTCTGCCCAGAAGAGAGGATGGACTGGTGGTTTTCCTCTGGGACAAGGCTGATCGAGCCTCGGCCGTGAGTAAAGTGGGTGCCAGCACCTTAGTTGATCAGCAGAGAGCCCTTGAGCCAGTGCTTGATCACATCCCATAGGGCCACTTTTCAGCATTTCCCTGACTCTTTTTTTTTTTTTTTAATGTTAATTTTGAGAGAGAGTGAGTGGAGTAGAGGCAGAGAGAGAAAGAGAATCCGAAGCAGGCTCGGGGCTGTTTCCACAAAGCTTAATGTGGGGCTCGAGCCCATGAACTGCGAGATTGTAACTTGAGCTGAAATCAAGAATTGGATGCCTAACGTGCTGAGCCACTCAGGACCCCGTTTATTTATTATTATTTTTTTTTAGTTTTCTTTAACAGTTTTATTTGTTTTTGAGAGAGACAGAGTACAGGCCAGGGAGGGGCAGAGAAAAGGAAACACGGAATCTAAAGCAGGGTCCAGGCTCTGAGCTGTCAGCAGAGGCTGATGCGGGGCTTGAACCCACCAACTGTGAGATCACGACCTGAGCTGAAATAGGACACCTAACCAACTGAGCCACCCAGGTGCCCCTTAAAATAAAAAGTTAGCTCTACACCCAGTGTAGGGCTTGAACTCATGATCCCGAGGTCAAGAGTCACATGCTTCATGGACTGAGTCAGCCAGGTGCTCCTGCCTCCACTTGTAAAAACTGCATCTGAAACTCGAGTTTTATAGTGAATTCTACCACCTGTGTTAGGAGCTTTCTCTTGATACTGTTGTGTTAAAAGATGTTTCTGGTTTTCTCCTTGAGCAGCCTCTGCCCAGGGTGTATTTGTACTTGAGCGGTGCTTAAAGCAAGCCAGCATCGCTAGAATGGTAGCTACTACTGCTGTCAGATGTGGGATTTTGGGCTGTCACTACTTAGCTGTATGGTCCTGGAGACTTAATGGAGTGAGACATTTCACCATTGTGCTCCGTCATTTTCTCGACCATAGCTGGGGATATGTTACCCGTACCTTGGAGAACAAGATGTGAGTTTAGTGCTGGGGTATTCGGGGCATGGAGTGTTCACGTGTTGACCTTGTTGTTATTTTATTTTTTTAACATTTATATATTTATGAGAGACAGAGTGTGAGCAGGGGAGAGGCAGAGAGAAAGGGAGACACAGAATCTGGAGCAGACTCCAGGCTCTGAGCTAGGTGTCAGCACAGAGCCCTATGCAGGTCTTGAACCCATGAATCATGAGATTGTGACCTGAGCCAGAGTTGGTCGCTCAACTGACTGAGCCACCCAGGTGCTCTGACCTTGTTGTTATTAAAGTTCTATTTTTCAGTTTTTTCTGGCTTTGAGGAGTCCTTAAAAAAGATGAAGAGAACAAATTCTAGATTATTTTTTGTCTTACATCTAAATCCATGTACATTTTTGTTAGCGTTTGTTTATTTTTGAGAGAGCATGAGCGGGAGAGGGGCAGAGAGAGAACACAGATCCTGAAGCAGGTTCCAGGCTCTGAGTCATCAGCACAGAGCCTGACGTGGGGCTCGAGCTCATGAACCAGGGGATCATGACATGGGCCTAAGTTTGTCATTTAACTGACTGAGCCACCCAGGGACCCCATGTGTGTGCATTTTTTCTTGTGTTGAAAAAAGCTTTGTGGGGTGTACTTTTCCACTTTCCTTTTTCCCCTAAAAGGACTCAAAGTAAATTGGGTTGGCAGGTGAGAAAGATAGCACGATGCCCTTTAAGTCCTTATTTTTGAGAGGTCTTGATGCCAAACCCTCTTATTAATACGCTGTCTCACTTCGTGTATGTCTCAGACCCGAGTGTGGACTGAGGATGAGCAGAACGTACTGAAGATTTGTGGGCCCGGTGGTGAGCGTTGGGCGTATAACCAGTGGTCGGAGACCGCAGGTTCTGCCTGGAGACAAGTAGTGGAAGTTCAGTGCCTTAAAATTTGACTTTCTGGAGTGGCCTGTCACTGACCTGTAAAAAACCCATTACTGAACTTTGTAGCTTTTCAGAACCCCTTAGTCTGGATTATAGTAATCTTAAGTCTTACGTTTTATTGTTAATAAATTGTAAGGAGCACTGGGCTCAGCCACTAATACCGTTTGTGGAATCTGTTAATTTTTGTAGAGGAGAATCTTTTTCTTTTTTAATTTATTTCGAGAGCGTGCTCCGGGGAGGGGCACAGAATTCCCCAGCAGGCTCCGAGTTGCTCTGTGTAGAGACCCGTGCGGGGCTTGAACACTACAATTTTTCTGTGAAAGGGGGTTTCGGCTGCGGAGGGGGCAGAAAAGATGAGGCAGGGGGGCTTCGGTGGCGCGGCCCGGACTCAGCTCTCCCCACCTCGTGTGTGCCCGAGTGTGTGCGCACGCGCTTTGTTTGTGGCTGCTTTCAGTGTGTTGGCAGTGCATGCCTTCAGGTCACTCACCAACGCTGACAGGAGCCCGGGAGCTGCCAGCAGAATTGGGCCCCGTGCTTCATCTGAACCAGTGTCCTAGCCGCTGTTCGGGCCGTGCAGAGGAGCTGAGCACTAAACCACTGTTCCGCCTCGCGCCCCAGCATGAGGGCGGCTCTCCCCAGAGCTCCCCAAACAGAAACTCCGGGTCCCTTCGGGAGAGGGAGGGGACCGGGACCGGGACCGGGAGAGGGAGGGTGGGGACCGGATGCCAGGCAGATGCGGCCCCTGCCCTTGGTGGTGTGTGCTGGCCGCGTGAAAACTGAGTCCAAAGTAGCTACTAGAGAGTGCTTCTTTTTGGGTACATTACTTCGTTAGGGAATGTAGGCATCGTTTTCTCCAAACAGTTGGAAAAGGCTTTTATTTTGCCTGCAGCTCCCATCTTTGTATCTAATGAAACATTGTTAGTACTGTTCTGCCCTGCGGCAGACTGGTTGGTGAGTGCAGACTGCATTTCTAAGTTCAGATATTGAGTAGTTGTTAGTATTCCTGCCAGTGTTGCTTTGGTCTGCAGTGTATTCTCACAGTTGGTAGACCCTCTAAGGAGAGTGGGAGACGGCTTCTCTGTGGTTGGGGAAGAGCTGTGTCCCTTCACTTGACTTCACCGCAAGGCCTTCTGAGCCTCAGCTCCAGTTCCTTGCTTGTTGCTGAAGTTGGGAGGTCTGCGCTGGCGAACTCAAGAAAGGTTTGTGAGCGGCAGAAGCCATAGTGATACCTGGTTCATCTTGTCTGTCGCAAGTAAGGAAGCTCTGCATTTGGTCTTCATCTCAGAAATCAGATGCTCCTGTGCCTGGTGGCCCCTGCCAGTGGGGAAAGGATTAGACCTTTAAAAATTTGGGATTCAGTTTCAGCTGCTTATATAAAAGCTTTTTTTTTAAAGCCAGTGGAACATGGGACATCTACTGTGACTTGACCGAGTCCATTTGTGTCTTGAATAAGGAAATGAATGGGTTGTGCTTAAAGGTTAGATTGACATTTTGATGCCCTTGGGGTTTGCCTAACCTTTAAGCTTATGACCCTGCTGCCCAGAGGCTTCTTGGCTTCACCAAAATAGTTTTCACATAAGACTGTCCCCACAGTCTCTATCTCTGCATTTCTAGAATTTGGATGTCTGTCTGTCAGGGTTCAGATGTACCCACAGCAGTCTGCCTGGGAGCCTTCAGAAGGCTGTCCTTGTGCGTGTTTATGGCTGCTGTTCGCTAAGTCAGCCTGTGGTTACATTAAAATCTAGCCTAGTCATGCCTGAGATTCTCCAGTAAGTATTCACGCCTCTCCTGTTTAGTGCAAGGCGTGATGGGCTTTTATTTTCAACTGAATAACTGTTTAAAGTCCTAACATAAGGACTGTATTTCATATGCTGTAGGGTCAACATGAGATTTTGTTTTTAGAGAAATAACTGAGATTGGATTCACCTGGGTGGTAAGGTGATTGGATTCGGCTTTCAGGATACTGTTAATGGTATAAAACCAAATTGGGCCCAGGGAGTGCAGAAGGGTGTGCCCGAAGACCTTACATGTCATTTATGCTTTTCCTGTGCCTTCTAACCTGTAAAAGTCTGTGTGTTCTTGGTTTTCCTGGTTCTTCTAACCTGTAGAAACTGTGTGCTTAGTATGTTCTTGGTTGGTTCTGTTATTTGAGACTCTCAGAATTTCTGAGGTAAAATAATTGGTCAGTTGGGAAATCTTTTTTTTTTTAGTTGTATAAATTTTAAAACAGCTTCACACAACTTAATGTTACTGTCTTTCATCTAAACCAGTGAATACTTGCATTTTTCAGCTTCGTTCAAATCTGTGATTGAAGCATCAGGCCCTCCTTTGCGGGGTCTGGCTGGCTCAGTCGGTAGAGCATACGACTCTTGATCTTAGGGTTGTGAGTTCAAGCTCCACGTTGGGCGTGGTCTACTTTAAAAAAGAAAAAAAAATTAGGCTCCTGCAGATCTGATTTTTGGGATGTCCTTGTGTCCTCAATTAAAACGACCCCAGGGGCTGCCTGGGTGGCTCAGTCGGTTAAGCGACTAACTTCGGCTCAGGTCATGATTTCACGTTTGTGAGTTCGAGCCCCACATTGGCTTCTGCGTTGTCAGCTCAGAGCCTGAAACTTGCTTCCGATTCTGTGTCTCCCTCTCTCTGACCTTTGTCTGCTCATGCTCTGTCTCTCAAAAATAAACATTGAAAAAAAGGAAAAAAGGGATCAAATAGTTTTAAAAAAACCCCCAAACTTAGCTTTCTTTGCTAAATTGTCAGTATTTCTAGTAACAGCCTCAGATGGCCCCTCCCTTTAGTCCTTGAGTTTCATATCCAGCGTATGGCGAATTGTCCTGGTGTCTGGTTTAGCAGGGGTACATTCACACACCTGCTGCATCTTGCTTTGCACTGTGCAGTCCCCCGTCAGACTTGGTGTTTGTATTCCTTTTACACTTCCCTATGGGTCTTGAAAAATAAAATTTCCTCACTCTGTTTGAAAATCGCCCTCTTCAGTTATGAGCTTGAGTATAACCATTCTTTTAGGTGGGGCGGGTTTGTGGAAACCTGGGTCTTCTAGGTACACACACTTGACGTTCGGTGCCGGGGGCTGGGGCTCAGTTTTTGCTCAGAGACGGCCTGATTGATCTGAAAATGCTGCCAGTGCTTTCAGAATCTCTTCTTTAGATACGGCTTTACCGCTTTACCACGGTCATTTTAAAGAGTTTATTGTTACTGAGATTGGCTTCAGTGAATTCTTCAGGAGATTGGAAAGTGCTATATTATCCTCCTAAATGCTGTTGATCTTTAAGATGGACTTCATGCTTGCCTTGTTTTCGGATGAAAGGAGAAATCATAAAGCCACTGGTTCACACTGTAACTTGGCCATTCTAGTAATGAGACACTGGAGAAATTACTTCATTCCCAGGCCGCTTTTTCTATCTTTAAGAATAATCTGTCTCTCAAAGTTGTGATGGAGTTTACTGTTTTTAAAGCATGCTCCCATGGACAACTTCTTCCATTAAAATTTTTTTTTATTTTTTAATTTTTTTTTTTTTAAGCAACAGGGACTGGTCATCTGCTAAGGACCAGGCCTCCTTGTAAAGTTCTGCTTGTGCTGCTCTCTCATCCTCTTGTTTAAGCGTGCACATTCATGCTGCTTGGGGTCCTCTGTGATGTCTGGATTACTGTGTTTCTTTCTGGAACATGGCTTTTTTCTTTTTTCTTTTTCTTTTTTTTGTTTATTTTGAGAGAGAGAGGGAGAGAGCATGAGCAGGGGAGGGGCAGGGAGAGAGACTCCCAAGCAGGCCCCGCTCCATCAGCATGGAGTCTGATGCGGAGCTCGAACTCCCAAACTGAGATCCTGACCTGAGCCGAAACCAGGAGTCAGACGCTTAGCGGACTCACCCAGGCGCCTTTGGAACTGTCGTCTTTACTGTCACTAGAAGTATACTCGTGATTTTCTGCTAGCAGAGCAGTTCAACTAAAATAGCAGCGGCTTAAATTTCCCAGTTCTTTTTCCAACTGTATAAAACCCTCGGAAGAGCAGAGATTGTTTTATTGAAAACTTGGGCTCAGTATAGACAGGGAGGGGTATAGGGAGACTGGGAGCCCAGCCTGAGATTTTTAAGGCCAGGTCTTTTGGGACTGATTATGAATGATGGGAAACTTTTGGGGACTGGAAGCAGAATGAAAGTATACCTAGGGAAAGGAAGCTTTTTCTGTTTCCACTGTGCTGTTTGGTGTTGGAGTTGAGTGGTCAGTAGTCAGAATTAATTTTTCCCATGATTTCTAAAATGTTTGCTGCTGCCTTCAGTGTGTTCCCAGTTCTTGGTGATGAACCTGTGAGCAGGAGCGCATCCCCAGAGTAACGTGTAAACGCAGGCGGCCTGAGCCATTTGTAGTGTTGAGGCCTCTGTTGAACGGTGTGATGCTCCTACTTAGAATTAATTGTGAGAATTCACTCATTTCTTGTATTCTTCTTAAAGTTTATTTTGAGAGAGAGCTTGACTAAGGGAGGGGCAGAGAGGAGGGGAGAGAGAATCCCAAGCAGGCTCTGCCTTGTCAGTGCAGAGTCCAACGTGGGGATCTATCTCACAAATTGGGGGATCATGATCTGAGCCAAAACCAAGAGTCAGATGCTTAACTGACCAAGGCGCCCAGGTGCTCCAGGAATTCATTCTTTTCTGAAAGAGCGTAGAGCTTAGTGGTTAGGAATCATGGACTCTGGAGCAAAACTCCAACTCTTGTGTGTATTCTTTGACCATGGTAGAGCTACTCAGGGCACTAGGAGGACCATAGTACCACTGTCATGGTCTTCTTAGTACTTTTTTTTTTTTTTTTTTAAAGCGAAGCTGAGTATATTACTATTACATGTTTAATAATTTCCCCATCAGGGTGCCTGGGTGGCTCAATCAGGTAAGCCTCCAACTTTGGCTCAGGTCATGATCTCGCCATTTGTGAGTTTGAGCCTCGTTGTCGGGCTCTGTGCTGACAGCTCAGAGCCTGGAGTCTGCTTGGGATACTGTGTCTCCTCCTCTCCCTGCCCTTCCCCCACTCACCTGGTCTGTGTCTCAGAAATGAATAAATATTAAAAAAAATAATAATTTACCCATAGTTAGCAGTAGTAAACCAGGCTACCTTAATTAGATGAAGTATAGCAAGATTTTTAAAGGAATAGCATTTTAAGAATGGTAATTTGACCAATAGTAGTAGTTGTGCTTTCTATTTAAAATTATTATTTTTTAAAAGAACAAGGTAGAGGCTCTAGGACTGTGTCATGTGTTATTCTGAATTTAGACCCTGAAGATTAAATGCCATGTGTAACATTTGAAAACATGGATGCAATACAATTCCATTGACTAAATTAGCCATATTCCTCGAGAAGCCCAATCTTCATGATGCCCAGTTTGGTTAGCTCGTGAGGTGTTTTTCTCTTAGGAGGGAATGAATGCTGCATGACTCGACTGATCATGATGTATCTTGTTTGTTGTTCTTTTTTCCTAACAGAGAGCGTGGATACTCATCAGCGAAGTTTTGATATTGGAATTCAGATTGGCTATCAGCGACGCAATAAGGATGTGTTGGCTTGGGTTAAAAAGCGCAGAAGAACTATTCGTAGAGAAGATTTGATCAGCTTCCTGTGTGGGAAAGTTCCTCCACCACGAAACTCTAGAGCTCCCCCAAGACTGACTGTAGTGTCCCCTAACCGAGCTACTTCAACGGAAACTAGCTCATCTGTAGAGACTGATTTGCAACCCTTCCGGGAAGCCATAGCTCTGCATGGTAAAGCCGTTTAAACATATTTCTTTGGAAAAGTGGTTAAGAGTGTGCCTGTGGATCCCTTTTCACGTTTAGGTTTAGGTCCAGATATATTGTCTTGTGTTCTGTCTATTATTCGGAACTACATGCTCCAGAAATGTTTATGTAGAATGTAAGCTAAGGACTTACCTGGGCAATTTTCGAATGTTAGCTAGCCCATCCTAAAAAATGTTTTTAGAAAGTTAGTTTGAGCTTATTGGTGTCACAATAACAGCATCTTTTGCAACGTTGATTAGAATTTATTGCTTTATACTTATGATTGTACATGTTTTCCTATTATTCTGAGTCAAAGAGGAAGTTCCAGTGTCTTCAGAATTCTGTTAGTTTCCAGTTGCCTGGAGAGCCGGGGCGGCGGCAGGCAGGGGAGGCCGGACGGTGCTGGGCTGTTCTCACGGGACCTCATTTGGGCCCCTGTGAGTTACTGAGTGCCTGTAAAGGGTGAGAGCTGGTGACCCACGTGGGAAGGGACAGATGTGAGAATAATCGACTTTCCTTACGTCTGTTGTCCCTCAGGTCCTTGATTTTGACAGTCACTACTGTCAGGACAGTCCATCACCATCTCCCCAGGCCAGACCGGCCAGAAGGCAGCGTTCTTGGCCTCGGGGTTTAAGTCTTACTGGAGAAGCCTGGGGTGTGTAGTCAACGAGTCTATTGTTTGTTCCTTTCTAATACAGATTTCCAAATAGAACTGGGAGAGGTACTTCTAGGACATTTAATAGTGCTGTGAAAATAAAAGACCCACGAGGTGATGAGACTTAGTTGACACCGAAAAAGAAAACGTGGATGATGGTGCAGGTGACTGAGCGGAGAGAAGCAATTCGTGAGTTAGGTGCGGAGTCCTGCTAAAAGTGCACATTCTGGGCCATAGCATGGGTCATCCAAACCCAAGTGACCTGGTGTTAAAAAGGGTGGAACGCAGGGAACACCTGTGTCCTTGACGCTTTAATGCGTCTGTTCTTGTGCTCTTTGGCCGACCTTGGCTCCTCGCCTGAAACCCTAATGAGAACCTAGGCTTGAAAAAAGAGTTTTTCCTTTCTGTTAATTTGATAAGTTAAAAACCCATGTGTTGCCAGAAAGTCCTTGATTTATGGATGCAGTACTTAGTCTCTTAGAGTGGAGTAGTCCTGATCAGAACCCCTGCATCTCAGGCAAAAAAAAGTTCCCTCAAGTGTTGGTTACAGAATTCACATCTTTTGCTGCTAAGTTTGGTACAAAGGACTGGAAGCGAGTATAGTGGTCAGTGACTGTCCGCAAAGTAGGGCCGGATGCGGTTCTCTGTAAGCATTCTGGTTTTCTTTATCATCAAGTTCATTTAAGATTCATTCCATGCCTCTCTCGTTAAGGTTTCCTTTTTCGGTATTCTACCATGCTTTAGAAGATAGTTTTAAGACACACAAATGCCACTCCTGTTAACAACAACAAAAAAATCTTAGTGCAGTTTTATACCTTGTAAAAAGAGCCAGCGCTCCCCAGCCCCTCTCGTGACTCTTCAATCTGTGGTTTATTATTTTCCTGAACTTGTGTTGCAGTTTCAGTAACAACGTAGTTTTAAGAAGAGATTATTTGTAATTTTGACTTAGGTTTAAATTGTGAGGTTTGAGAAAGTTTAGTTATAAAACTGTGTAGGAAAATAATCTTTCCCTTCAGTAAACTACCCAATTAGCACAAGTCCAGAATATAGTGGAGACTCAGTGTACTTTTACTCGTAAGGTTTGTGCACTGAATTTGTAATGCAGCCTCCTGAAAGAGGATACAGAAATCTAAATTACATTGAGTTTTGTGCTGTCGTGGTTTGTAGTGAGCATCGATGGATTGAGGAGAATGCCAGTCTGGTTTGAGTGTTTACAGTGATTTCAGTGATTTCTAGTAGTAAGGCCTTGTTAACCAGATTGTAAGGCAGATTAATGACCAACTTTGTAAGCAGCTGTCCTCGTGATAGTGGATAGTCTGTAATTTGAAGTGAAAACTGTTCAGATGATCATTTAAAACGTATTTGGAGGCCTCTCAATTAGGGCATATACTTGATAATTTGCTTAGCCAGATCTGTGAAATGTAATTGAAGTCCAGTCGAAGTTCTTAGGAATCTGCATTGGAAGGAGAGTCTAAATTCATGAAGATTTAGAGTGGGGGAGGGCAGAGGAGAAGAATTGCATATTGAAGCAAACTTAACGTTTATAAACAGCAAACATGAGTGTGGGGAGGTCACACTTTCCTATCCCTTTTTATAAGAGAAGACAGTTCCCCCACACAGTTTTTCTTTATCAGCTCCTAAACACTTGTACCAGACGCCCTAAGTACACCTAAAATAGGCATTTTTATTTGAAGAAAAATGGCAAAGATGGAAGGTACTTCTAGCACATCTGTTTCTTACACTGAGGGTGTGGTCAGAGATCCTCTGATGAGCCCCTCCTCTGCATCAGACGGAACACTGGTTTCAGTCCTACGTCCATCAGGTGGTCAGCAAACAGTTCCATTCAAATCTGTCGCTCATTGACGCTTCCGGAACACGCTCAGTCCTGTGCTCGTTGCTGGCCCTTGTCAGCAGCATTAGGCTGCTGTTCTTTTGTGTTCCATGGGGTCTAGGACGCTGGATGAGAAATTGACCAAGCAGTCCCGAGGAATACAGCAGTGTGTGCCCCACTGATTTTTGTCCTGGCCTTGTTAGTCTCATCTTAAATAAGAACAAAAAGTTACCGAGCTTGCGGTTAGTTTTTAATGTAACAGAAAACTTCAGATGGACCTAAAATTCTCTGGACCATTTTTGTGGTTCTCAGTCTCCCTGATTATGCTGCTTAGGCGTCCCTTCTCATCTGAGTCTTCCATTTCTTTGGGCTTTCTTTTTCTGCTCCTTCAGCCTCTGGCTTTCCTCAGGCTCCCCTGGTTTCGAGCCCTTGCTGTCTTCGGCAGGACCCTTTGCTTGCAGTTTCCCCCACTTCCGGGCTGTTGGGCGCGCATACTCTGTCCTCTCCACCCTGCCATCCCAGCAGGCTTTGCTCTGGTCGGGACTTCCCCTCCAGCCCCATCAGTAAATCCCTGTCTTTCCCTCTTGGAGCCCTTCAGATGTGCACATGGCAGTTCTGTGCTGTCTCTGGGAATATATAAATGAAGAGTGCTTCCTTTTCTCTTGAGGTCAACACATTCTTGGATAATTTAATCCTGAATGTGGTGTGTGTGCGAGATTCTAAGGGTAGAAAGGGACATTTTACAGTGCAGTCTGGCTGCAATTACGAGAAAGCTCTTTGGAGGAAATAAGCCCATGCTCTTTTCCACTTCTTTCTATCCGCCTGCTCACATGTTAAGACTGATCAAACGCCTCTTCCATAACCGCTTTCTCTTAGTTCTCCCTTATGAAGCCTTCCTTGAGCTGTTACTCTGCTCTTTGTCTTCAGATTTGCTTCTCCGGCAGTCCTTTGCAGTAGATTGGGGCTACCTTTAGGGCAGAGCATTGTCTTAACGCTTCTGGCTTTATCAGCACCTGGCGAAGAACCTGTTAGATGTGTTCGGAATTGGACGCGGAGTTCGGAGGTCTGTTACACGAATGGATACCAGTGGAGGCAGAGAGCCTTGAGGAAGAGTTGAGGACCACACATCCCCAGAGGACTACAACAGGGGTGGAATTAATGGTGTGTGCCCTGGGAGAGCTATAAAGCAACCCTTTTAAATTAGAACAGCCCGGACTTGCGTGGGGTTTGGGGATGATGTTACAGCTGTTTTAGTGTTTATACGGGGCCAGCCCTCTGCTGAGGAGGTTATTTCGTCCTACACTTGCCCGGAGTTCCTACCATTTTGTTGATAGAGAAACGGTGTATCTGGCCGCAGTGGAACAGATGCGTAAGTGATAGAAGAGGTGGTCCAGGTCTGCCGGTCTGCACAGTATACGCGTTTTTAACCGCCTTGCCTCCGAGTTGCGTTTGTGGTCCGTCCCCCAGGGGGCTGGGGGTGGGGTGGGAAAGATCTCCAGGCTTATTTTTCTTCTCTAAAGAAATCAGAAAATACATGAGCCATGAGTGAAATCTTAGAAGTAGTCTTGGAGGTGAATGGTTCATGACCTGTATTTCTGGTTCATTTAGTTGGAACAGTATTTAGGCTTTGGTGAGTAGGCTACGTTCCCAGTGTGACCTTGGGAAGAGGATTGACTTTTCCAAGGCAGTCTCTTGTAAGGTGCTAGATTAAATGAGAAGTACCTACCCCTTCACAACACTGTATTCTTTGCTGTGGGAGAAGGCGGACTTCCTATTAGTTCTGAGTCCTGTGAGTTCTCTCTTTGCCTCTGGGTGGCATTTTACTGCAAAAAAAAATAGACCTGGAGCTTGGGTAGCCTTCGAGGGTACTTTTTCCCTTCCCTTTTCAGTAAGGATGGCCTTTTAAATTGCATGTATTCCTCCAGAGGGGAAGGATAATTTAAAACTTAACTGTTTATTACTTATGTTACTTGCCTGGGATCTTAAGGGTTTTTTTTTTTTGTTGATAGAAATCTGTGGAGTTGGTGAAGCTCTCTTTCTTCTGGATAGACAGGTTCTGAGTTGACTTGCCCAAGCTAGTGTTAATGTCTGGAAAGGCTTAGATTGAAAGCCGGCCCCCCTCACCCTGAGTTCTGTTGGTTATCATGGGGTTTAGGTGGAAAGCGTCCAGAGTAAGAGTGGGGCACGTGTTCCTGAAAGGGGGGCGAGATCTGGCCAGGAGAAGGGGCTGGACACCAAGTCAGACTTGAACCATTTGATACCTGTATTAAAGCCTTATGTCCTCTCTAGGGGGTCATGTGGGTTCCTGGCCCTGGTTCAGACTGTTCCATAAAAATCAGAAACACTTGGTTTTAGTTCTGGAAGTCATGTTGATGGCATTCTTGACTGAAGTACTAGGAGCTCACAGCACTGGGCCTCGGTTGTCCTGTATAATTCATCACACTCAGGGCCCTAGCCTGCAGGGTCTGATGTCATCATAGGCACTGCTGTTGGCTGTCATTGACATTTGGCTTAAGCATCTCACATTGCCCAGTTTTAAGTTCCTTTCGTGTTTCAGTTAGGAAGGTTTAAAAAGGTAGAGTGCTGCTGCATTCACTCCTGTAAGTACTGAAAGAGGCTCAGGCGGCCCAGCCTTTACATTGAAGTCTGAAGTCTGAACCTTCTTAGTTTGAAACCCTCCTTTTTTTGTGTGGCTGTGTTGTTGGGAATTGTGATTTCTGCAGTTCAAATCCTTCTGTGGGAGGGGTGGTCATTTAAAAATAAAGTATATATTGTCTTTCAGTAGCCTTTTCTATTGCCCAGCTTTTTCCTGAGACAAAACACCAAGCACTCTATTAGAGGCACCGTAGTGGGAGGGGCCTGTGATACAAAGATGCGTTAGGTCAGGACTTTGAGGAACTTCTGGCCACTCGGTGCTCCCACCTCGACAGTCAGGTTAGGCGGCTAGGCACAGCGCCGCTGCCCGGGGAGCTCATAGACTCCGTTTCTGGCTGCTTCCGTGTTTTCCCCTGCCTAACAGCTTTCTGTGGCCTACGTCCTTCGTGATCCGCGCTCTCTTAAATCCGTAACTTTCTTGACAGATTCTTGGACGTGGAGAAACTGGGTGTAGGGCTTCTTCAGAAAATTGTGTACGGTCAGCTAGGACTTTTTACTTAGGAAAAATGTAGGGCATATTCCCAATTTGTCATACTTAGTGTATAAAACTGATAGCACCTTCTCCTAGGGTTTATGGAAAGCTGAGATTCCAGGCAGCCTGAAACCATAGGTTTTCTCCTGAGCACACTTTTTGTAGCTTTGGTTAATTTGGTCAGCACGTTCTTTGGCCCGTGTGCACTGCAGTGATGCAGAAGTTAGAAAATTCCAGTGAGAGCAAAGCTTCTTCCTACAGTTTCACCTGAAGTAGTTGTGCGTGGTTCTGTCTCTCAGGAGTCTTGTCCCCTTCCATCCATAGAGCGAAGTGTGTACAAACATTCTGACAGCTGCCGCGGGCGCGTACGGGTTTTACACTGACTCTCGTAACTGCCGCAGAGGACGCACCGGAAGTCCCGCCCGGGCCACCGGCCTCCCTTCTCGTGCCCGTGCTCCGTGCGGGCGTGTTGTACACGGCAGTCCGCATCTTCCTGAAAGAACACAACTGTCAGTAGTTACCTAACAGCAAAATCGTTTTTTAAAACCTTATTTGGAAATGAAGATGTAAGAGATTTAATGCACCAAAGCAAACTCCTCTCTTAGATGCTTGAAAGTGATCATTTCAAAGAATCTTCTTTAATTAAAATTCCTCTCTGAAGGCTGGAATCTCTAAATTACGGCTTTTGTTCAAACCAGCTTTTGAGAACAAGAACAACGGAGGCAATTAACACGGCATTAAAATTTTTGATGACACCTTGGCATTTTCTTTATATTAAGATTAGATGCTCGCTGCTGAAGTTTCTGGGGTAGGACTTAACTAAAGCTACCAACATCGATGATACGAAATTGTTTTGAAGTTGCGGTAAAATTTTGTTGGACATATTTTTCAGTGACGTGAAAAAGGAGTCCCTGCAGCCATGCCTCAGAGCCAGTTCATACTAGTACTTACTGTTCTCTGCTAGTTTATGAAGCACTTGAACATTTGAGTTTAAATTTTCCACTGTCTCCTGATTTACAAATAACCATTTCTTGGAAAGTTGGAAAATTTCCGAAAAGTAAAAAATTTAGTATCTTGTTATCAGACGCTACAGAGATAACTACAGTTAAATGTTTGGTGCATTTTCTTTCAGTCTTTTTTTTCAATGTATAAATATTAAAATTATTTCATAGTTGAGATCATACTGCATATATGGTACTGTATCTTGCTTTTTTCATTTTAACGTCGTGAGCTTTTTTCCCATGGCATTAAAACTGTCTGAAAAAATTGAAAGCATTGGGCTGTCAGCGTAACTGAAAATGTTTTCTTGGTATGACACATGTATCTTTGTAATTGGTTTGATTTAGTGTGCTTTACTTCAATAAAAATTCAGTATTACAATTTACGTATTGGGGTGGGGAGTGGTATCTACTTGAAATTCCTAAAATCTTAGTAGAATTCCTTTTTTCAAGGATTTGAACTCCTTCCCTGGTGCATTTCAAACACGACATTTACACACAAGTGCTTGCTTGCTTTAAAACTTCAGAACACCACTTTGTGCAAAGGGAGCGCTCTGCATTTGAATAGTGCAATTCATTGGAAATGCAAGAATGCCCGTTTCCTAGGGTTCCAGTCAGGAAGTTCTCACTAGGTTCCGATTGTGGGGATTTCAAATCCCCCTCTGGAGCTGCAGAGGAAAGAAACTGGTGGAGCCGATCTGATCTGCGAGGCTTCTGAGCCTGTGCTCAGTGGGTTGACACTAACGACAGGCGGCTGGCCATCCGAGCGCCGGTCTTGCGGGGGTTGGGGAGCAGGTAGTGTAGAGGCGGCCTCCAGGCCACAGGCTGCTGGACGGAGGAAGGGGGTGCATCGGTCTGCATTTGCTCTCTCTCTGCCTGTATGTGACCTAACTCTGTGCTGGTAAACTGGAATTACATGTAATTCTGAAAACAGGATTTTCTTACTATCTGAAGCATGAACTTGGTATGAAAATAATAGTGATGTGCTATACTCTTTAACAGTTGACCATGTAACCCTGATTACTATAACCTGGACTGTAACTTTGTTTTAGCTCCAGTGGGAGCTCTCATTTCAAAGTATGATTAAATCATCCTAATTTTTTTTCTCCCTCCTCCTGCACTAATCATTTAAAATGGATGCAGAAACTTCAGAACTGCTAAGTTTATCTTGTGTTAAGCAATGGAGACTTTCTGTCTAATCCAACTACTTGTTCTGCTTTTTGTCAACCGATATTCCCATAGCCCTTTTGAAAAAGTGTGTTTTGGTAGAAATTAAGTTGTATGCCCTCGGGCTGTACAACTTAGTTTTTAGTTCTGAAGCATGTTCAGCCTCTCTGTACCTGTATAGGCCTGATTGTTCATTTCATGTGGCTTAGCTAAGGTTTCCTGAAGCATCTTCCAGTAGCTGTCACTGGTTTCTAAAATAAAATTTGGGCTGTTTAAAAGATATATTTTTTGGTTGTTAATCTTAATTTTTTTTTTGACATGAAAGTGTTTTTGGGGGAGATTTTCAGCTAGTTAAACGTTAAAAAGAGTTTTCACTGCTGAGAGGAGGTAGGAAGGAGGTCACGTTGCACATTGTGGTTGTACTTGAGCCGTCCAGGAAAGCCTGAGTCCTGCCCTCCACAGAGGACAGATGGCAGTTTCCCAGCGGTTCCAGGGGGGGTTTGTTTTCACATTGACCAAATTGGAATTTAATCTCTCTTCTTTCTCATGGAGAATAGCATTGGCAACAATAGCATTGGCAACAATAGAAGCGTTTGCTTGATGGGCCTGTTCCCTTCTGGGCGAGGATTCTGTGAGCCTTGGGTATTTGTCCTTAGATGTTAATAAACAAGTCGGATGTTAACAAGAGGGGTTCAGGGTGGAGGGCCTGTTGAGTTCTTTCAGTGGTTTCAAATGATAAAGGGGGTTCTCCGATTAATTACTGGAGTCAGCCAGCCGAGTTTTGTGCCGGAGGCCTAAATTTTGCAGTATAGTTCCCTTAGGACTTCTTGCATTATGGACCAGCTGTGAAAAGATTCTTTCTTGTTTTAAGTTGACACTCTTTAGTAGTTTGTTGAGGGCTGCTAGGTTAGAAAAAAGCACAGCGCACAGAGCTTGAAAAAAACAAAACAACATGCTAGCAGTTTGGGAATAACTTGAGTTTTTAAAAACCTTGACAGCAAAGATTTAAGAGACGAACGCCAGCTGGGTTTGTGTCCCCGGCCTTGGAGAGGGGAATGAATGCCAGCAGCTTTGGGTTTCCGTGCGTTTCAAAATGGGTAGGACTTTGAAGCGCTCCCCTGTTTGTAGAATTGAGCGATTGGTTGTGTGCCAGGCACCGTGTGCATTAGGTAGAGATGAAGCCACCCGATTGTTAGACACTGTATGAAAAGAGTTCAAGGTGTTTCTTTCCCTTTTCTTTATTTTTTAGTTAACCTTCATGGCCCGAGGAAGAAGGAGTGGAGCTCCTTCTTGACGTTAAATGGGAGTGGGGGAGGCCCAGCAGGCAGTTAGAACTGTGGTGGGCCTGTGTGCGCAGGAGAGATCCCTGTCCTGTGGAACACGGTGCCTGGAGGTGAGTTAGGGGGTCGAGGATACCACCCTAGGTGGCACCCAGCTTCTTGAGTGGAAGAGACGCCCCGCCCCGAGCGAGGCCCCTGAGGAAGGAGCTGGTGGGCTGCAGGCAGGAAGGAGCGGAGACTTTCAGGCAGGAGAGAAATGGAACCAGCAAGGTACTCAAAAGGAGAGAGGTAGGAGAGCCTGGAAAGGAGCCGAGGGGGGGTGGGGGTGGGTATCAGGTAGTAGGTGCTGGAGGAGCTGGGGGCCAGGCCTCGGCAGGTGCAGGCCGCACCTCCTGGGCCCCGTGGCAGCAGTGCACATCCGCTCCCCTCCCCGTGGTGCCCACGAGGCCTGAGGCTGGCCAGGCCCAAGACCCTGGAGCCGCTTGATGCTAAAGTCATGTGACTTGAAGAAGGGGCGATGCCACAGTCCAGGGGAACCGTCAGATCCAGCTTGAGTTTTGAGTCCCAGCTCTTGCTTACTAGCTGTGTGACCTTGGGTCGCTTGCTTATTAACCTTTTAACCTCCGTTTCTCATCTGCAAAACAGGCCATACAGATGTTGTAGGATCACTGTGAGGATGAGTACTTACTCAGCGCCCCGCACGGGAAGTACTCCAAGATTAGTGCCTCTATTTTTTTTTTTTTTTTTTAGATAGGCACCAGCCTTGCAATGGCTTAGAGCATGTTCACCCTTCCTCTGGCCACCTGTGGGGGGCGGGAAGGCCACCTCTTCCACAGGGAGAGCAGTGAGGGGGCTGATGCCTACCCGGTAGGGAGTTTGAGGCAGGAAGAGGTGTGGGCTATGGAACGGGATCAGTGCAGGGGTAGCTGTTGAGGCCAGGGGCCTGAGAAGGTTGAATATTTGAAGGATAAGAACAAGGTCAAAGTTGATGTGGCAGAAAGAGAATTTTTTTTCTCAACGTTCAAATTTAAATCCTATTAACAGAATATAAACTAGAAAGGATGGGCCCCTGCCCAGACTAACCTCTGAGTTTATTTTAAAATCTAAGATAGAAGTTCTGCTCTTTGGGGACATTGATTATACCAGGTCGTATTCTATAAATTTAGTCAAGCAATAACAAAATCCCCGCGTGACGCTAGAGTACCATAAGGGGAAGTTTGTAAGGGAAATCCACCCTCCGTGATGTTAAGGTTTTCAAGTTCACTCCTGTGGTTCATGTTTCCTGGCCTCACTTGGGCCTTTCACAGGTTTATCCTGAACATTTCAGAGTGGAACATACGTTTGCTTCCTTTATACGATTCAAGGATCTGAGGAATGAGTGTCCAGCGCTGGGTGCTGGGTCTCTTCTGGATTTGATTCAGCCTTGAAGGCAGCAGGATTTTTTGATATTACTGTCGGCGCTCCCGCCGCCTCCGAGGGTTCATACATGATGATAAGTTAGGTTGTCCTGAGGACTGTCTCTGCCAGATCAAGTTCCAGACCTTGGGTGATCATAGAGTTTGTTCTCGTCCAAGGGTAGACTCACTTTCCGCTTGAGACCCTGCATCCTTTTTTGGGCTGCAGAGTCCATGGTTTTGGACGATCAGTTAGACATACACATACACACACTAGGGGGATCTGTTGGGGTGGTGACTCTGGATAGCCAAAATGTCCTGTTGAAAGCAAAGCACCTGCTGTTTTCAGCCATGAACTATAAGCAGTGTATGCCCACTAGGGTCGCTGGGAGGGTTTTGTGATCTGTGCGACAGGATACGCTTCCCGGAGTTGGTAATTACCTGTATTGTAAATATCGGTGGCCTTCCCGATGAAACATCTACGTCAAAAGCCCGGCGATTCATTTCTCCAGAAGAAAACCTAAACTCCCCCCGCCCACCCCCGTGACTCCTTAAGGACCCAGGCAGACCTCCTTTGACGCTATGAAACATTGAAAGTAAAGTGGGTTGCTTTCAAGAGGGGTCAATAATTGAGCAACTCTAAAACCTTTTTTCTTCTTCCTAGGTCTTAGTGGTGCAATGGCTAGTATAAGCGTGCGTTCGAGTGCCCCAGGCTCTCCTACACATGTAAGCAGTGGATCGAATGCTAGTCGAAGGAGAAATGGACTCCATGATGTCGATTTGAACACTTTCATATCAGAAGAAATGGCACTCCACTTGGACAATGGTGGAACTAGAAAGCGTACCTCAGCCCAGTGTGGCGATGTCATTACAGACTCACCAACCCATAAACGCAACAGAATGCTCTAAACTGCAGACATTTCCACACCCACCATGCTGCTTGAAAGCCACTTGATCCTCAACATATACTATTATTGCAAAGGAAACATGAGGCCATCTTCCCTTGTTCACTGTTTAAGACAGGTGAATTCTGTAGTGGCTACCATAAAAAGAAGCTCTAGGTATTTACGGTAGACGCCTCTTGTAACCATGGCTTTCTTGAATCTGTAACCCTAGCAGAGGACATCAGACCTCGTGGAGTCGTTAGCAAGATCATCATAGGCAAACATATATCCGTTCCAAGGCTAAAAGTGACCTTAACCGTATTTATTCTCAAAGGGAAGGGTAACAATCAGATGTTTATTTGGTTATAGAATGCTTTTTTTCTCCGCCCCCTCCCCTCTCCTCCTTCCTTTTTGGTCCATTTCCTGCTGCGTTGAGTATTTTGCTCCAACAGTATTGCCAGGTTCCTAAAACGATCCCAACCCCACGATTTGGCTTCCTCGTCACATCTCCAGGCTTCCGGTTTTGCAGCGGCCCCGTGCCACGCACCTGGTCTCTCTCTAGTCAGCAGTGTGCCACTTCTCGTGATGGGACTGTGCCCTGGTTTTAGTTTTCCACACAGTTTCTACTTCTGGTGATTGTGTGGTGTAAAGAGGTGCTATGATGGCCATGCAGTTAATATCGAATCAATGCACAGAACCTTACTGGATTCACTGTGTGTTAGCGCTCTAAAAGTAGCAATATGATTATTAAAGTGCCCCCTGGATTGACCCCATAGGCTTAAAATACTCCCATCTTAAGACAAGTACTACTTCCCGCGCAGGGTACTGTTCCTTAGGGTAAATGTAAACTCGTAGACTGCGTTCAAGGGGGACCTACAGTAGGGAGGTCATGAACTTGGAAGATGGGCTTCCTTTTTGGCTCAGTATTAGCGAGAGGGAGATGGATGGTGGGGGAGGGTCGGTGTTCCAGTCTTTCGTATCCTGTTAGACATTTTCCACGAAGACCCCACTTTGCGCAGTTTCCATTGGAATTGGTGGAAGGTGACGGTCTTTCATCTGCCAATGGTGCTATCACAACTTAAGTAGCGACCCCCCCCCTCCAGTCCCTCCCCCCTAACTGGTGCAGTTTGGAATCTCATTCTGGAAAAGATGGAATCGCATGGAGGCTTCTCTAGATGTTAGTTTGACCTAAATAAAGGTTCTGAGTAGATTCCACTTTTGAGTCCCTTAATAAGACCTCTTGTAGCCACAATGTTTTAGAGCATGCTTCATCTTCATTTTTAATATCTTGAACTGAATGATAGTCTTTTTTAGATGAAGAACTGATGTCAGCCTGCCAGGTACTGTAATTTATTCTATCATATGCTATTATATATCAAGTAGGACAGTGAAAATGTTTCCTTGCAAACTCTGTAGTCCAGTATCAGTTAACTTCCTGTTTTTATCCTTAAAAGACCATTGCAAATCAGTGTAAGGGTTTTTCCAGTAATTACTCACAGCACTTTGTTAAAGTTTGCAACTCCTTCAGCCATTTAATAATATCTTTCTGTGAAGAAACGTTGCTAAGTTAACCATAATATTCACGGACTGGGTGGGGGGTGAATGGATTGTTAGACATGTGTGAGCTCAAGTTCTGTATTCATAGAGATCTAGCCCTAATTGAAAACAAAAACAAAAGTCAGTTCCATACTAAAATTGAAAGTGAGGTAATTCACAATTTTTGCAAAAAGCGGATCAATTCTTTTTTGTTCGACTATAATAGCAGAGAGAATTATACCTGAAACAGACGAGCCTGTGTATTAGGAATACTTTTAAGCTTCCCTTTGGAATATGCCCAGAAATGCATTTGGAGTTACCTGGTTTTTTTTTTTCCCCCCTATCGTTGTAAATTTAGATTCTGGAATTGGTGTCTGGTGGTGTGACGCCTTGCTCACAAGTGGCCAGACCTCTTCCTAAAGGATTTTTGAGAGTGAGGAACACCAGTGTGACCTCCCCTTTATGCCTTGGTCCTATGGTTCCTCCTGAATCGAATAACAATTTTTTATTTTTGGTTGTTTTTTTGTTTTTGTTGGTGCTCTGACGCTTAATCTCAGTACCCTTTACTCTCGATTGTCAAATTTTGATACAACATGTGCCATTTTCTTTGGTAAGAGAAAGCAGGTCTTAATGTCTGCCAGGACACGATTTATATGCCTTATTGGCTCCATTAAACTTTTAAAAAACTTTAGCATTCGTTACTTTTTTTCCACTGCATTTAATCTCCAGTGAGATTTGTCAACCTCCTCCTAACTCCCCGACCCTCTGCCCTCGCTCCGCCTTCCCCTTCTCTCTCCCGTGCCCCCAGCACAAAATAACTCTTAAGATCTAGGAGTAGAAAGGGAAATGATTTCTCGAAGGAAACCGTCGTTCTGACTGCTAGAATTTTGAAGCCTTCATTGTGCCATTTTAGATGCAAACAAATCATGGAAGATTTGCATACCGTGTGGTACTTTTTTAAATGACCGTGGTTTTTCTTTTTTTCAGTCTCTTGAGCACAGTGTAGGTTGAATTTTAAAACCGAACAGTTGGTTCTGGGGGAGCAGAACCTTCCCTCATCTTTAAGCTAGACCCTCGGATTCTTGCAGACCTCCTGGCTCCTGAGACCTGTCGCTGCCCCCCTCACTTGGCCTGAGCAGGTTGAGTTCATCCCAACCGCGCAGTGTTCTGAGCATGGCTGAAGCGTTCACAACTTACGGTGTTTAGCATTTTATAATAAGAGCAAAATTAATGGAAAGCATTTGGCTGAATCTAAAGACCCACAGACAGATTCTTCAACAATGTGGTTTACCCAACTGGAGACATGGTGCACATCTTCAATCAATCAACCAATAAATAATTTAAAAATCCGAAAAACTATGGGGCTCGTCTGCGGTTTTGTTTTGGTCACCTCATCCGAATTAATTTTTTTGTTCAAATCAGATCAAGTTCAGTCTTTGAGAAAAGAACCAGCCTTTCCTACATTCCCCCTCCCCTCCCATTTTAAGGGTTTTTGGGATCCATTAAACTCAGTAGCTGTGTCTTTGGTCCAGAAGGGCTCCCTGTGGCAGTGGGAGCTGGGCCGGCTGGCTCCCCGCACATGTGGGGGGGGGGCAGCCTCAGCCCAGTGAGGACACACGAGGCCAAGGGGTGATCTGGAGTGGAGACCGGGGATCCAGCTGGGAATGCGGGCTGTGTGGTTAATTTTAGAAAATTACCATGAATGAATCACTGAATTTTTGTCATGATTTTTTTGAGGGGTGTTGTGACGATGTTGGTATATTTATCTCTTTGCATCAGATTTCATATTGTTGGTTAGAGCCTGCCGCTTTAGCCCTATCAGACGGAGGACTCGGGTGTCTGGTTACAGGGTGGTGGGGATCTTGAGAGACCTTCCCGACACAAAGGGTCAGGGAGGGACTCCAAAGGTTCTGCCAGAAGCAGCCTTTGTTTTACATCTAAAGTTGAAAGAAACTGAAGATTCCTCCCTTTGACTGAGGTATGGAGGTGGTTGTGGTCAGTCGCTCACAGGACCTGCTCCCCGTCCCTGAAAGCTGTTCCATGTGTGGTCCGTTCCGGTGGCGTTGCCTCACGCCGGCCAGCTTGCACACGCCATTACACAGGGTTTCCGAGGCGTGCGGTGGTTGGGACTCGACCATGTTTTGAGAGAGGAGCGCCAGGCCTTCCCGCCCAGGCTGGCGGCAGGTCCCCTGGGGGGTTGTCCTGACGCTTTGGACTTCCTCCTCCAAGACCTACAGGATCAGATCTCCGTGGAGTTCAGCAGATGGCGGCCTACGACACGCACAGGTTGAGGGTCCAGTGCGCCTTGTGCGGCCCTCGGTGTGGCTGGGAAGTCTCATCGATGGTGTTGCGAGTTTCCGACGGCCTCTCGTTTTATTTGTATTGCATTAACGCTTTAAAAAACACTTAGAAATCCAGCCACACAGCCACTTAACTGTGTACAGATCTTTCTGCACCAAATAGGTATGCTGGTAACTTGATGAGCAAGTAGTACCAGCTTCTCATAATTAGCGCTAGTGCAGTAGTGAATATTCTAGTTGGAGTTGCCGTAGGAGATGTTTCTGCAGGTAAGACGGTTCAAAGGAATTCGTATTTGAAATATTAATGGGGCCTCCCAGAGCACCTGCAAAGTGCCGGTTAAGGCTCTTGCCAACAGTTCTGCCAGCCTCTGAGCCACTGTTGGGTATCGGGACTCTGCAGGCAGGGGTGATCTTCCCATTTTCATTTGCTTTTTTGACTCCGGCATGAAGGAAGACTTGGCTTGAAACCCTGTGGATTTGAATGCTGGCTCCACTTACTAGGTGTGGGAATCTGGGTAAGTTTGCTTCCCTGGGCTGGTTTCATCATCTGTGAAATGGGTGTATTAGGGGAAAAAAATGAGGTGAAAGTCAGTGACTTGTATTTCTTGGGTACTTTACATCATCTATCATCTGCTTCTCATCAGAGGTGCCCTTTAGCGCTCTGGAATGTGGCATATTAAGAAAACCTTAACACCTGCATTTGGTTTTAAATGGTACACAAGCAGAGGAGGGGCAGGGAGGGGCAGGGAGGGGCGCAGAGATCCAAGGATCTGAGGCGGGCTCCTCACTGACATCAGTGAGCTCGATGTGGGGCTCACGCTCCACGAACCATGAGATCATGACCTGAGTGACGTCAGACGCCCAACTGAATGAGCCACCCAGGCGCTCTGACATGTGCGGTTTTATAAGGAAAATTAAGTTTCAGACCCTAGTAGAGAGGCCCTTTTAATCTGTCCTACCCAAAGGTAAAAGTTGAATGTTTTTAGAAGGTAACCTTCATAGTATTTGTCTTTTACGTGTGTAGCCATTAAAAATAATGATTATTGAGGAGTCATTATTGGGTAACCTACCTTGCGGATGCCAGTCGCTGTGGGAAATGAACTTAGGGTTCCCAGTCTTGGAGGTGGACTGATTTCACCACGTTCTGGTGCAGTTTGAAAGCTGAGAGCATCAGGAGTCTTAGATTTTATCCAGCTTCAGCAGTGAGGAGCCCGAGCAGGCTGAGACCTGGGAGGAAGGCGGCCCGGTGGGCTTCAGGGCAGCCCGCCACCACCCGCACTCCCGGCCGCTTTCAGCACCTGGGCCAGCGGACTGACTCTTGACCCAGATGCCCTCCACACATCCACCAAGGTACGTGCCCCCTGTGACTTTGGGATTTGTGGGAAGATTATCAGACCATCGGTGCTCCTTAGGGTGGGGGGTGGTGTCAGGGCTCAGATACCTCGGGGAGACGTGGGGAACACCTACCAAACTGGCCTTGAGTGCTGTTGGCGGGGGGGTTGACGGCTTCCCCCTCTCCTTCCAAGGCGAAGCTCTTAATCACAGCGGCGTGTGTGGGTTTCAAGGCGTATCTAGAAATCCGGAACTACCAGGAAGTTCTGATTCGCTGTTTGCGGCTTAGGTTGACATGAACCTATGGAATCCCGTTCGCCTACCCTTGTATTTGGTATCGTAAGGCTTGTCTCTTGCCGGTCTTCCGTGTTTCTCTGCTCTTCCGGGCTGCGACCCACAGTATGAAACACCTGTGCCTGGAGACACACGGGTAACACACAGTAGCTAGGAGAAGTTAGAGTGATGGCGCTTCCTCTCTTTCTGTCCGGGGCCTCTCGCTGTGTCACGAAAGAGTGATCTGTGTGATCCTACTACACCGACGTCACAACCGGCTTGAGGACCCGGGCACTCTGGGCATCTGGCTGGCACAGAGTAGGGTCCTGGACATTTCTTGAATGAGTGAGTAGGTAAAAGGTGGCCTGAGGTTTTCTAGGTTTTTGTGAAGAGGCCCTGTTTTTCCCTGTGGGCTTCCACAGCGTCTCCAGAACCAGGGTGTGGTGGGAAAGAGCAGAACCTCGGGGCCGGTGAGGTGTAGATGGACCCTGCTGTGGGGGTGGGGGGCTGAAGGCACCTGGGGTGACAGCTGGCCCCTGGTAATAAGCACACACACGTTAGCTTTTAAGTGTGGTAACTGTCCTCTCTGGCTGGATACAATTTCCTTCTCAGAGGCTGGGAGGGGCCCCTGCAGCCTCGGTTCCCCCCACCCCCTTTCCTCTCCCCTCAGTTCATGGTTCCCTGCGTGCACCCCAGAACCAGCCGTGCTCAGGCTGTGCACCCACGGCAGACTAGACGGCACTCCTTGGGGTGGGCCGCAGCTACCAGCGTTTCCCAGGCCCCTCCAGTGGAGAGCCCCTGTCCGAGGGCCTCTGTGCATTCTGCGGACGACGCAGAAGGGAGTGTTGCTCTGGCCTTTTTCCAGATTGTTGACCAGGCAGGCGTCCAACGGCATTGGACTCTGCCGGCCCGTCCACCTTCAGTCCCTCAGGCTTGGAGGAAGTCCGGACTTGACCAGTGCATTCCTCTGGGCAGGCTGTTTCCCTGGGCTGGCTTGGCAGGAGGAAGTTTACTCCCACAGGGCTTTGGGGTGTGGGGAGTCCTGGCTCACCAGGGGTGACCCAGCAGGTGCACCGCCCTCGGGGCAGGCTCTGCTGCACCTGGTTGGGAATGCCTCCCCTTGGGAGAGGTTTCACATGGGTTCCTGGACTCTCCACCCACACATACTGAACCCAAAGGGTCTGCGTTGGGGACAGGGCATCTGTAGAAGAATGAAGCAAAAAAAAAAAACAAAAACAGATCTAAGTCCTGCCACTTGGTCACTGCTGTTGACATTAAAAAAAAATCACATTGCTAGTACACGCCCTTGGGGGAGATGGTACAGAAAGGCCCTGGGTGAAGAGCCCCTCCCTCTGAGGGGTCTTCCTGGGCTGGAACCTGTGTGGGTGTGGCCTGCAGCTGAGTGGGGGCGGGGCCGGGCTGACAGGGTGGGGAAGAGCCCGCCTCCCGCGTGTGGGCTGTTGCTGTGTCCCCTCTCCTTGGAACTCTGTCACAGGCATGCATCACGAGGACCGATCCCAGGCTATCAGGGCGCGTCTGGCACCCCCAAGTGTCCCTCCCTCGTCCGGGGGTCGAACCCGCTCCAGTCTGCACGTGGGTCTCCCGGGGGTGGCCCTTCAGCAGCCTGTGTGCCGGGGACTGTGGGCTTGGAGAAGGGCTGCAGAACCCGAGTGCTCGCCCGCTCGCCGGCTCACCTGCTCCTCTGTGCCTTTACCAGGCGAGAAGCCGAGCCTTCGGTGACTGGTTTTGTGGCCCCTGCCCTGTGCGGGCCTGCTGCCGCTGCTGGGGGACCCTGGAGCCTCGTGGTTACGGTGTCACCCATCGTGGCAAGTTCTTTCGCCACCCTGCCTCAGTTTCCCCATCTGTAAGGAGGGTTGCGAGGACGAAATGAGGTAATGCCTAAAACCAGAGGGTCCCTGGCATGTGGTGAGCACAGGGTTCTGAATCCTGGCAACGTGGCGAGGCTGTGAGCCCACACGCGCCCCATGTCTCCATGGGGGAGCCGATGGGCTTTCCCGAGTCTGGTAAGTGGTGAGTTGGAAGTGGCCCCCTGCGAGAGGCGTGCTTGCTCTGGGGGAGGACGGACTGGGCACAGCTTGGGTGCTGAGTGTCACCAGGAATGGTTTAGGTGACACTCCCGGGCTCAGCATGGACCCACCTCAAAGGACAGGAACTGTGTGTTCCCAGCGGCGCCCTCAACCCGCCCACAACATCAGCAGGTGGGCTCCCGCGAAGATGCCTGTGACCCAGCAGCCCTGACATCCAGATCAAGTTGGCTCGGCTCCCTGGGCCCAGCTGCCTCTATCCACTACGTGGGCGTCCCTCCAGCTGCGGAAGCCCGAGTGCCGACAGATGTCCCTGGCATGGGTGCCTGGCCAGCGGCGTCACCGGCCCCGGTGCTTCTGCGAGTCCTCCCAGCCCAGCAGGCAGGAGGCCCCACCGCGGCAGCCTGGGGGAGGGGGGCCAGGTGTTTGCAGGCCCCCGGGCGCGGGGCTGGCCCCGTCTGAGGCGGGGCACCAAGCCAGGGGCGCAGGTGCTGTCACCCTTGCTGGCCTCAGCGGTGCCAGTAGGGAGGACTTCCCGTCCCGGGGAGGACTTGGCAGCCTCTGGGGTCCACCCCACTGGAACCTTCTCCTGTAGAGGTCTCTCTTTCATGTTTACTCTCGCTGCACGGTGTACAAAGATGGATTCTTTGATCTACATGTGCCCTGAGATACCCTGTCCACTTTCTGAAAGGGCTGACCCCTTGTTTTCTGGTTCCTCTTCCACATCCTCTCAGGAGCGCCCATCCGACCCTCTGGCCCGGGCATTGTTTGCTCTGTCTCTTATTTGTTCCTTGGGGTTTTATTTACTGGTCTGCTTTTGTTTGGGGTCTGGCTTGTCTGGAGGCTGAGTGTTCCTTCTGTCCCCACACCCGTCTCCAAGTAAGTAGTGGTGGAAGGGGTGAGGGCTCCTCCCCTGGGAGGGGAAGGGAGTGGCCAAACCAGGTCCTAACGCTGGGTCTGTCTGGCTCCCCACCTGACTGGAAGGCACTTGCGCACATTTCTTGTTTAACTGGCACTCGATTCAAATTCACGAGGACCAGGGGCGCCTGGGGGCCTCAGTCTGTTAAGCGTCCGACTTCCGTTCGGGTCGTTATCTCATGGTCTGTGGGTTTGAGCCCCGCGTCGGGCCCTGTGCTGACAGCTGGGAGCCTGGAGCCTGCTTTGGATTCTGTGTTTCCCTCTCTCTCTGCCTGCCTCTCTCTCTCTCTCTCTCTCTCTCTCTCTCTCTCTCAAAAATAAACATTTAAAGAATTTCAAGTCCTCGAGGACTGGGGAGTACGGGGTGGTGTAGGACTTGGGCAGGAGGGCCTTCACCTGAGCCTCAGTTTGCTCTTCTGGCAAGTAGGGATGACATGACCTTATAGTGTGTGAGCCTATGTAAATCATTGTTCTCTGTCTTAGTATGTGTGCAACAACCCAGCTGTTGGGGGGTCTGGACAGCGACCGAAAAGACCAGCTGTTGTGGGTCTGGATGGAAAAGAGACGCCGGAGTGTTGTCCCTGACCCTGGTCGACGGGTGAACTTGGGTGGAGTGTGAGACCTGTCAGCTGTACCCAGCCAGCCAGCTGCGTGCAAAGGCTGAAATGCCTTGTGTTGCACTTCCTGCTGAGCCAAGCACCCCAGGATGCCTGGCCCTCAACAAGGGGACCCGAGGTCACCCTGGAGCAGCAGCTCCCTAAGGCTGGGAGCCCTACATTCTCCCTCGGTGACTCACTTCCTGTTTGGGCCTGGAATTCGAAAGCTGGTGGAAGAGCTCAGCTAGCTCCATGGAAACGGCTGGACCCGCCCACAGAGCCTTAAAGGGACAGTCCTCCCAGGGCAGGGCTGGGTGGGGGTGAGTGGGGTGTCTATGCAGCTGGAATTTGAACCCAGGGGGTCTGCGGCCAGATCCCACAGCCCTCCCTTTTCCCCCTAAGGGCCGCCGCCCCCCACCCCACTTCTGTGGTGCCCAGTCTGGTTGCCCATCCAGTTTGGAAGGACCCTCACTGCCAAGACCTCACCGTTCTCTCTGGCCAAGCTGGCTGCCTGCCTTTGTTTCCTCTCCTGTCAAGCTGGGTAACAGTGTCCCAGGCTGCAGGTGGATCCCCAGGAGGTCTGTTTGTCGGGGTGACGCGCACTCGGGAGGCTGTGGGCACCGAGGAGGAGTGAAGCCGGCAGCCCCGAGGCCACGGTGAACTGCAGAGTGCACTTAGCATCCGGGACGCCCGATCTGTGTGTGCGAAGACCCTCCTGTTCTTCTGAGCACCACGGATGAGACTGTCCTGGGGGCTGGACCCCAGGGGAGCAAATGGGTGGACGTTTTTCTAGGCTCCTTTGGACACAGCTGCCCAGTTCTCTGGGCCTCTCCTTGTCCACCTGTGAACGGACCCTCTCACCAGCCCTGGATTTGGGGTCCAGGGTGCTCGGCAATCTGAACTGTGAACTTGCAGATACTTGTTCTCAGGGCTTAGATCCTGCCCCCCACACCTCAAGCTCCCTCGCATTCCTAGGCCGTGCCCCATGGGGTGCTGGCGGCGCCCTTGGCCTGGCCTTCAGGGCTCTGCCTCAAAAGTCCCTTCCTGGGACCCCTGGCAGTTGTAATTCTTCCCTTAGCCTTTGGCAGACGGTGAACCCCAGCTGTGGACAAAGCAGGCTCAGGCTCCCCAGTGTGGAGCAAGCAAGCTGGGGGCCCGACAGACAGGAGCCCCGTCTGCCAGCCCTGCGAGAGGGGCCAGGTGGAGCTCGACTCTCCGGGGCACTTGAGGTGCGAATCCCACGGCGTGACCCTGGCGTGCAAATATGTGCCTGTTTGGCCAGGGCAGAGGCTGGACCCAGAGAGGTCCAGTGACCTGTCTGGGGAGGCCCAGCTGGGACTCCCCAGCGCACGGTGTCTCTCCTCCACTGTGTGACTTGCCCTTACCCGAAAAAGGCACGACCCTGATTTCCCCGGAACTTGCAGCGCCCGTTGGCGTCACTGCATGCGTTGAATTCTGCTCTTCCCTCACGCCGGCCGGATGGCTGTCTTCAGTGGTCTGGGCTCAGAGAACTCGCCTTTCCTCCCACGCCCCGTGCTCTTCAGTACAAGAACCGGATCCTTTATTACAAAGTGGCCGGTTTAGAATATTAAAGCCCACTTTTTCAAGAAATGGAACACCGCCAAAGGACTAAAAATCGTAGCGCTGGTGTAAAGCCTTGGCCGTAGGCTGTCTGGATTTGAATCCTGGTTCCACCACGGACGAGCAGTGTGACCCTGAGAAAGCCTGCTTGACTTCTCTGTGCCTCAGTTCCCTCATCTGTAAGCGTGGGGAACGACAGCTTCTATCTAAGTGGTTATGAGGCTTACGTGTTTAACCGTTTGATGTTTATACACTCCTCAGAACGGCACTTGCCGTATGGTTAGTGCAGACCTTGA
>NC_043707.1:7108712-7122205 GCF_006229205.1 Suricata suricatta
CCCCCCCCCCCCTGCCTCAGTCCTGGTTCTTTTGAAGAGGCAACCTCTGATACAGTTTCAGAAGTGTTCTTCCTGGGCCAGGGGTCCGAAAATTATAGCCCGAGGGCCGAATCCAGGCCACTGCCGGTCCTGCCAAGCCTCCCTTACACCTGTTCATACCGCTGTCCAGGACTTCTTTGGCCACAGACCCATTTATGGTTCACAAAGCCAACAATACTGATGGTCTGGTCCTTCACAGAAAGTGTTTCTGCCCTCCATTCTGGAATGTTTCCTATGACTTAAAAAATAGATGGGCTGGGGCTCCCGGGTGGCCCTGTCGGTTGAGCATCTGACTCTGGACGTGGGCTCAGGTCATGGTCTCACAGTTCCGGAGACTGAGCCCCATGTTGGGCTCGGTGCTGACAGCACAGAGCCTGCTTGGGATTCTGTCTCTCCCTTTCTCTCGGCCCTTCCCCTGCTCCTACTCTCTCTCTCTCCCAAATAAACATGGGGCACCTAGGAGGGCTCAGTCTGTTAAGCGTCTGATTTCCATTCAGGTCACGATCTCACCGTTACTGAGTTCGAGCCCTTGCGTCTGGCTCTGTGCTGACAGCTCCTAGCCTGGAGCCTGCCTCGGATTCGTTGTCTCCCTCTCTGTCTGCCCTTTCCCTGCTTCTGCTCCCTCCCTCTCTCTCTCTCTCTCTCTCTCTCTCAAAAATAAACATTACAAAAAAATTTTTTTTAAATGGATGGACTCCTACCCTGGGCAGTGGTTGGTGTGTCTGCTTGTCTTCACTGAACTTTAGATCAACAACCTCCTTCCTTCTCTGTACGCAGTACCCTGCCCGCCATCTGCTAGTATTTCAGCTTTGGCTGTACCATAGTTTTATTACCACCTCTGTGATGTCCTCTGGTTTATTTCTAGTCTGTTGCAAAAAGTGCTACAGTGAACACCTTTGTTGCCCACATGTGGGACTTCTAGATCTCCAGAAGTGGACGTTCTGGGTCAAAGCAGACATCCATCTAAGAGTTTCTGACTGAGGGGCGCCTGGCTGGCTCAGTCGGAGGAACACGCGACTCTTGGTCTTGGGGTCGTGAATTGGAGCCCCACTGGCGTGTAGAAATTACTTAAATAAGAACATAAAAGTTTGTGATTGAGACTACCCAGTTCTTTCCCTGAAGGCAGGTTTTTACTACCTCCAGCTCCTTCTGCAAGGACCCACTTCCTCTCGCTGCCCTGGAGTGCTGATTCTTTCCAAATTAACTTACACGTGGATTTATCGTTCTAATAAAAATCCAAAGGGATTTTTGGAAACGGGTCAGCAGTATTTAAGTTCAGCAGAATGAATTCACAGCTGAGAATAGCTGAAGCAATTTTAAAATAAAAGAAATTAAAACAAAAAGGTAGTAATAATTAAAAGTTAGGTATTGGGGCGCCTGGGTGGCTCAGCCTGTTAAGTCTCCAATTCTTGATTTCGGCTCAGGTCATGATCTCGCAGTTAGTGAGTTCAAGCCCCGTGTTGGGTTCTCTGGACAGCGTGGAGCCTGCTTGGGATTCTCTTTCTCTGCCCCTCCCTTGCTCACATGCTCTTTCTCTTTCTCTCTCTCTCTCTCTCAAAAATAAACATTAGGAAAAAAAGTTAGGGATTCGCAGCAATAGAAAGACAGGATAGAGCACTCCAGAAAATACCCTGGTTTAGAGAAGAACTTGGTAGTTCATCAGGAAATGGTGCAAAATGACAGAGAGGGGATGGACTGGTCCCCACAGGCGGCATGGAAAATTGGGGAAATTTTTTTGTTAGAGCTTTACTTCATGTTTCCGGATATATTGACAGATTAAAGAGTTAAATGTAAAACCTAAACCTTGAAATACTGGAGGAAGATATGTGAATATTTTTAAGCATTGTTTTGGGGATAATATTTTTTAAAATAGAAACCTAGCTATAAGTATACATTTAAACCTCAATATAAACAAAACAGGAGGGAAAATGGAACTGTGGCAAGGCTGACAGATTTAATGTCTGTATATCTATATTCATACATCTATATTGATATACACCTCCGCACACATACACGAGTAAGAAGGTAGTGTGCCGAAAAGGAAAACCAAACAAATGAAGAGGGAGTTTTCAGAAACAGAAATACAAATGACTGACCAACCCATATATGAATACAAAGTTCAGCCTTTGTGAAAGTCAGATTCGGGAAGGAGATACTGTGTTTTGAGTACAGTTTTTTTTTTTTTTCTTATTTATTTAATTAATTTATAGAAAGAGTGAGAGAGCGAGAGTGCAGAACGGGCAGAGAGAGGGAGAGAGAGAATCCCAGATGGGCTCTGCGGGGACCGTGAGGGCTCGAACTCACGATCCGGGAGATCACCACCTGAGCTGACGTCGGACCCCTCCCCGACTGAGCCACCCAGGTGCCCCTCCCCTTGAATACAGTTTGAAAAGATCAGCAGTTGGTGCCCGGGCTGGGAAGTCTGAGATGATGGGTCCCCGCACCAGCAGCCCCTGGAGGCGGCCGCCCGTCGGAGCAAGGGGGTAATCAGATTGTGGGAGCTGTTTGTTAGGCAAGGGGGTAATCAGATTGTGGGAGCTGTTTGTTAGGCAACAATGCGAGGTGGAGTCTTTGGAGAACAAGACAACACACACCGAACGACAGGGGGCTGATTAAACATCCCAGTTCCACTGGGTGGGAAAGTCTGAAGCCTTTGTAAAGGGTGTTCTTGAGGAAGATCTTAAGAAATGGGGGGCGGGGCGGGGCGGGGCGCCTGGGCCGCCCAGTTGGTTCAGCGTCCGACCTCTGCTCCGGTCATGTCTCACGGTACGTGAGTTGGAGCCCTGCTTTAGGCTCAGGGGCCTCAGTGCAGAACCCGCCTCAGATCCTCCTTCTCCATCTCTGCCCCTCTGCTCATGCTCTCTCTCTCTCTCTCTCTCTCTCTTCCTCTCCTCTCTCTCAAAAATAAACACAAAAGTTATTTTTAAAATGGGAGACTGATCGTAATAAATATGAACAGCGTGATCTTAATTTAACTAGAACAGTGCCAGGCAGCAAGGTTTCAGTAAATGTTAGCTACTCTCATGATTGAGACCTTCAGACCCTCAAGTGATCATTCACTCATTCACTCATTCATTCATTCCTCGGTTGACACATATCTGAGTGGCCCACTGGTTTCTCCCTTCCCGCAATAAGGCGATCTGGACCAAACAAGCTCCGTTTCTGGCTCGGCACTGCCACCTAGAGGCTCCTGGCCCACAGGGCAGCTGTCCCCTCACCTTGACCCTGGGCCCAGCTGCTGAAGGCCCCCCCCCCCCCCCCCCCCCCCCCCCCCCCCCCCCCCCCCCCCCCCCCCCCCCCCCCCCCCCCCCCCCCCCCCCCCCCCCCCCCCCCGCCGCCGCTCACTGCACCTGCGCTCCGTGGGAGACCTGCTTGTTCTCCAGAAGCCTCTGAGAACGTCAATGCTAGGAAGGCCCTTCCAGCTCGCTTATGCCAAGATCTTTATAAGGATCAAGGGAGCCCTTGGGCTGGTGTTTCTTAAAATGTCTTGGAACCTGCATTAGTGTCAGTGGGTGGGGAAATTTTTGTTTTAATATATATATTTTATTAAAAAAATTTTTAATGTTTATTTTTCAGAGAGAGAGACAGAGCATGAGTTGGGGAGGGGCAGAGAGAGAGAGAGAGACAGACAGACAGACAGAATCTGAATCAAGCTCCACGCTCCAAGCTGTCAGCCCAGAGGCCAATGCAGGGCTCGAACCCACAAACTGTGAGATCATGACCTGAACCAAAGCTGGACGCTTGACTGACTGAGCCACCCAGGTGCCCCTGTTTTTTAATTTAAAAAATTTTTTAAATGTTTTATTTATTTTTGATACAGAGAGACAGAGCATGAGGGGGGAGGGGCAGAGAGAGAAGGAGACACAGAACTGGAAGCAGGCTCCAGGCTCTGAGCTAGCTGTCAGCACACAGCCTGACGCGGGGCTCGAACCCACGAACGTGAGATCTGACCTGAGCTGAAGCCAGAGGCTTAACTGACTGAGCCACCCAGGCGCCCCTGTTTTTTAATTTTTTATAAATGTTTATTTTTGAGAGAGAGAGAGAGAGAGAGAGAATGAGCAGGGGAGGGGCAGGGAGAGGGGGACTGAGGATCCGAAGCAGGCTCCCAGCTCAGTGCGGACAGTAGGCAGCCTGACGCGGGGCTCGAACCCACAAACTGTGAGATCATGACCAGAGCCAAAGTCAGACGCTCAACCGACTGAGCCCCCCAGGCGCCCCTGTTAAGTCCATTTTACAGTAAGGAGAAAACACTTGATGCAGAGCTGCAGAGAAACTGCTATAGACATGGGTTGTGTTTGGGATCCCTGCTGGCTCACTTGGTAGAGCTTGACTCTTGATCTCAGGGTCTTGAGTTCAAGCCTCACATCGGGCATAGAGCTTACTAAAAAAAAAAAAAAAAAAGTCTTGGGGCTCAGTTGGTTGGGCGACCAGCTTTGGCTCAGGTATCATCCCAAGGTGAGTTCAAGCCCCGCGTCGGGCTCTGTGCTGACAGCTCAGAGCCTGCAGCCTGCTTCGGATTCTGTGCCTCCCTCTCTCTCTACCCCTCCCCTGCTCATACTGTTTCTCAACAATAAATAGACATTCATTTAAAAAAAAAAAAAAAGGCTTGAGGGCACCTGGGTGTCTCAGTCAGTTAAGCATCCAACTCTGGATTTAGGCTCTGGTCATGATCTCACAGTTGTGGGATCGAGCCCCGCATTGGGGTCTGTGCTGACAGCTGAGTCTCTCTCTCCCTCCCCATCTCTCTGCCCCTCCTTTGCTCAGGCTTTCTCTCTCCAAATAAACAACCTAAAAAAAGAATAGAACTGAGGTTCACATGCAGCCAGGACCTCATCTCAAAGACCAAGAGTGGAGTTGGCCGTCGGCCTTGAGGTGATTGTGGTGCGCATGCGGTGAGCGCTCCGGTGCCCTGCCCCTCCTCCTCCACTTTCCGCAGAACCCCACGTTTCTTTGCGTTGTTGCCGATTGCTGAGGCCGCTGGCTGCAAAGCACCACGAACTCTGTTCTCGGGGCACAGGTGCTGACCGCTGCTTCTGAGTCAAGCCAGGGACAGGCTGTCTGTCCAGTGCCTCAGGCACTCCCTGGCTCGAGGGTGGCGTCTTCTCTCTGTGCGCGTCTTTATGTCCAAATCTCCTCTTTTTATAAGTACAGTCGTACTCCGGGAGGCTCCCCCCCCGCTGAACCGGGTTACCTGCATCGGCGGATAGCTCCACACGGGGTCACATTCCAAGGTCCTGAGACTTAGGGTCTCAGCAGCCATTTTGGAGGAGGGCCCAGTTCAACCCATAACCTCCACCCCCGTCAGAGGGAGATCCAGGAGCGCGTGGCCGGGGCTCCCCCCAGCGCTCTCTGGTTTCCGTTCTTGCACATCGTGTCTCTCTACGTGTTTGAGCTGCGTGTCTATCCACGCACAATCGTACACAACATTTAGTGCAGGAATCACAGCGGGACCGTTGAGCCGGTCCAGATGGGCCGCGTTCTGGGTGAGCGGGATGAGGACAAGGAGCCTGCTCAAGGTCCCCTGGACCCGGGATGGAAGAGGGTTCTGAGGGAAGGCTTTGTCTGGGAGGCCGCAGAGCCACGAGGTGGAGAAGAAGGCCTCGGACACCTGCCTGAGCTGGAATCCGGCTGGAACTCGGAGCTAAGTGACCTTGCGCAAGTCACACGCCCTCTGTGTGTTTCCATTTCCTCACGTGTAAGACGGCTCTATGGTGGTACCTCCCTCATGAGGGTTCGGAGATGGGGCACATTCGGGGCGCATGGGGGGGCTCAGTCGGTTAAGCGTCCGGCTTCGGCTCAGGTCATGATCTCACGGTACGTGGGTTCGAGCCCTGTGTCGGGCTCTGTGCTGACAGCCTGCTTCAGATTCTGTGTCTCCCTCTCTCTGACCCTCCCCTGATCATACTTTGTCTCTCTCTGTCTCAAAAATAAACTTTAGACATTTTTTGGAAGACAGACACTTAGGCATCTGGGTGGTTTAGGTGGTTAAGTATCTGACTCTTGATTTCAGCTCAGGTCATGATCTCTTGGTTGAGCCCTGCGTCCTCTCTGCATTGGCGGTGCAGAGCCTGCTTGGGATCCCTCTCTCTCCCTCTGTCTCTGCTCCTCCCCTGCTTTCTCTCTCAAAAACAAATTAATAAACATTTAAATTTAAAAAAAGAGGGGACACCTGGGTGGCTCAGTCATTAAGTGTCTGACTTCAGCTCAGGTCATAATCTTGCAGTTTGTGAGACTGAGCCCCGCGTCGGGCTCTGTGCTGACAGCTCGGAGCCTGGACCCTGCTTCCGACTCTGTGTCGGCCTCGCTCTCTGCCCCTCCCCCACTGGCGCCGTGTCTCAAAAATTAGTAAAACATTACAAAAAAAAGTGGACACTTACGGGTGCCTTGTGCCACACCACACACATAGCATACACATCCGGACACACACCTGCACACACACAGTGCACACCCACACACCTGCACCTGCACACACCCAGTGCACACACATCTGCACACACACCTGCAGACAGTGCACACCTCCACACACGCAGAGCACACACACCCGGACACACACCTGCACACAGAGTGCACACCCACACACCAGCACACAGTGCACACCCACACAATGCACACACCTGCACACGTAGTGCACACATACAGCTCATGCACCTGCACACACACACCTGCACATACACCCCTGCACACACAGTGCACCACACATACCTGTACACACAGTGCACCACACACACCTGCACATACAGAAAATGCACACAACTACACATACAGTGCACACACACATCTGCACACACCGTGCACACACCTATACACAGTGCACACTTGCACACATGCAGAGCACACACACTCTGACAACACCTGCACACAGTGCACACACACACCTGCACACACCTACAATACACACCTACACACACACTAGCACACACAGTGCATACACCTGCGCATGCCCCTGCACGCACCCACCTGCACACACAGTGCACACATACACACATACACAGTGCACACACCTGCACACAGTGCACACATACACAGCGCACCCACACCTGCCCACGCACAGTGCACACACACCTGCACACAGTGCACACATACACAGTGCACACACCTGCACACAGTGCACACATACACAGTGCACACACCTGCCCACGCACAGTGCATATCCATAGTGCGTGCCCGCTAAGGGTTGGCTGGTTGTCTCTTTCAGGGTCATTGATTCCTCCAAGGCTGTGGGGACCCTGTCCCGCAGTCCTGCCCGGCCTGGTCGCGGGGCCTTGGGTCAGGATCAGGGGCTTGGGCTCGCAGTCAGGTGTGCTGAGGCCGAATGCTGGCCTCTCCCCTTGGATGTGCAAGCTTCAGGTCCCCGAGGCTGTTTCCCCATCTATAAATGGGGCCGATGGCATTACTAATCATAGAGAGTCATCGTGAGGCGTAAAGACCATTCCTTCATTCAGCACACACTTATTCGGTTTTTTGCTAGACACTCCAGGGTCTGTCTAGAGGTAAATATCGAACACATTCACAAGGGAATTATTTAGCAAGTTGGGAGGAAGAAGCGCCGCAGGGAAAAGCAAAGCAGAGAATGGGAAAGAAAGTGGCAATTTTGTAAAAGGGCCTTTGGACAAAGACCTGAAGGGGAAGATAGACTGAGTCACAAGGAAACAGGAAGTGCAAAGGCCCTGGGGCAGAAGTTGGGGGGGGTGGTTGAGGGATATCACAGAAACCAGTGTGACTGGAACAGAGCAGGGGAGTGGAAAGGAGGAGGTGAAGGCAGAGAGGGACAGAGGCTACCGGAAGGACCTTGGTCCTACAAAGAGGTCAAGTTTAGTCATTGGGAACATTGCACATATTCGGGAGTACTGCTTTGCCCCAGGAACTACGCTGGGTGTAGGGGCCTTGAAGAGCGCAGCCCTGCACTTGGAACCACCAGGGGATTGCAAAGTGGTTTTCCGGAGGGTCCTTGGGGCTGTGTCTGGGTCTGCTTAGTTTGTGACCAGAAACAGGTGCCCTGAAAACCTTTGGAAGCAGAGCAAACACCTCATTTCAACAGCTAGTGGCTTATTTATTGGAAATGACTTAATGTTTCCCCCCTAGTGGGGGTGAAGTCCCCTGCTCACCTGGCTTTCTTTCTCCTCTGCCCCCATTGATGGCTGAGCTTGGCTCCATTTGCTTTCCCTGAAGCACTCCCGGCAAATGCTGCCAGCCTTCGGGATAATCTATTCTTATGAAGCGCTTTTTTATTATTCAGATCTTTAAGATGTTAGGCCATTGAATTTGGAACTGGAATCAGATGGGCCGGGATGCAGCTTTTCTCCACCCCTCCCCCTGGCCCCAGCCCTGCCTGGTCTGTTCGCCCCAGATGATGCTGCGTCCCTCCCCGGTTCTCCCCTGTCTCCTTATCTCTGCATTGACTCCGGCAATATCGGCGTTGGGACCGGATGCTTCCGCGTTAGTGCCGTCTCTGGCCCCCATGCACTGGATGCCAGTAGCGTCTCCTCCCCAGCCGTGACAGTGTGACACCTCTCCAGACGCTGCGGCTGCCCCCTGGGGCACACAGTCCCCTTGAGATCCATGGGTCTGTTCCCTTCTCCATCTGTCTGTGTCTCTCATTGACTTTGTCTCTCTCTCTCTGTCTCTGGCCAGCTCGAGCTGGTAGTTAGGAACTGTCCCCAGGGCCGGTGCGCCCTGTCACCTGGCTGTGCTCTGCCCCGACCTCAGCTCTGGGGGTCGGGGGAGCGCCGTGAGCTGGTGCAGGAGTGAGGCCAGAGGCCCGGAGGATCTCTGGGAGTCTCTCCTTGCATGGACCGGGGACCCTGGAGGATCCTGGGCTCATCGCCAGCCTCTGGTGTTCTGCTCGAGACCCACTGTGCTGGGCTGTGGGTAAACACATGACCGTGGCCTGTGGCCTGCGTCCCAGATTCCAGAAGATGCCCCAGCGGTTGAGTAACGATTGCCCACCATTGGGCCACCCTGTCTCTTCCTAGAACCCAAGTCCGTGAACAAATCAAGTGCCAAGTGTCTCTCCAGTCCCCATGGTGTGGGCGCAGGCCTGGTCCTGGTCTGTCAGGTCTAAATTCTGAACTCTCACGTGAGCCGTGCTGGCCCAGAGACCCAAGTGTGTGCCTGCTCCGTGCCCTGGACGTGCACACGCTCACTGCCAAGGGCATTCCCAGAGCTCCGTCACCTCCTGCCCCTTCACTGCCACGTCTGGCCCTGACTCCCGACCCAGGTGAGCTGGGAAGGCGCTGGCCTGCAGGTCTTGGGTGTCAGCCCCCTCTGGTCCCTGAACCACAGAGGGAGGGGCCGAGACAGGCGCTAAAGGCTGCACAGGGGCCAACAGGGGGCTCACAGACCCCGCCTGGAATCCAGATTCCGCAGCTTACCTGCTGTGTGACCTCATGCAGATCACTTCACCTCCCTGAGCTTTGGTTTCCTCTTCTTCTTCTTCTTCTTCTTTTTTTTTTAAAGTTTGTTTATTTTGAAAGAGGCAGAGACTGCATGAGTGGGGGAGGGGACAGAGAGAGGGAGAGAGGGAGAGGGGGAGAGAGAGAGAGAGGGAGAGAGGAGGAGAAGACCCCAAGCAGGCTCCCTGCTTGTCAGTGCAGAGCCCTATTTGGTGCTCAAACTCACAAAACCTTGATTGAGATCGTGACCTGAGCCGAAACCAAGAGTGGGGTGCTTAATGAACTGAGCCTCCCAGGCACCCCTGTTTCCTCTTCCACAAAATAGGGATGATACCACCCAGCTGCATATGTGGCTTATGTACAGCGTGAGTGGATCATTTTTTTAACACCCTTTCCTTTCTTTTTTGGGGGGCAGCTTTATTCAGATACAATTCATATATCATATCCTTGACCCATGGAAAGTATGATTTGATGGTTTGGGGTCTATTATTCATTTATATATTTTTGGTAAAATATATATCACATAAAATTCACCACGTTGACCATTTTAAAGTATGCAAATCAGGGGCTCTGGGCGGCTCAGTCAGTGAAGCGTCCGACTTCAGCTCAGGTCATGATCTCGTGGTTTATGAGTTTGAGCCCCGCGTTGGGCTCTGTGTGACAGCTCAGAGCCCGGAGTCTGGAGCCTACTTCGGATTCTGTGTCTCCTTCTCTCTGTGCCCCTCCCTGACTCATGCTCTGTCTCTCGCCGTCTCTCAAAAATAAATGAAAGTTAAAAAAATAAAAAAGCGTGCCAATCAGTGGTTTTAGTTGCGTTAGGGACAACATGGTGTGTGGTAGTGGTAATCACACACACTTGATCTGCCCTTTCTTTTTCTCATGAAACATTTAAAAACTTAAGGTTTTAACTGAAGCACAGCTGACATGTAATAGTGTATTAGCTTCCGGTGAACACCGCAGAGACTCGACATTTATATACATCACGAAATGCTTCCACGAAAAGTGCAGTCCCTGCCTGTCACTGTCCAATGTCACACAGTACTACTGCCTACGTTCTCTCTCCTGTACCTTTCATCCCAGTGGCTCATCTGTTTTATAACCAGAAACCTGTATCTCTTCTTCCTGGCCCCCTCCCCGATCCCTGCTACCCCTGCTTCTTTCCTTCTAAAACAAAGGATTAACAGGGAGCCTGGGTGGCTCAGTTGGTTGAGCATCTGACTCGATTTCAGCTCAGGTCATGGTCTTGCAGCCCCTGAGTTCGAACCCTGCATCCGGCTCTGTGCTGATGGCCCGGAGCCTGCTTGAGATGCTCTCTTTCCCTCTCTCTCTGCCCCTCCCCCACTCATATTCATTCTCTTTTTAAAAAACTAAATAAATATAAAAAAAAGATGAAACAAAGGATTAGCAGCTAAAAGCGAAGCATCTTTTTCAATTTTATTTTTTTATTTATTAAAAAATTTTTTAACGTTTTATTTATTTTTGAGAGAAAGAGAGAGAGAGACAGCGCGAGCAGGGGAGGGTCAGAGAGAGAGGGAGACACAGAATGTGAAGCGGGCTCCAGGCTCTGAGCTGTCAGTACAGAGCCCAACATGGGGCTTGAACCCACGAACCGTGAGATCATGACCTGAGCCGAAGTCAAGATGCTCAACCGACTGAACCACCAAGGCGCCTCCTCCATTTAAATTTTAAAGATGTTACTCAAATTCACTAACTTGTTCTGTATGTGAATTGGAATTTGCACGTAGTGGGCAAAAAGAGCTCACCCCGCAGATCCCACCATTTCGAGGTCCTACGCTGTAGGGACAAATAGAGAGACAGAGTGGGAGTGACCCCAGCTCTGTGTCCCTGTCACTGCGCCTTCCTTGAGCGTGTTGGCTCTGCCGTTGGCACGCAGGGACGCTCAGCGCCGCGTGGGTGTTGGAGACGTGCGCGGCCCCCAGACAGACGGTCGAGGGTCCCCATCCACTGGGCGTTTCTCTCCCCCAACAAATGCGGGCCGGGCCCTCTGGCTGTGGATCTGGGCGTTCTCCGTTCAGTTCCGGAGAACGCGGTGGTTATTAAAAGGCAAGTAAGAAAAACGTGCTGCTTTGCAGCTGAGGTGTCTGTTATTAAACCGCGGCGGAGCCCGGAGTAATGGAGAGGATGGGGAGTCCCCGAGTTCTCCTGAAACTAATATGACGCAGTATGTCGATTACACCAAATGCTGCCTTCGAGGATGATGTAGCCCCCTCATTGTCTGCCCTGGGGGGCACCTCCCGCCCCCCCCAGGCTGTGGACTGCAGGAAGGACGCAGCTCGCTCACTGTATGTGGTGCTGTGTAATTACAGATGGAGCCTCTGTCGAGGTCAGCAGTCCGCGTGGGCCAGCGGCCCCTCCGTAGACAGGCTCTCCGCAGCCTGTTCAGGAACTTCTGCATTTTCTAATCTTGGGTGTGACCTCGTGCAAGTAGAGGTCACTGGGTCCCGGCTGAAACCCTTCTCCAACAGGACAGGTCCATGGAATGTTCAAGAAGCAAACTTCATGCTGTTTGTCAGTGTAATTTGCCGGAGAAGAAAGAGTACTCTATGTTGCTCTGAGCCTTTCTACTTTGGGGGTACCGGCTGGAGTTCACCGAAGATCCCCTTTTTATTAAAATCCTCAGAGTAAATTCCGGGGACAAAGGTCCACGTGTCACAGACAGGAGCGGAAACCGCCAGGCACTGAAGGCTGGGCTGGCCCGGCCGTGTGGGCGGCTCTGTCCCAGAGTAACTAACGCTGGGTGAAATCCTGACCCCGCCCTCCCCGCCAACCCTGCCCTGCTCCCCTCCCTGTCCAGAGCCTCCCCTCTGCACCACGCCAGGCGTCCCAGACCGCCCACTGCAGGGAGGGAGACACCGACATCAAGTAAACGGGTGTCCTGATGTCCAGTGCGAATCGCCCAGCTCCAGGGTCCCCGGGGCTCTCAGAAGGCTGAGGCTGGCCTCATTGGAGATCCGTTTGGGTGTCCTTTTTGTCCCTAAAACTTGGACCCTGCGTCCGTTTCCTGGGGCGGCCGTAACAACAGACCACGCGTTGGGTGGCCTAGACCACGGGCATTTGTTGTCTCCGGGTCTGGGGGCCAGCGTGGGTCCACAGCGCTGCCTCCCTCCCGCGGTTCTGGCTTCAACCCGCCGCCTCCCGGTTGGTGTCTCGGCTCGTAGCTACCCCGCCCAGCTCTCCCCATGACAGTGTCCGACCTTCTCTCTTGGGGAGACACCAGGCCTCGGATTTGGGCCTCTCTCCCCAGTCCACTACCGTCTCATCTCAACTCCTGCGCTTGTGAAGATGCTGTGTCCAAACCAGGTCACGTCCCGAGATCCGAGGTGGACGTGAGTTTTGGTGGGGGACACTCCTGTCTCATCCCGATCCCCATCATGCATCTTCTTGGCGACCCAGCAGGGCAGAGGGCTCCAATGAGGTGCTTCCAGAGGGGCTTTAACATTTTTTTTTATTTAAATAGTTGATTACCAAGTTGGTTTCCATACAACACCCAGTGCTCATCCCCACAAGTGCCCCCTCCATGCCCATCACCCCCCTTCCCCTTCCCCCCTCCCCCTTCAGCCCTCAGTTTGTTCTCAGCATTCAAGAGTCTCTCATGGTTTGCCTCCCTCTCTCTCCCTAACTCTTTTCCCTCCCTTCCCCTTCCCATGGTCCCTTGTTAGATTTCTCCTGTTAGACCTGTGAGTGAAAACATATGGTATCTGTCCTTCTCTGCCTGACTTATTTCACTTAGCATGACTCCCTCAAGGTCCATCCATGTTGCTACAAATGGCCAGATTTCATTCTTTCTCGTTGCCATGGAGTGTTCCATTGATATATAAACCACATCTTCTTGATCCATTCATCAGTTGATGGACATTTAGGCTCTTTCCATGATTTGGCTATTGTAGAAAGTGCTGCTATGAACATTGGGGTACAGGTGCCCCTATGCATCAGCACTTCTGTATCCCCTGGGTAAATCCCTAGCAGGGCTATTGCTGGGTCATAGGGGAGTTCTATCGATAGTTTTTTGAGGAGCCTCCACACTGTTTTCCAGAGTGGCTG
>NC_043707.1:7122305-7132284 GCF_006229205.1 Suricata suricatta
TACAAAATCAATGTACAGAAATCGGTTGCATTCTTATACACCAAAAATGAAGCAACAGAAAGAGAAATCAAGAAACGGATCCCATTCACAATTGCACGAAAAATCATAAGATACCTAGGAATAAACCTAACCAAAGTTGTCAAAGACCTGTGTGCTGAAAACCATAGAAGACTTATGAAGGAAATTGAAGAAGACACAAAGAAATGGACAAACATTCCATGCTCGTGGACTGGAAGAATAAACATTGTTAAAATGTCATTATTACCCAAAGCAATTGACACATTCAATGCAATCCCCAAAGTTGCACCAGCATTGTTCTCAAAGCTAGAACAAACCATCTTAAAATTCGTATGGAACCAAAAAACCCCCTGAATAGCCAAAGTAATATTGAAGAAGAAAACCAGAGGGGCTGTTTGAATCCAGCGGTACGAGGGCCCAGGCCTGGGAGCTAGAGGACCCCAAGGTGGCTGCTTGGTGGGGGGAGGGGAGGAAAAGGGAGAGGCCAGGTGGGGATGGGTCGGATCCAGGCCTAGGATGGGAAGCTAGGAGGGGAGCAGGAAACACTTTTTCATGTGGCTCCTGCTTGTGATGAGAGAGTGACAGAGGCATGATCTGAAGCCAGAATGTTCTCTGGGAGCTGATAGTTCTCTGCGGGATCTGGAGCTGGGTCATGCAGGAGTGCCCTCCTTGCAGAATTGCTGGGGGTGGGTGGGGCGTGGGGAGTGAGGCCTGGGATGGGGGTGGGGCGGGGGTGGGGTGAGGGTGGGGTGGGGCGGGGGGAGTAGGGTGTGTGGGGTGGGGGGTACAGTGGGGCATGGGGCAGGAGGTGGGGGGTACAGTGGGGCATGGGGCAGGGGATGGGGGGCATGGGGTGGGGGGTTCATTGGGACGTGGGGCAGGAGGTGGGGGTGTGGGGTGGGCTGGGGTGGGCTGTCCAGGTGGCTGCATCTCGCAGGGGAGGCTGAGCACGGCTGGAGGGGAGGTCTAACCCCTGCAAGGCTTGCAGAGGCCCCCCCAAGCCTGTTGGGGCGCCAGGGCAGAGTGCTCACGTAGGTGACCTTGAAAAGCCCCTGTATGGACGCATGTGTCTGCAGGGCCTGGAGTGGGGGCTGAGGGGCCCGCAGCAATAACTCATTGGGCATGGGGGGCTCGGGCAGGGGGGCACGGCTGAAATACTGTCCTTGGGCCCTGTCCCTGACAGCCTGCTTCTCTCCAATTACCCTGCTGACTGCGGTGATAAATCCTGGCCACCGAAGTCCGGTGCCGGCGGGCTGGGAGATCCCTGCAGCCCCGCTGGGCCCTGCCTCCTGCCGAGTGCACTCTGGGCCTTGTCCCTTCCTTGCCAACCCTCCTGTCCCCGACTCTGTGGGACAGAGGAGCCAGGTGCCCTGATGCTCTGTTCTGGGCTCAACTGTGCCCCCCTCCCCCACCCTGTTCATGGTCACTGTGCCGAGGTCAGCAGCTCCCATTGTGGCTCTGTGTGGAGGTGGGGTTTTCAGAGAGGTGACTGAGTAACAAGAGGTCACTAGGGTGAGCCCTAGTCCAGTAGGACTGTTGTCCTTACAAGAAGGGGAAATTTGAGGGCACCTGTCAGTCGTTTGAGTGTCCAACTTCAGCTCAGGTCATGATCTCGCGGTTCATGAGTTCAAGCCCTGTGCCGGGCTCTGTGCTGACAGCTCAGAGCCTGGAGCCTGCTTCGGATTCTGTGTGTCCCTTTCTCTCTGCCTCTCTCTCTTTCTCAAAAAGAGAGAAACAGGAAAGACAAGGAGGAAGGAAGAGGAACTTTGGACACAGACGCTAGTAGAAGAATGCCATGGGAAACATGCAGACGGCCGTCTACACTCCACCAAAAGAGGCCACAGAAGAAACCAGGCTGCCGGCCACCTCGCTCCTGGACTCCCAGCGCCAGGACTGTGACAGGACAGGAGAAATCTGCCGTCCAGGCTGCGCGTTGCCTGGCGCGCCCTCCCAGCCGGCGCTGGGACCTTGGGGTCCGCCCATGAGGACGTAGCACTTGCTTGTTTGCAAGCTTTACTTCCTCGCCCGCACGGCTGAATTTTCCAGATGAAACCCTGTGGCGCTCCATATAGTATGTATAACAGAGAAGCGGCGGTGTTCTGGCTGCCGGCGGCTGTGGGCGGGGCGGCCTTATTCTCCCCTCACCTTTCACCTCCCCCCTGCCCTGCAGCCCCCGGCACTTTCCTTTTTTTATTTCTTTATTAAAAATTTTTTTTAAAAATTTTATTTATTTATTTATTTAAATTTATAAAGTTTCATATTTTTTAACATATGCAATTATTTTTTGAGAGATAGAGTGAGACAGAGCATGAGCAGGGAGGGGCAGAGAGAGAGGGAGACACAGAACGGGGAGCAGGCTCCAGGCTCTGAGCTGTCAGCATACAGCCCGACGCAGGCCTCGAATCCGTGAACCGTGAGATCATGACCTGAGCTGAAGTCGACGCTCAACCGACTGAGCCCCCCAGGTGCCCCCAGCACCTTCCTTGGGGGACACTTTAGCCACCACTGCACCGGAAGAGATATTATACCTATGCTGTAGAAGAGTGACCTCTGCAGAAAAATCTGAAATCTGTTACTTCTTTTCTGCTGGGCGCTACTCCGTGTTTCTTCATCGCTGCAGAGTCAGTCCAGGCTGGAGTCGAGAGAGGCAGTGGAGGCTGGGGCGCTGGGTTTGCAGGCCTATTCCAGGCTCTCGTCCCTCCTCTCTACTCCCTGGCTGAGTGCCATGTGAACAAGTCACTCAAGCTCTCTGAGCCACATTTTCTCCTCCGTAAAGCGGCACAAGGTGCCGAGATTGAGTCCCGAAGCCGCCTCACAGAATAAACCTGAGTTTCAGAGTCAGTTCTGCGTTTGAACCCGGCTCTGCCGCCTCTGAGCTGTGGGGCTTCAGGTAAGTGGAGTGACCTCTCTGAGCTCCTTTCATGGGTCACGAAATATTCTTGATTTTTTTAAAATTACGTTTTCAGGTTTGATTCCAGTATAGTTGACATACAGCGTTCCGTTAGTTTCAGATGCCCAATGTAGTGATTCAACGGTTCATGACATTGCTCGGTGCTCATCATAATGGATAAGAGTCCCCTCTGGATTTTTAAAATAATCACAAAATGTAAAAGCCATATGTAACCGTGGGTTGCACAAAAACACAGAGGGCTAGATTTGGCCGGTGGGCTGCAGTTTGCCGACCCGCGGGTTAGACTGTGGAAGTCTCCAGAGCGCGGACAAGTTCCTTTACATTTCCAGCGGACTCCTTGTAGCTCCAGCAAAGGGCTGGTGAATGACGGACAGCGTCTTTCTCCCTCCTAGAGATAGCATTGTGGCTGTTGTCTGGAAATACGAACGTGAAGGGCAGGCATGTTGCCCGTCCTGAAAATGGTTCTGGAAAGCCCCTTCCAGGGGAATTTGCATCTTAGCTGCAAAGGCCTGGAGAGCTAACGACCTTGGAAGTTCCCGCAATTCTGGAGAAGTGGCCCCAGCGTCTCCGCCATTCCCCACTCAGCCAGCAGGGGGCGCTAGGGGACCGCTTTCCTCTGCGTGTCCCGGCAGCTGGAAGCGTTGTCCGCGGCGCCCTGCCAGGAGGTGGGAGATGTTGGGGATGGCCCGGATGACCTCCGACTGTCTTTTCTGCCCATTGAAGCTCGGCTTTTATTTATTTATTGTGCAGAGGAGGCCACGGGGATGAGCTGCCCGGAGCTGGCTGGCAGCAGCCCCTTGGCCCCGGAAATGCAATAAAATGAGAACACGTCTCATATTGCAGGGGGCTGTTGTCCTGGAGGTTCAGTGTTTCAGAACTGCAGTGACCACGGCTTTTGGTGTGTATGTGTGTGTTTATGGAGGGATGAGCCGGGGGGTGGGGGAAGCCAGGGCTTTCTTTAAATTATGGGCGGGCCCAGGGAGCACGTGGCAGACCCCAGGCAGGAAGAAAACGGTCAGATTGGGTTCATTTGGGTTCCGAGGACCCACGAATGAGACTCTCTGAGCCTTGAAAACCTCAGAGAAAGCCGAGAGGCGAGACCGTCTGAAAACCTCCAGGGGCTGCCTGTGCTGTCTGGGTGGGTCTGTGAGTCCTCATGTCCCTGTTTGTGCCCCAGGGACGAAGGACCACAGGTGCGCGGTGCAGGGCATGGTTTTCCCGACACGGATCCTGACCGGCGGCGGCGGCAGCGTCATTAGGAACTGCTCAGAAGTGCACGTCCGGTCCCCCCCGAATCAGGCACTGCAGTCGGGGGGCCGGGAGCTGGCCCCTGACAAGCCCCCCAGGTGAGTCTGAGGCAAGTGCGATGTGAGAATCACAGGTGGCCTGTAGTTGTTTTCAGTCCTTGGCTTTCGAGCCTCCACGGGAGACCACACCCTAGATGGATCGCGCCCGGCCCTCTGCACCTGTGGTTGATTCCCAGCTAGCCAAGGTCAGGCCCAGGGGTGCACTGGAAGGTGGTTTTGGGGTCCGCCAGACTCAAGTTCAAATCCCAGCTCTCTCACCTGCTGACTCTTTGACCCTGGGCGACGAACGTCCCCCTTTCTGGGCTCCCCGGAAGTTCATCTTCTGGAGAATTGCGGTCATGTTTCCTGCCTGGCAGAACTCATTTGCAAATGGAGCAAAGCATCCGTGTATGGAAGCACCTAGAACACAACCTGGGGCCCTGGGAGAGTTCAGTACATGATGATTCTTCCCCACGGCCTTCTGTTGGACTCTCGGGTTTTCCAGAGCAAGGACCACGTCGTGGCTCTCTGTGCAGCGCCAGAGAATAATCCCGTGTGTCCCACGCGGTGGGGGGAGGGCGGGGGAAGTAGGCGTGTGAGAGGCTCAGCTACAGGATTTCTTCCCTTACAGCCCGGCCGCGGTGGCGAGGGTCACCTTTCTCTGCATCGTCTTAACTAAGGTCAGCCCTGATGTCTGTTCAGATGACAAATGCTCCGTTCCCTTGACCTTTAGGAATGTATCCGGGTACAAACGAAGTGGCCAGAAGCTGAGGATACAGGTGCAAAGTTATTTATTGGTGTGTCGTCTGCCCTGGCAATAATTGGCTACATGACTTTACCAATCGGTGAATAATAGAATAAGTTCTGGTGCATTCGATATTATGGAACGTCATAGTTCATTACAAAGAATTAGATTGACTTCAGCTCAGTCATGATCTTGCAGTTCGTGGGTTCGAGCCCCGCGTCAGGCTCTGTGCTGACAGCTAGCTCAGAGCCTGGAGCCTGCTTCAGATTCTGTGTCTCCCTCTCTCTCTGACTCTCCCCTGCTCATGCTGTCTCTCTCTCTCAAAAATAAATAAAGACATTAAAAAAATAAAAACAATAATGAGGTAGGTAGATCTCTGTGTATTGATCTGGGAGGCGTATTATATACTGTTAAGCAAGAAAGCTACTTGCTGATTCATGCCTGTGACAGGATTCCTTTCTTTTTTCCTTTTGAGGAGAAAGAACCTCCATATTACATGTGGATTTATTTGTGTGGGTGCTGCGGGTTCGGGTGAGGCGGGCTGTGGAGTTTGTTACCTTGCAGGATTGCAGGCAGGACCGAAACCCATTCATTCGTTGGTTTCATTCATGGTTTTGTTCAATTCATAGTTATTTATTTAAAAACATTTTTTAATGCTTATTTTGAGAGAGAGAGAGAGACAGAGAACGAGCAGGGGAGGGGCAGAGAGGGAGGGAGACACTCCAAAGCAGGCTCCAGGCTCCGAGCTGTCAGCACAGAGCCCGACGTGGGACTTGAACTCACAGACCACGAGATCATGGCCTGAGCTGAAGTCGGACGCTTCACCGACTGAGCCGCCCAGGTGCCCCCAGTTCATATTTATTTCAGGGCGCAGCGGCTCTGGGGAAACGGCCCTGAACAAAACAGACCAAGTCCCTGCTTTGAGGCGGCTGGCGTGTCCCGGACACTCCTGGGCCCTGAGCCCTGGGGATGGGGATGGCCCCCCATGGAGCTTGCACATCAGCTCGGGGAAGACTGGAGAACAAATGTTAGGGGAGCGCAGGTGTTGGTGGGAAGCCAGCCATTCTGGAACTCTTCTGATTCGCTCCCAGCTAGAATACCACCCGGCCAGGCGCCCCTAAGTTCCGATCGGGGGTCAGAGAAGGAGCTGAGCCAGCGGATTGCCTCCCGGGTCGGCGGCCGCTCTCGGTTTTGCTGAGTTGGCAGCGGGACCTAATTTGTTAATTAAGAGGCGGTGTGCGCTGTCCTCGTGGTTTGATTAAGCTAATGGCCTTCCCAGCAGCACCTGGACATCGCTGCCGCTGGCAGGGACATGACCTGGAGGGCCATCACCAGGCACTTCCCTTACTAGGTGGCTCACCAAAACGGACGGCGGAGTCTGATGCTGAGCGCCTGAGGGGCCCCCCAAGCCCTTGTCCCTGCTCCCGGGCCCGACGCGGGTCGCCTCATCGTGCTTGAGGGCCCGCTGCTGCCGCTGGCGCTCGCGGCAGTGACCTGATTCGCTCTGCATTGGGAGGGCCACTGGGAGAGCGTGGCTGGCGAGCCCAGAGGCTGTGGCGGAGTTGTGGGGTCCCCCTGGCCCCGCGGTCCGCCGTCTGTGGGTACCTGGGGCGCCCTAGCCTCTGCGGGGTTTTCCTCGCTGGCCCGGCACGGTTGGACATGCGGGGGTCATGTTGAGTTGAGTTGTGTCCCCCACAAAAGATGTTAAAGTCCTAGCCCCCAGGAAATGGGCACATGGCTGATACCGAGCCCGGGTGAGGTCACTAGGGCGCACCCTGACCCGGTGTGACTCTGTCCTTATGAAAGGGGGAGATCTGGGGGTGCCTGGGGGGCTCCCTCGGCTTAGCATCCGGCTTCGGCTCAGGTCACGATCTCACGGTTTGTGGGTTCGAGCCCTGCGTTGGGCTCTGTGCTGACAGCTAGCTCGGAGCCTGGAGCCTGCTTCGGATTCTGTGTCTCCCTCTCTCTCTGCCCCTCCCCAACTTCCACTCAAAAATCAATAAACGTTAAATTAAAATGGGGGGGCATAATCTGGACACATAGGTGGACTGCAGAGAGGAAAAATGCTGTGGGACCCAGGAGGCCGAAATGAGGATGAGGCAGCCATGAGCCCCGGTGCGCCGGCCATGCCAGCCTGCAGAGGCCAGGGGGGCGCCTGGAGCTCATCCTCCCTCCTTCCTTGCCCTCACCTTGACCTCATGCTTCCAGGCTCCAGACTGGGAGGCAGTAAAGGTCTGGTGGAAGCCCCAGTTTGTGCTACTTCCTCACGGTGCAGGAGACACACGCCTGCCCCCCCGAGAGCATCCTTCCAGAAGGGGGCGGACGGGAGCTGGTGCAGAAGTAGCCTGGAGGGATGCGCTGCTTCCCCAGGGGCCTGGCAGAGGCGCGCGGGGGCCTGGCAGAGGTGTAGCTGGGGATAAGATGTCCATGTAGAGACATATACGTGTGCAGATACAGGTTTGGATAAAGACGTAGGTAGATCTGTAGGTATACATAGACATAGCTTGTGTACCTAAAAATATTTTACTTAAAAAATTTTAACATTTTATTCATTATATTTTTAGAAAGAGAAAGAGAAAGTGTGAGTAAGGGAGGGGGCAGAGACAGAGAGGGAGACACAGAATCTGAAGCAGACTCCACACTGTTAGCATGGAGGCTGACGTGGGGCTCAAACTCACAAACCATGAGACCATGACCTGAGCTGCCGTCAGACGCTTAACTGACCAAGCCGCTCATGTGCCCCCCAAAATAGGTTTATTATTGGAAAGAGATAGAGGAGGAGTGAGTGAGCATGAGCAGGGAGGGCCAGAGGGGGTGGGAGAGAGAGACTTTTTTTTTTAATGTTTATTTTTGAGAAAGCGCGAGCAGGGGAGGGACAGAGAGAGCGGGACAGAGAGAGGACCCGGAGCAGACTTGGTGCTGACAGCAGACAGCCTGACGCTTGGCTCGAGCTCATGAACTGTGAGATCGTGACCTGAGCAGAAGTCAGTCGCTCAACCTACTGAGCCTGCTGAGTGTTCTGGGAGAGAGAATCTTAAGCGGGCTCCATGCTCAGTGCGGAGCCTGATGCGGGGCTTGATCCCACGACCCTGGGATCCTCGTGACCTGAGCCAAAATCAAGAGTCTGAGGCTCAACGGGTTGAGCCACCCCAGTGCCCCTGGGTGGGGTATTTTTAAGTATACATGTCATCGTGTTTTCTGTGTGGCCTGCCGACTTTCCGTTGTCACTAGATGCTTGTCTTGGAGGGCTTCTGAAATGGGAACGTCTATCCCCAGCTCATTCTGTTCATCCGGTCCCCTGCTAATTGTCAGTCAAGGTGCTTCCATTTCTTCTGCAGCTCTTCCCTACAAAGCTGCACACATTTCAACAAATACGGAGGTCCTTGTGTATTTGTGCAAGCATTTCTGTAGAACAGAGTCCTGGAGGTGGGGGTCCCTGAGTTGAAAGGGAAGCGTATTTAAAATTTGGGGAGGCATTATCCAACTGCCCTCCAAAAAGGTTGAACCAATTTATGCTCCCAGAGTAATTTAATTTGAATATTAAAAAGGACCGTGACCTCATTTTTGTACTTTAAGCTAGTGAAGTGGGACAGATCAGTGGCATGTAAATAGGCTATTATGGAGCAAGCGGGCGCAAACCAGCTACCGCCCGGCGGTGCCTTGTTTATTTCTACCATGCGTCCTTGAAAGACAAAATACACTGCGCTCCTTTAATATGTTATATAACCTAAAATTCCTCTGAAAGATACAAGACTTTCCAGCCTGGCCATGAAAAACACACCCTGGGTAACTGCACATGTGGAAGTCACATAAAATGGAGTCCCTTCTGGCCCTTATAGGTCCGTGGGCGGAAGCAGAGCTGCCCCCTGAGTGTGAAAACAATCACGTAGCCCTGTGTGCTGACTGATACGGAGCTTTTTTCCTGTGCTCTCATCGACCATCTGTGTTTTACCCCATGATCACTCTTACTAAGAAACATTATAATGACTTGCTTCCTTCTTCTGTTTCATCAGAAGGTCGGTGGCAGCCTAATGCTACGTCACGTGGCGATGTCATTCCCCTCATTTCCTCTCATCATGTAGGTGTTGTATTCTCTCACATCATCACAGGAAGAAGCATGAGGGCAGGACAATCCAGTATTTTGAGAGAGACCCGGTTTTCATAGCTGTTAGTGCAGTACATTGTTACACCTGTTCTATTTTAGTTTCAGGTATTTGTTGTTCATTTCTGTGCCTGACTTATGAGTTGGACTTGATTGGAGGTTTGTGTGTATAGGACAAAACATAGCATGTGTAGGGTTCAGTGCTATCTGCAGTTTGGGGTGTCTTCCAGGGGTCTGGCAATGTATGCCCCAAGGATAAAAGGGGGACCCCTGTACTCACAGGATGGAGAGATAAATGAGGGACACAAAGAATACATGAGCCTAGAGTCCCCCAATTCCTTGGCTGTCCTTGGGTCTTCCCAATTACATTTTCCTCTTTCATTCTGAAGAACCTCTCTCATTGTGGCCGGTCAATGTTTATTCTCCACCAGAATCAAACATGCACAAAACCCAAACCTTAGCTGATACCTACGTGCTCAGCGCTTAGTTTACTAAGTGCTCCATCCTCACTTTGGCTTTACGTCGTGTTTACAACGATCTTGTAACGGCCCCTTCCTTGGGGTCCCTGGAGGATCAGAGGCCATGGCTTGCCCTTGGTCCCCGGCTGGCAGGTGGCCAGAACGAGGTTTTACACCTGCAGAGTCGCTCAGGCTCCGGGGTCTCCACCCCCCAGCTGCCTCCCTTCCCAGTGGGTCCCGTCCAGGTCCTTCTCTGAGAATGTGCGTGTGGTGTCTGAGTCTGGTCTTCTCTCCATGAATGTGTCTTTGTCCCCTGGGGTGCAGGAGAACAGAGTGTTACTTTTTTACAGCCAGGAAAATATTAATGAAAAATGAACCATCGGTGAAATTAATTTCAAAGATTTATGCGTTCTCCGTGACTAACAAGCCTGCACCTGCTCACTTCACACCTTTTAACAG
>NC_043707.1:7132384-7149115 GCF_006229205.1 Suricata suricatta
CTTGGGTATCAAGGTGATGCTGGCTTCGTAGAATGAGTTTGGAAGCTTTCCTTCTTTTTCTATTTTTTGGAATAGTTTGAGAAGAATGGGTATGAGCTCTGCTTTAAATGTCTGGTAGAATTCCCCTGGGAAGCCATCTGGCCCTGGGCTTTTATTCGTTGGGAGATTTTTGATAACGGATTCAATTTCTTCACTGGTTATTGGTCTGTTCATGCTTTCTATCTCTTCCCGTTTGAATTTTGGCAGTGCATGCGCATTTAGGAATTTGTCCATTTCTTCTGTGTTGTCCAGTTTGCTGGCTATTTTTTATTTTTTTAAACTTAAGAGTAGGATGCCTGGGTGGCTCAGTTAGTTAAGCATCTGACTTCAGCTCAGGTCATGATCTTGAGGTTCGTGAGTTCAAGCCCCGTGTCAGGCTCTGTGCTGACAGCTCAGAGCCTGGAGCCTGCTTCGGATTCTACGTCTCCCTCTCTCTCTGCCTCTTCCCCACTTGTGCTCTATTTCTTTCTCTCTCAGAAGTAAATATTAAAATAATTTAAAAAAACTTAAGAGAGATCGAGGGGTAACATACATGCAGTGTGTGTAAAGTGCACGTCTCCATTTACAGATGTGTGCACCTGTCCCACCGCAGCCCGGATAGGGGTGACATATGGACTACTCCCCCCTGCCCCAGAAAGTTCCCCCGAGTGTGTCACTCAAGGTGATAGAAGTCACAGGAGTGGTTGTTTCTGGGGCAGATGGTATTAATGAAGGTGTCTGAGGCTTTTGAAGGGGCCGATTCAAGACGTCCAAGAAAACCTTAGAAACGTCTGTCATGGTCAGTGAGAGGCCATTGTCAGGGAGTGGGTGTCTCCAACACACACGGGCATAGGCCCCTCCCCTGGCAGGTGCGGTCTCCCATGTGATGGAGGAGCCACCCAGATGAGACCAGACACGGAGCTGGGTCAGAGGTGATTCTGGAAATGTTGTCTCTGTGAAGTCAAGAGCCTTCTCTGGGTGGGAGCCAAGTGAACCTCAAGTTTGCCTTAAGGGACACCTTTTGGCTCAGGTCTGTGTGCATCCCAGACCCCCTCTCACAGTCAAAGACTCTGAAGCCACGTTCTCAGGAGTCAGATTCTTTAAAAAAAATTTTTTTTAATGTTTTATTTATTTTTTGATACAGAGAGAGACAGAGCATGAGAGGGGGAGGGGCAGAGAGAGAAAAGGAGACACAGACATGGAAGCAGGCTCCAGGCTCTGAGCTAGCTGTCAGCACAGAGCCTGACACGAGGCTCGAACCCACGAACGTGAGCTCTGACCTGAGCCGAAGTCGGAGGCTTAACCGACTGAGCCACCGAGGCGCCCCAGGAGTCAGATTCTTGATGGCTCCGTGGCTGGCATCTGGACTGCTGACGCTTCCTTGTCTCTGAGCGAGGAGGACTTCATCTTGGCGATCTCCGTCTCTCCGTGCAGGAGGGGATTCTAGTCTGTATCTTGGTGGATCAAGGCTGTACATCCGGAAGGGAAGAGGAATTGGCAGCCATGTCTGAAAGTCATTCGCTATGGTCCACTCCATTCTGTTTCTAAGGTGGAGTACATTTTCGTTATGAACTATTTCAGATCTTCAGAGAAGTACAGGAAAGAATATGACACACATAAACTCACCCTCTGGAGCTAACAGATGTCCACAAGTTGTCATACTTGCCTCAGGTCCCTCCTTTACAAGAAGGGAATAAAAAATGTTCTTGGTCCAGCTCAGATGACCTGTTTCATCAAGAACGGAGCCGAATTCTGGTTCCGATGAGTGGTCTTTGGCAGGCACCGGGGTCGCCAGGACGAACGCGTGAGTTGTCCAGTCTCTGTGAGCTCACCTGCCAGTTAGCGGTGATGAGGAAATTGAGAACAGCTGATTGTCCTGCCCCAGGGACAAGCGATGCAGCCCTGGAATGCTCGAGAGGCGTGAGCACGCATGGTCAGAGAAGGTGTCCCAGAGAGAGCACCATCCAAGTTATACCTTGAGGAATGAAGTTGAATTTTGGTGGGTGGGTGAAGGGAGAGGGAGGCGTTCCAGGGGGAGGGAACAGCATTTGCAAAGTGAGGGAGGCCAGGCGTCCTGACTCTTGAGGCTGTGAGACAGGTCTGTTTCCTGTGGCTTCCGTAACAGGTCAGCGCAAGGTGAGCCGCTTAAAAAAATGGAAATGTGTTGTCTCGCTGTTTGTGCGCTGGAAGTCCGGCGTCAGGGGCTCGGTGGGGCCGTCTTCCTTCTGGAGGCTCAGGGGGAGCCCGTGTTTGTGCCTGGGGGTTCCTGCAAGTCCTTGGGGCTCCTTGACTCACTTTATCTGCCTCCCCCTGGTCTCTGCCTCTGCCACCACATGGCCCCCTCCTCCCTGGCAGTTCCCCTCCTGCTCATCTTAGGGGACACCACTCAGATCGGGTCATCGTTCAGCCCACTCCACGTCCAGACCTCATCTTCATTCCACTAATGACGTCTGCCGCAGCCCAGGGAGCTCAAGGATTTTCTCCCCAGGCTGTCCCTCTCCGTACGGTGAGCGTCTGTGCGTGTTTGTATGTACACATGTCCACACGTGTGTGGGCGTGGATAGAATCACGTATCTTGTAAGTTCTCCTGCTCTGCTCTGTCACCGTGCTGGTTTGTAAGCACTGGGAGACATTTGTGGCCTTCCTAAGTATCAAGAGCATGCATTTTTGCATTGATTTCTTTTAATGTTTATTTTTTTGGGGGGGGGTGAGTGGGGGCAAGGCAGAGAGAGAGGGAGGCACAGAATTTGAAGCAGGCTCTACGCTCCAAGCTGTCAGCACAGAGCCCGATGCAGGGCTCGAACCCATGCACCACGAGATCGTGACCTGAGCCGAAGTCAGACACTTAACCACTGAGCCACCCAGGCGCCCCTGCATTGATATTTTTTTTTACATAAAGAAATTTCCTCTGGGGCTCAGTCCAGTTAATCCAATATTTCCAGGCATCTGCTAGGTGCCGCATGATTAGTCTGTGGCTGATTCCTTTGTGCCATTTTTAGACGGCTGGTTGTTGAATGTGACAGGTGTCAGAAAGACCTAATTCATAAAAACGGGCTTGCGGTATGGTCTAAAGTACATGAATGCCAAGCGTGGGCAGGTGGTTTCTGGAGCATTCATGGGTCTGAGCCGGTGCACAGAAAAGGCAGTTGAATGTTGGGGCGTTGATAGGAGCGTCTGGAGCTTTCAGCACCCGAGGACCGGCTGGGAAGGCAGAACGCTCCGTGATGAGGTGCCGGCACCCACTCTGTCCGCGTGGCCCTCCGGGGTTCACCACGACCTCGGCTTTGCCCCCGGCAGCCCCGGGCCCCGCAGCGTCTCTGTGATGTGCAGTCGCTGGATTGATGGTTCGCTTGGGATGAGAAAACCAGGACCCAGAGCGGTGGTGCTGGGTAGCGCTAGGGCTTCTCTGGATGAGCACGTGGGGGCGCTTGTCCCCTCCCCCACCTCCCCCACATCCGGCCGTGGGCCTGGTGCTCCTTCTTCCCTCCTCCAGGTCCTTCTGGTCTAGGAGGAGGCATTAGCTGTGGTCTCAGGAAGGACTCACCGGGAGGACCCCTCTTTGGCTCAGGTTCGGGGCATCCCGGGGCTCCCCTGACATCCCGGCTCTGATGCCTCTCTCCTGCCAGTCAGCACCCCTGCTCATTTATTCCCTCCACAGCCTGTCACACCCCTGACTGCCTTCTTTCCTCGGTGGGGACCTGGAGGGCTATCCACCCCAACCCCCGTGTGCCCGGCGTGGTGCAGAGCACTTTATATCCATTTTTTATTTTTATTTTTGCTTTATTAAAAAATATTTATTTGTTTATTTGTTTATTTATTTATTTAGAGCATGTGAATGTGCCCAAACGGGAGGGGCAGAGAGAGAGAAAGTGATCCCCAAGCAGGCTCCCCGCTGTCAGCACAGAGCCCGACGCCAGGCTCAAACCCACGAACCTTGAGATCATGACCTGAGCCGAAATCAGAGTTGGTGCTCAACCGACTGAACTGCGTGGTATCCATTTTAAACCTTACCCCTTCATCGGCGGGAGGGGACTGTTCGGGCTATTTCGTAGACAAAGATGATTGTCCACAGTGCCTACCCTGGGGTCGTGAGGCTTAGGCCAGCCCGAATAACTCCAGTGTGCTCTGGGGCATAGGGACTGCCCCCTGGTGCCCGCTGCTGGGTCCTAGAGCGCTTCGAGCCGGGGTGGGGGCCGGAGGGAGGGTGCGAGCCTGATGGAGGAGGCGGGTGGGGGATGGGCTGGGACAGGCAGCTTAGCGGGTGGACTGTGTGCTCAGAGCTGTTTGCTCCCTTCAAGGAATCACCTAACCCCGGGAGGGCCGGCCCCTTCTGCACCAGCGCGGCCCCACGGTGTCAAAGCATCAAAAACACAGAATAAAAAAAGGCAGGATTAATACCAAACCCAATTCTTTTGAGTACGAAAGCACATCCTTTCTCCTGCGCCCGTCCATCCTTGTCAGAGACCAAGAGAGCCTTCGTTGAGACCAAGGGGAAAGCAGCATCATTTGCTGTTGTGGTTGTTTCCTCCGAAGGATTATTTCCATGTCCCAGAGCACATGTGCTCTTTCTCAGAGATCTCTGCATCTTTCCCTTCCTGAAAGCCCTGTCTGTTTCATATCGACCATGGCACCGGTCATTGCCCACATCGGGTGGCTGTCAGGTCTCTGGGTGGAAAGCATCACCCCACTGGCCAGGGCACTGCAACCATACTAATGAGCAGGGTATTCAGAGCCTCAGAGGGTTTGCTGCATCTCTCTCCCAGGGCTGGAGCCGAGGCTGGTATGCTGCAGTGCTAACTCCTACCGGCCGGCAGGCAGCAGGGCTCTGGGAATCCCAGACGTTCTCCGCCCAGCGCTCAGAGGTGAAGTCCGGGGGCTCTGTCTGCCCGGCCGCGGTCCCCCCGGAACTTTTGCACTGGAGGTTCTGCTGAGCTGCAGAGCAAGGGCAGAGACCTGCACGGGAAGGGGAGCCTGTGTTGGGAGCGTCAGCATGTTCTCATAAATCCTTGCTCTCTGTCTGGGCGTCGCGTAGTCATAATAGCTTACGTTTAGGGAGCTGTTAGGGAATAAGCACTCTCCATGCATCATTTACCGAATTCTCGCAGTGACTCTGTGCAGTAGGCATGATTACTGTCTCTGCCGCACAGAGGAGGAGACCAAGGTGTAGGGGGACAAAGGACATGCAAGGAGCAATTCATTGGTGGAGGCCTGAGTCACACTCAGGCAGGCTGTCTCGGGGACCCGAGCTTGGGATGCCATCTAACAGATGAAGAGGCAAGACTAAAAGGTTAACTAAGTGACTTATTATCTGTGTTGCCTAAGTGGGCATAGCAAGTGACTTAGTGTTTCCTGAAGGTTCTTCAAAGTTTATTTTTCTGTATGTTTATTTATTTATGTATTTTTGAGACAGTGAGAGACAGTGTGAGCAGGGCAGGATCAGAGAGAGAGGGAGACAGAATCTGAAGCAGGTTCCAGCACTGAGCCCAATGCGGGGCTCGAACCCACGAACCGTGACATCATGACCTGAGCTGAAGCTGGATGCTTAACTGACTGAGCCACCCAGGCGCCCCTCCTGAAGGTTCTTAGCCCTCAGAATCACCAGGGGTGAGTTTACACCCACTCCTCCCAACCCCTGGGACGTTTGGCAATGTCAGAAGTTTTGGTTGTCCCCCTGGTGGAGGCGAGGAGGATGAGAATGTTCTTGGGTGGAGGCCAGGGGTCCTGTTAAGCATCTTACAGCACACAGGACACTCGTCACCACAAAGAACGATCCAACCACAAATAGCAATACTCTGCCTTAAGGTCACATGCTTGGAGCCAAGCCAGGACCCGAGTTCAGGACTGCAGGCTCTTAGCACAGTGCCCATCACATGATTCCAAGTAAGGGTGGTCCATTGGTACCCTCTGCCTGGGCCAGTGTTGGTTATGGCTCTCCACCCAAGGGGGAGCCTGCACCTCGCTCACGGAGCCTCTCTTTCAGCCCCTGTGCTCCCACTTCTTCGCTCGGGGTCTCTGTCACAGCACTCACAACCTTGTGTCTGTTCTCTCTTTCTTCCAAGGTCTCCCCCACTGGACAGCGAACCTTTGAAGGGGAGGCTGGCATGAAGCTGGTGATGATATGGTGATGATGGCGGTGGTGATGGTGATGGTGAGTTTATTTATTTTGAGAGGGGTGGGGAGGGGCAGAGAGAGATCGAGAGAGAGAGAGAGAGAGAGAGAGAGTTCCACACAGCCTCTGAACTGTCAGCAGAGAGCCTGATGCGGGGCTCAAACTCATGATCCATGAGATCATGACCTGAGCCAAAATCAAGAGTTGAATCCTTAACTGAGTCACCCAGGTGCCCCAATGATGTTGATGGTGATAGTGATGATGATGATGTGGGTGGTGATGGTGATGACAATTGTGATGATGATGGTGATGGTGATGGTGATGATGATGGTGGTGATGACGATGGTGATGCTCATAGTGATGAGGATGGTGATGGTGATGATGGTGATGACGGTGATGGTGATGATGATGGTGATGTGGGTGGTGATGGTGATGACAATTGTGATGATGACGGTGATGGTGATGATGATGGTGATGTGGGTGGTGATGGTGATGACAACTGTGATGAGGATGGTGGTGGTGATGGTGATGACATTTGTGGTGATGACGATGGTGATGCTCATAGTGATGAGGATGGTGATGGTGATGACGGTGATGGTGATGATGATGGTGGTGATGATGGTGATGAGGATCGTGATGGTGATGGTGATGGTGATGTGGGTGGTGATGGTGATGACGGTGATGGTGATGATGGTGATGACGGTGATGAGGATCGTGATGGTGGTGATGATGGTGACGGTGATTCTGCTGCTGATGGGGGTGCTGGTAGGTGATGACAATGATGCTATGATGATTCTTCCTAGAAGTTGAGAGGGGGCCCTCTGGGGCGAGGATGTAGAATGCAGAGGCTCTACTGAGAGGAAGCATAGCCCTCTCGGCTGTGTCTCGGGAGTTCTCCCCGTGTGTGGTCTCTGCCCTCCTGCCTGTTGTCCTCCTTGCCCACCCTCAGACAAGTCAGACCTCGCCTTCCCCCCTGACTCACGACTTTGTAGTCTGTCTTAAGCCAGTGGCACTTGGCACAGCACAGGGGTTACAGTCTGGAAAGCAACCTGTGTGAGCCTGGTTTAACTTTCCACCACGTTATTATTAGTAGACACAGCCGGCCGTGGGTGCAGTTGTGGGGGCTGGGAGGGCGCCCACGGAACACAGCCGCTCGTGGCTCAGAAGTCGGGGGGGCAAGGCTCTTGGCGGGCTGCAGGCTTCAGTTTAACCCTCTGCACGATGTGGGGGGCTGGCTCAGAGACACCTCCCTCTCCCCTGTCCGTTCTACTCTGACGTTTTATGTCAGTGTTGCCCCCACCGTCCGCGGTGTGGGTGTCAGGGGACAAGTCAGCGGCAGGATGTGCTTCGGCCCCTTCTAGTGCCGGGAGCTCCCCACCTTCTGGAACGCCCCTTCTGTTGCTGGTGATGGTCATAGGAACGGCACCATTTGCAGGCTGCTGGGCACTCTCTGGCCTGGTTCCTCTTGGCCTCACAGCGGTGGCTTGAGAGAGGCGTGGAGAGGCCGACAAAGGTCCAGGACTTCACCCACGACTGTGTTAGGGGGAAACAGCACCAGGGTTCCAACCCCAACTTGTTTGACTTTAAAGCCGTGGTATTTATTTCCGTGAACTAACTACAGGACACAGATGGGTACCGGATGGAGGGAAGGGAGGTCCCAGAATCCTGGGAGAATGGCGTTGTGCCTGGTGGGTGGGCAGAGAAGGCGGACCCTTGGTGTGACACTCTTGCGTAATCCTGTCTGAGCACCTGCCATGGGCCAGGTACTGTGCTAAGTGCTCTGTGGCTGTTATACCGTTTACTTTCTCCCACACCCCCGGGAGGTGGGCACCATCATTTCTGCCCATGGTCTTAGCTTTCTGTGGCTGTGGTGACAGAAGTCACACGCCCAGGGGCCTGAGCAACACAAATTTATTGTCTTACAGGGCGGGTCAGAAGTCTGAAGCATCTCACCGGACAGACCTCACGGTGGCACCAGTGCTGTGCTCCTCTGGGGGCCCCTGGGGAGGCTCTGTTTCTTCCCCTGTCCCAGCTGCCTTGACACCTACACTCTTTGGCTTGTCAGTGTGTCACCACTGCCCCTGGAAAAGCCGTGTTCACAGTGAGACCTCCCCGTAACCTGCTGGGTGGGCGTGCGTGCGTGGGCACGTCTGCGTGGACGCTCTCATACTTGGGCATCATGGTGGGACCCCGGGACTGTTCATTTGGTTCATTCAGGAAATATTTACTGGGGTTCCTGCTACACGGGAGACAGAGATCTTTGCTGCTGCGGACTTTGTAGTCTGGACAGGGGACGCTAGACGGGGGGCCAGAGAAATAAGCATTCACCTAGCAGGGCGGAGGTGACGGCTCTGGGGGGTGTACTTGGGGAATGGGTTGCGCCCTTCTGCCCAGTGGGCGCTGTGAGGGGCTGGCCTGGGCTGTGCCTTCAGGAGCCCCCCTGCCGCCTGGCACGGACCGTGTCTTGACTCTCATGAGCCAGGTGGGTCTGGAAGCAGCAAACTGAGGGAGCCCAGGACCCATGCTCCCGTGTGTTTTGGAAAGAGCTGGACGCTGCCGGGGTTTCTAACCGCCGGCGTCTGACCCTGCACCGTGCGGCTTTGCCGAGCCCGGTCCTTCTGGGAAGAGGAGAAAAATGGTGGCGTTCCCCACGGCCGCCTCCCCCTCTTCACGGAGGCCGGTGTTCTCTGCCCACAAGCCGCCTCGAAGAGCTGGGACGAGGTTACTTCTGACTTTGCACCTGATGAGCCAGAGAGGTTCAAGGTGAAGATGCGTAGGGTCTGACCTCGTCCCGGAAGGTCCTCCTTTTCTAACGGGACCCTTTGTAAAGGTTTGGGCTTTGGGGTCAGAGACATCTGAGTTTCAATCCTGGCTCGGCCATGGGGACTGAACAACTTCTTTGCGTTCCTGGGGCTCAGTTTTCTCATCTGTGGTATGGGGGGGGGAGACTGCTCACCTCATGTGGTGTGGGGACGGCTCAGTGTGTGAGGCGGCCAGTGCTGTGCGGGGAGGACACGGGGGATCAGGGTCCCACATCAGGTAGCTCTTGGTCTAATGCAGGAAAAAGACAACAAGCGAATGAACACAGAAAAACAGTGTCATGATAAGCGCTCTTTAGAACAACATGCCCAGTGTCGGAGTCTACGGGGATGGGAGCCTGCTCTTGCAAGAGTGGTCGGGAGAAGTCTCTTTTATGAAGGGAGATTGATGTGACGCCTGGAGGGTCAGATGTAGTCAGTCATGGGAATATTGGGGAAAGGGAGACAGCATGTGCAAAGGCCCTGGGGCTGGGAAGACATGAGTCTGTTCTAGTAAAGGATAAAAAGTAGTGAGTGAGGAAGATAGGACATACAATGAAGCAGGAAAAGGAGGCAGGGAACGGTCAAACGGTGGCTCGTGGGATTTTAGATTTTATTCTAAGGAGGATGAGATAGTACATTGAAGGATTTTGAGCAGGTGGAGCAGTATGACCAGAATTATGCTTTGACTCTTTTTTTTTAAGTTTTAAAAGTTTATTTATTTGCTTGAGAGACAGCCTCCACTGAGGAGGGACAGAGAGGAGGAAGAGAGAGAGAATCCTGAGCAGGTTCTGCATCACCAGTGCACAGCCCACTGTGGGGCTCGATCCCACGAACCGTGAGATCATGTCCTGGGAAGGGATCACGAATGGATACTTAACCGACTGAGCCACCCAAGTAATTCGAGAATGATGCTTTTAGGACCCCCTCTGGCTGCCGGTGCTGCACAGGTTGGAGGTGGGCAGGTGTCCGCGCGCCCACGTGCAGGACAGTGGTTGGTGGGGCCGGGCTGGACGTGGTACAGGTGGCAGCCATGTTTAAGTCAAGATGCAGGGCTGTTTTTGAGCAGAATCAGTGGGAATCAATGTCTGACTGTGAACGGATTCTTTCAATAACAGGCTGGTATTGTTTTCATAATACACAGTCTTAAAAATGTGCACGTCACCGCTAAAAAAAAAAATGCATCCTCAGACCTTGTCTTACCAGCACTTTCTTGTTGACACAAATCATGGTTTCTCAGTGTTGGCGGCCTTGTCATTGGGGGCTGGGTCATCTCTGTTGTGGGAGCCGCTCTGTGCGCTTGGAGGCGGGTTAGCGGCATCCCTGGGCTCTACTCACTGCTTGTCCCCTCTCCGTACTGGTGACAAACCAATGATCAAATTGCCAACCATCCCTGGGGCACAGTATTGCCCACCAATGACCCGCATCATTGAAATCAAAGACCATGACCTTGCTCTTGGCCCGGGGGTCATATAAACAGCTTGGTGGGGGCCAGGCTCTGTCTGCATGGCTCAGATAATGACAATGACAATGGCTGTGTTGTGATGGTTCTTAGAATTAATGCCAATTGTGGTTACCGTGTCTGACACTGTTCCACGCCCAGAACAGGATTACCTACTTTAATCTTCTCAGTGCCCTTCCATGTCGGTTTCATGGTTGCGCCCATTTTATAGACGAGGGGGTGGAGGCACGGAGAAGCTGCCCGGGTTCGTGCAGGGGCTAAGCCGTGGAGTGAAGACCAGAAGTGCTGTGCTTGTCCTGAAGGCCCCGGGTGGCCGCTGAAGGGCGTTCAGGATGCGATGGGCCAGATTTGCAGATAACCGTGACCCCGGAGGCCAGGGTGGAGGACGGACCCACAGCGGGTAGCGAGGCTGGAGGCAGGGAGGCCAGTCTGGAAACGGATGCCAAACCCAGGTGCAGAGGAAGGAGCTGTGACACCCCTGACGGAGCTGGGAGAATGCGGCCGTACCTTCATTCATTCCTTCATTGATTCATTTCATGCCTCTCGACGGAGGATTTCCGTGCGCCTGATGCTGGCCTAAGGCACCAGGCATGGCGCTCTTTAGAATCTAGTGGGAGGAGATGGACCCAAGACAAATACGGCGGAACAGCCAGCCAGGCGCCCCCAGCAGCGCCGAGGCAGGCTGGCGTTTCCTGTTTCCTACCAGGCAGATAGGAGACAGCGAGGCGGGTGGGAGTGCAGGGGGCCGGGAGGGGCTCTCGGAGGTGGGCGTGTGAGTGGAGTCTGGATGGAGGAGGGGATGCTGAGGGGAAGCCTGGGGAGGGGGGTCAGGACATATTTCTCTGGCAAGAATGACTTGGGTTCTCGAAGGAGGGGGGAGGCCGGAGTTGGGGAGTGGAGGTGGGCGGGACTGTGTGTGCCAAGGCCAGGAGCCTGGTCTTCAGGCTCAGTGCGAGGGGAAGCCTTTGGAGAGTTTTAAGCCAGATGGGGGTTGTTGCCTGGTGGAGGGTGAGGGGTCTCTTTGGTGGGGCTGGGGGAGAACGGACTTGCCTGAGATGCGGCCTGAGCCCAGAGGGAGGGGGAGCCCCGGGGACCCGTGGTCTGACCCTGGCGGGAAGGCAGGAGCCGGGGGAATGAGGGCATTGCCCTCAGACCCCAGAGCTGGGCAGGCGGAAGGGGCGCGGAGAGCAAACCCTCCCACGTCCAGAAGGTGCAAAGCTGGGCTCAGACCCAGTGGGGGCACCTGGAGACCAGAGTCACGTGGCCGCATCCACCACCAGCACATCTGCCTGCTGGAACCTTCCTCCCCGAGTCTATTTCTGCTCCCCCTTGGCAGCTCTGTGGAAATTAAAAGGCTATTTGCAGTGACTAATGTTGCTAATTCTGATCAAACAATTTAGAATTCATCCTTCGCCATATCGGAGACCCGCTAGGGAGCAGAATTAACACATCATTCGTGGCAATTTTCAATGACGGTGGAAAACAAAAAAAGACATAAAAACCGGTCTTAATTCAAGTTGCTGCTCATTACGCGGCCTCTTCCATCATATCCCTTCTTGATCGTCCGGCCGCTTCCCTTCTGCGCCTGGCTTTGTGACAAAGAGCAGGGACCCTGACAAGCAGGCTGCTGGCTCCAAGGCTCTAGAAACTTCTCCAGAGTCTGGTGGGGATGCAGCCTCACTCGGCCCTGCCCACCCAAAGCCAGCTGCCCTTTCTTTTTCTCCTAATTTTTAGAAAATTTTTACTTTTGAGAGAGAGAGAGACAGAGACAAATCAGGAGAGGAACAGAGAGAGAGGGAGACGCAGAATCCAAAGCAGGCTCCAGGCTCTGGGCTGTGTGCACAGAGCCCAATGCGGGGCTCGAACTCATGAACTGCGAGATCATGACCTGAGCCAGAGTCGGATGCCTCACCGACAGAGCCCCCAGAGGGTGTGGCTCTTTAAAAGTTAAAATCCATGGGGCACCTGGGTAGCTCAGTCGGTTGAGCGTCCGACTTCGGCTCAGGTCATGATCTCACGGTTCGTGGGTTCAAGTCCCGCGTCGGGCTCTGTGCTGACAGCTAGCTCAGAGCCTGGAGCCTGTCTCAGATTCTGTGTCTCCCTTTCTCTCTGACCCTTCCCTGCTCACGCTGTCTCTCTCTGTCTCAAAAATAAACAAAACACACAAAAAAAGTTAAAATCCAGCCAGCCAACTATCAGAGATGGAATTCACTGCGTCCCCCAAACTGGACCACGTCTGTGTTCTATCATTTCCTTAACGAAAGCCAACCCGTTTAAAAATGCGATGAGTATATGCCTTTGGGCAATTCAAATGCAGCTAAATGCAGATTTGCAAGCCTTTGGACCATTAGAAAAATATGAAAAAGCTGAAGAATGAATTGACAGTTGCAAAATGAAAGCTTACATGTGAAAAACAAGAACAAGAAAAAATAGAAAAAGAAACAAGGTCTTAGACTCTAGCCGTGTATGTCTGCCAGGGTAGGCTACTCAGGGATGCCTCTGGGGCATCATGGAAGACCTCCCAGAGGAGGTGACCTACGCTCCCAACGGCTGTGTAGTTGGGAGTTCTGAGGGAGGCTTTTTAGTCAGTAGAATCTTAAACGATTTAATTGATTTAAAAAAAATTTTAAATACCGATTTAATTGCTTAGTGCTGGCATTGGGCTCGGGCAGGTGTGTGTGTAAACGAACATAGATAGTCTAAGCTCCAATATTATGATAATGTCTAGTCTTCTTCTCAATTCTGCCCTTCCCATCACCATGGCAACCCACAAAACAAAAAAGACAGGCGGACCGGCGTTTGATCTCATCTTGCCTGGGGCTTTGTCACATCCTTTGATAGTCCCTGAGACCCAGCAGCTGGAATGCCTGGGGTTTGCTTGGGATGTATTCCTTCCGAGGTACTGATCCCTCTTGGAAGGATGTGGGGAAATCACCAGAAATTGTGAAGCAATTAACTGGAAACCGCAGGAAAGCCATTATGCAAATTGTGGCAGGTTTTATTTTCCAAAGCTGGCTCCCCTGGCCCATGGACTCTGCTAGAACCTGGCCAGCCCCCTCTGGACTCTGCTAGAACCTGGCCAGCCCCCTCAGGAGTCTCCATCCCCACCTTGTGACCCTGCACGGGCCTTGGTGGCTGTCTTGACCAACTGAGGAGGGCAGAAACGGTGGTGTATGACCTGAGGTCGTGAAAACGCTCTGCACATCCACCTGTGCTCCTTGGACGTGAGCCGCCAGGCTGGGTGGACGCCCAGATATCGCCAGGAGGGGCGCGGGTGCCGGAGAACGGACGCCCTCCGCCCCGGCCCTGGCTGGAGTCCCCCCGAGGGGCCAGCCCGCCCTCGTCTGTCGAAGGCCTGGCTCTGCCTGTCCTGGTGGCGCTGCATGAGGTGGGGCAGACCCGTCCCCGCGGAGCCCTACACATTACATATCTGCGAGCAAAATAAATAAATCCTGTTTTCTGAGGCCACTGAGTACTGGAGTGGTTTGTGACTTGGAAATGGATATCCCAAACCAGTGTGTGCTTGGCTTTGTAGAGGCAGAAGCCGGGCTTCTACCTGTCTGCATGGACTTCGGTTCTGTTTTAGGATCAGACCGCCTCGGGGCACCTGGTGGCTCAGTCGGTGGAGCGTCTGACTTCGGCTCTGGTCATGACCTCACGGTTTGTGCCCTGCGTCGGGCTCTGCGCCCGCAGCTTGGAGCCTGGAGCCTGCTTCGAATTCTGTGTCTCCCTCTCTCTCTGCATCTCCCCTGCTCACCCTCTGTCTCTCTCTCTCTCGAAAATAAATAAACATAAAAAATAGAGTCAGACCTCCTTATGATGCTCAATGACCGTTGTCCCCAGGGACACGTAAGCGGTGGTTTGGAGAATGAGCTCAGATGAGGCGTGGGGTGTGGCATCGCGGTGGCAGGCGCGGCGGGAGGGAGGTGCCGGGCACAGGGAATGAAGTGGGCATGGTCAGCGTTTGTGCAGGGTGGCGGGAGGCAGTGGAGAAGGGGAGGGGCATGGACGGGGCAGAAGGGCCACAACCTGGACATCCTTCTGGGGATGGTGGTGATGGGGAAACCGGTAACTTGTCAGGTGGTCTGGTTCCCAGTTCTGGGTCCCCTGCCCCCCAGCACAGGGCTTTCCCCCTGTTTGCGGCTTTGGTACAAACCATCCTTGCTGGCATCTCCCTTTAAGGCCCAGAAGGCTTGGCATGAGCCATGGAGGGAGGTCCTGCTGTCTCATAACCAAGACCTTGATCTTATTATTTAAAAAAAAATTTTTTTTCTTATGCTTTTTTTTTTTTTTTGAGAGACAGAGAGAGACAGTCCGAGCAGGGGAGGGTCAGGGAGAGAGGGAGACACAGGATCTGAAGCAGGCTCCAGGCTCTGAGCTAGCTGTCAGCACAGAGCCCGACACGGGGCTCGAACCCATGAACCGTGAGATCATGCCTGAGCCGAAGCCAGAAGCTTAACCAACTGAGCCACCGAGGCGCCCGCAAGACCTTGATCTTCAAGCTCAAACACCAGCTTCCTGCCCGGCCTCAGCTTTCTCCTTTCAATATGGGGGTGTGGAGTGACGATAGCTTGGACCCCTTGGGACTGTTTTTACAGACTCAGCGAACACATTAACATAAAACATTTAGCACACAGTAGGTGCTCAATAAATGCGCTCGTACAGCTTTGGAGGTAGAGGGGGTAGGGTGAGTACAGATTCAAACCCGAGAGTTGAGAAACAGAACGATTGTCTGATCTCTCCAAGGCATCCCTTCAGATTTTCAAGGCGTTTCGGAGGACGGGCTTCCAAGGAGAGAGCGCAACCTCAAGCTCGCAGTACCCCGTGCCCCGCAGGCAGGAGGCCGTGCTTGGTTCTTGAGTTGAGGTCAGGCAGGCTGCCCGGGGCTGTGGCTTCCCTCCGGACTCGGTGGTGGGGGAGGGGAACCTGTGCTCAGAAGCCCGTCTCCCGAGGCTCCTTGATGGACTTTCACTGGGCGGGCTTGGCCTGAGGATTTTTCCTGCTGTAAAATGGAGATGTGACTGGGCGTCCACACCCTGTGCCCGAGGGGATGCTCCGGGGCAGGAGGCAGGGGTGGGCGGGTGAGGTGGTTAAGGAGTGGATGTGTGAGGAGCTGAGGGCACAGTGGGTGAGTGATCAAGGCAGCAGTGCTGGCCTGTTGCTCCAAGCCCAGTGCTCCCCCCGCGGCCTGACTCCTGGGAACATCCCCGACAGTGGAGGCTGCTTCGCAGGGGCTCGGGCACAGGATGGGGGTTTGGAGCTGGTGACGTGCCGCGGGCACTGGGCTCACCATGCTTCTGGATTCTGGGATTCAGAACACGCCTTAGAAGTGATGCACCAAAGGGTGGGGGGCAGGGGCGCCCACCCACCCGTTCTCACCTGCCATCGTGGGTGGGGGCTTCCCTGGGCGCCGTCACTCTGTCTCGTGTGGAGGATGCGCGGCGCTCCCAGGGCAGAGGACAGAGTGGCGCCTCCGTGTCTACTCGAGGAAGGACATGGGATGTGGCTGCCACCCCTCACAGTGTCGCCCAATCAGGGGGGCCCAGAGAGGCTCTCCCTGAGCCCCTGCTTTTGCATTTCTCCTCTTTCCTCCTTACCTCTGCTCTATGTCACTGTGCTCATTCTCCACCCGGTAGCCTGATCTTGGGATCATCTGATCACGGAGGTTCCCACCCCGCTCCCTGGCTCGAAACAGTTCAGTGGACTCCCTGGTCTCTTGGGATAAAGACACTGTCTTCCAAGGACTTCCGGGCCTTTTGTGCTCTGCCCCCTGCCTACCTCTCCTCCTCAGGCTATGCCGGGCTTCCTCTTTGCTCCCTGAACTCCAGCTCTACGGTTGTTATGCAAATTCTTGTCCTCGCCAATGCACACGTCCTGCCTCAGGACCTTTGCACATGCATCTCCCATTGTGCCAAATGCTCTTCTGCACGGTTAACTCCACTCTACCCTCGAGGGCTCATTTCAAGCATCGCTCCCTCAAGGAGTCCCCAGATGTGGTCTGTTTGGCTTGGCACGTGTTCTGATAGTTCCCGTCCTTCCCGGTTCTGAGCCTGGTAATGGTTAGGATTTTAGATTCATCTGTGTCATCCTTTGATTGGTGGGTTTCACCCACTGAGCCATGAGCTCACAAAAGCAAGGAAGGTGTTTATTTCTGCTTATTTCTGTCTCCCCAGTGCCCATCCCATGCTTGGCATACAGTAGGCAGTCAATATCTGTTGATATCTGTCCTGTGCCGCTTACTCCTCCAGCTTTTCGGATCTTGCCTGTTTGCCTGCGGGGCTCAGATTTGGCCGTGGTGCTGGTTTTCCTTAGAAACAGCCTCAATGATGAGACTTTTTTTTTTT
>NC_043707.1:7149215-7150568 GCF_006229205.1 Suricata suricatta
CCAGGAGGGCCCTTACGGCCACCTGGTCCACCTCCCTAGAGCACAAAAGAGAATTTTGGACCCATCACTGATTCAGGCAGCTTTGATTTTGAGCCCATATTTGCTTGCTTTTAAGATACCATTGCCTGTAAGATGCACGGGAGGTACAGAACAGCTTTTCTGGACTCAAAAAAATCTACATTAAATGCACACAACAGGCATTTTAATTTCAGGCCTCCTAAAAGGCTTAGAAGAAAGCATCTCAAACGCTAGACAATATGGCTCTGTCCTGCGGTCCCCATGAAAACACCGCACCCTTCTGCCCCTCTGTCCCCATCTGGGCTGAGAAAATAGAGGTGTTTTGTCTGAAAACCTGTTCGCCACCGGAGTTCTGTGGTTTTCTATTTCCTCCCAACGTGTCTGTCATGACAACACAATGCATATTTGCATTTCAAGCGCTACCCTGCCTTCTCCACACCTTAAAACCAGACTCACAACCCCACCCCCACCCCCGACAACATCTATAAACCGGCAGCTTCCACCCCGTTGCCTGCAGGTACCCTCCTCTGAGCCAGAGACCATACAGTTCACTGTTCAGCGAGTCAGTATTTTAAAATACACATTTATGAATTAGATGCATTAGGGGCTAATTTTGTTACAAAAACGGAGGAGCGCTAACATTTATGAACTCCCCTGGGCGCCTAGACAGGATCTCTATTTTTGAGACTTAGACAGAAAAATTGCGTGAGCAGGGGGCAGGCAGAGAGAGAGGGGGAGACAAAGAATTCAAAACGGGGGCGCCTGGGTGGCTCAGTCGGTTGAGCCTCCAACTTCGGCTCAGGTCAGATCTCACGTTCATGGGTTCGAGTTCCACATCAGGCTTTGTGCTGACAGCTAGCTCAGAGCCTGGAGCCTGCTTCGGATTCTGTGTCTCCTTCTCTCTCTGCCCCTCCCCCTCTCATGCTTTGTCTCTCTTTGTATCAAAAGTCAATAAAACATTAAAAATTAAAAAAAAAAAAAAAGAATTCAAAACAGGCTCCGAGCTGTCAGCACAGAGCCTGCCCCGGGGCTTGAACCCACGAGCTGTGAGATCATGACCTGAGCCGAAGTCAGATGCCTAACCGACTGAGCCACCCAGGCGTCCCCGCACACTTATAAATAGATATCATTCAAGCTGCTAAACATGTGGTCATTTGTCATAGGAGCAACTACAGATCCCCAGGCTGTGACAGGGTCACAGGGAGAGGGCCTGGAGGCTGGGAGCCCATGGAGAGAGAGGCCAGGAGCACTGAGGTGCCTGGGCGCCAAGAATACCTGGGACCTGCAGCTGAGCCTGCCCCCGGGGGACAGAACCGACCCCCCCCCCCCCCCCCC
>NC_043707.1:7150668-7175590 GCF_006229205.1 Suricata suricatta
GGGGTCACACAGCAGAGCTCTGGCCGCAGTCTGGGCTGGAAGTTTTGCCATAACGGTCCTCCCAGCAAGGGCTGCTGCTGCTGTTTAATTTCCACATCTCATACAGCAAGGCGGCAAAGGGAAAAGGTACTTGTTAGAACCGGCCATGAGCAGATGTCAAAATATTACCGGAAATGTGCATCTGGAGGGAAAATCTCAAGGACCGGGACTTTCAATATTTTCCTTTGTGGTGACCGCGTCTCGGGAGCTTTGGCAGCCTGCCCAGAGTGGTCCGTCCACGGGAGGCTGTGGGGACGGACTGCACAGGGCGAGAATGACAGCACCGGGCCCACCGGGTGGCTGCCAGGGTTCACCGAGGTGCCACCTGCACCGCACCCCGACTGGGCCCCGTAGCCCGTGGGGGTCCTCACGGAGGTTTCTTAGTTCACCGCAGCATCGCATTCGTGTGGGCTGCCCCCCGGCTGAGTTCTGTCCCTGCCGGCTGGCTGTCCGGATTGTGCAGTTGTCAGGGTCTGCGCCAGGTAGGGCTGCAGGTGCACGGCCCCCCCCTGTGACAGCCCCCCGTCCCCTCCGGGCTGTCCGCTCCCCCCAGGGCTCCGGCTGTGTCTCCCTTAGCTCCAGGTGGCAGAAGGGTATGTCAAGAGCCGTTCTGAGCCTGAGGACGATGTGAAATGGAGGGGCCCCACGCCTTCCTGGTTGCTGTTATTATTTTGCTACTATTACTTCCTTTTTAAAAATTAAATGAATTGTATTACAAGAGCAAGCAGGGGGAGGGGCAGAGAGAGAATACCAAGCAGGCTCCGCACTGTCGGTGCAGAGCCCGATGGGGGGCTCGAGTCCACGTGAGATCATGACCTGAGCCCAAGTCACGAGTTGGACCGAGGTGCCCCTACTCTTACTTCTACTGGCGGTCCAGGGGACCATCCCCGGGGCTCTCATTGGTTTTCCTCCTCCCTGGGGACAAACCTGGGGCCCAAGCTCCCTTGAATTGGGAAGGTTGCTCCGAGCATAAAGATATGAGGTAATAAGGTTCAGGGATGAAAGGGAAGTAGGTCTTTTCAATGGTGACAACAGTCAGAGCCGTGGCAAGACGTCATCATGTGCTCACTTTCTCTTCAGAGTCTCCCACTGTCCTTCAGGATAAGTGTTCGTCTCTCGTTTCTAAGGACCACAGCTCTTTTCCAAGCTCACCCTGCGTTTCTGCCTGGCCCGGGAAGCCCCCCGTCCTCCGACCCCCGAGGAATGTTCTCATCTGCAAAAGGGACATGGGAAGGAAGGAAGGAAGGAAGAGACTTCCATCAAAGTTCACTTTCGGGACAACGCGAGGGGGTGCTTGTGTGGCATGCTGGGTAAACGGCAAACCCCCGGGGGGATGGGGACGTCACTGATGGTTGTGGCTGGGCCGAGTCCATGAAGCTGCTCACCTTCGGTCAGATTTAGTCTACCAACATGGCACTTTCTTTTTTCTTCTTTTTTTTCAAAAAGATTTTTTTAATGCTTTATTTTTGAGAGAGAGAGAGACAGCATGAGCAGGGGAGGGGCAGAGAGAGAGAGGGAGACACAGAATCGGAAGCAGGCTCCAGGCTCTGAGCCGTCAGCACAGAGCCCCACGTGGGGCTCGAACCCACAAACTGTGAGATCATGACCTGAGCCGAAGCTGGATGCTCAACCGCCCGAGCCGCCCAGGCGCCCCAAACATGGTGCTTTCGATATGGTTCTGCCTTAGTTCTTGCTGAGGTTTTTACCAGCTCGCCCTCCATCTGGCACAATATGGTAACCAGGTTTTCCAAAAGGATGCTAGGATATGTCGTCAAGCGTAAGGATGGATCTTTGGATAGTGAATGAAGAGAAACAGGACAAGAGAAACCACTCCAAATAGGAAGGCTGGGGTTTCTCAGAGTGCAGAGTGTGTGGGCTCACATGCTGTGGGCGTCACACACGGTCACCAGACCTGCCACCAAATAACTTCAAATCTTGTGGTGGAAAAGCAACCCATTCCCAGTTCCCTCCCGTCCCCTGATGGCTCCCGCCGGGAGTCTCTGCTCGGGGTCCGCCATCGTTAGCTCTTGCCAATCTCCTCTTTAAACAAGAAGGAGCAGTCCTCAGGCTCAACTCATTTTACAGCGGATCGTGCCTGCTTTCTGTTAGTGGTGATAAAAGATCTTACTGGAAAGGTTATTTATTTCGGTAAGAAAAGCAATTTGGTTTGACAAAAAGCATTAAGTAAGTAATTAGAGATATTGCCCCGAATGGTGAGGGGGAGATGAACCTTGTGATGTTGGGAACCTTGTGCGTGTGAGCGTGTGTGCACGTGAGCGTGCGTTGGAGTCACGCAGTCTGTGAGTTGACTTCTCCACCTGTCGAGGAAGTCCCTGTGACACAGGTATTTATGAACCAAGGTAAATCATTTTGAACAGCAAACAGCAGTGCAAAATTAAAATTCCTCAGCAATTAAAGGCCATCGCTGTCCCCTGTCACGAAACACCCACTGGAATTCATAGAACGGCAAGAAGGTTATTTTAGAAAGGCATCAAAATTGTACCAACAGCCCTAAGCCTGAGTGAATTTTCTGTCTTCTTTGGGGAGGCGGTGGCCAGCCAGATGACCTCCACTCGATTTTAATCTACGCTCATGAGGCCAGCCTTGCCGTCGGCACCTGTATCTAACGGGGACTGTGTGTGGGGAACAGATAGGTGCCTCAAATCTATTCTTAACTGGAGAATCGGAATTAAATTGGCCATGTGTAGGGTGCTCGGTGAAATCTCATAATTGCAGGCAGAGGGTGGGTAAGACACGAGAAATTGAAATGGTAAAGCCTTCTTCAAGAGCTGTGCCCCCTTCAAAAAGTGGGGGTCTTTCCATGACATGCAAGGCAGCGAGCGTAGGCTTTGAAGGAGCGTCAGTGACCGGACGTTAAAACAAGGCAGCCGGACTGTTGTTGTTGCAGAGACTAATAAGATAACTAAGTAAAATATTTGAGGCTTGATTAGATCCTGGGTTCATTAAGTAATTAAAAGGGCAGAACGTTACTGGCTGTGTTGGGGAGGTTTTCATAGGGGCTGCATATAAGCTACTCATAGTGTATGACTTAAATCTCATGGGTGGCCGCGTTGGAGAATGCATTTGTATGCAGGGATGAAATGGCATGATGCTGCCGATTGTTTTCAAATATTCAGCCAAAAGAAAAATGGATAGAGATAAGCAAATGCAGCAAAGCGGTAATGATTGGTAAATCTAGATGGATCTACGTGGTTCTGACCCTCTGAGCATAAGTTTTCTGGAGGATGATGGATTTTCATAAGAAAGAGGTGGGGAAAGTTTTCCGACCGCACTAATGGGCTGTGGGGAGATGGGGTCTGACTCGCTGCTTCGTGGTTTTCCCTGCCTCTGTGGAAATGAGAATTTGGCAGGTTAGGTGTATCAGCGGAACTCCTTAAAGGTTCTGGTTCAGCTTTAAAGTCTAAAAAGCGTTTCTCTTTAGCGCACCCTCTGTGTGAACAAGGCTCAGAGTGAGAAAGAGTCTCTTCTGGGCTTCAGAGGTGTAGAGAGACCACAGACACTCCCTTTGTGTTGGGATTTTCTTCTCCATAAAAAATATCGTCTTGATCTTCCAGAAGAGGATGACTCCGCTCTCCTGCCTCAGGCATCTCAGGTTATGGTGCCTCCTTCTTGTACACGGGCAGTGATTCTGAGGGTCTCAGCAGGGCTGGCAAAGAAACAGCACACCTGACTCCTCCTCCTCCTCCTGAACCCCCGGCAGACATCACTAATCAATGTCAGCACAGTGCTCCAGCCAGTCACTACTAATTAATCACAGAGAACTAGGCTCTTGACATTCTGGACAATTTTTTTTCCCTCTGAAAGAAGTATAAATTCGAGTTGCTCTTAGCTTGTTACCAATGGTGTCCTGGTCCTCATGGCCACTCATCCCTCTTCACAACCTTCTCTTACATAATAATAAAATAGGACATTACCTTGCCTACGATGGCTTTTAAACATTTTGTGGGAAGCCAGGAAGCTGGCTTCTACATCTGGGGATTCCGCTGAGCTAACACATGACTCATTTTTCTGACGTTGGAACGTCTCCTGACTGATCCACCGGGACCCTTGGTGCCAACGCTTAAAAAATAAATAGGTTCATTGAAGCATATTTTACATCTTGTGTAATTCATGCATCTCAAGTGAATTTTCTTAAGTGAATTTACCATGTTGTGGAGGGATTTCCACAGCCCTCATGCCCATTAACTGAGGTCTCCTTTCACTGGCTCCCGTGGTTCGCAGGTCTCTGGGTTTGGAGTGGGACCACGCTGCCGGCAGGCAGCAGGTTGTGGGACCTCTGGGCTCCAGAATCCGGGGAGCTGGTCCCTCATAGAAACTTCTCTCTCTGTATTTACATACCCCTGGGTTCTGTTCTTCAGGGCACCCTGACTGATACAGAGGTCACACTGGGGGACTGGCCATTTCCCTTCCGTCCCTGAGGGGACCCGCAAGGGAGCACAGACGTGCTCTGGGTCTGCTTCATGACTGTCACACACATGGAGTCTGCAGAAAGGCCTGGTCCTGGCCTGTGCAGCTGGTGGTGTCCATAAAAGGCTCCTTTTTGCTTGTTTTTCTGAGGCTAATCCTGGCTGCAGAATGCGGTGGAGACGCCCCAGCAGATGGAGTGAAAGGAGATGCCAGTGGAGAGAAATACCTGGAGAAATGCTCCATGGATGGGAATCAAGGTCTTTTTATCCCCAGCAAACAGCCCAGAATTACAGTATCTCGGAGCTGGAGGAGATGAGGGGCCCACGGTGGGGAGCCCCACAGACCAGCCTGGAACGTTCACTCAGCCCGTTGTTTGTGCCGCCATGTTGTCCTCTTGCTCTGGAGAGCCAGTGACTCCTAGGAAGGAAGATGACCTTCCTTCCTTCACTTGATCACCTCCAAGGACGGGGTGCTCACTGCCTCTCCTGGGTCATGGGAGCCGAGACAAACGTGCTCCTGCTTAACTATCACCACCTGCAGACATGAGGCCTGCATTTTGATGAGGAGCATGAGGAAAAGATGTCGTTTTCATTCACCTTTTCTAAATGCCAGATTCCTGTTAGAGGTGAGCCTGCAGATGGCCTGGTTTGGATCTGTTTCCTCTGGCTGTGCTATTTTTCATTTCACTGGTAGTTTCCGGAAGAATTTAATTTTGCTGCTGGTCTTGATGATTTTGTTCTCTTGGCCTCGGTGTCCGTCTTCTCTCTCGGCCTTCCTCCTGTTCCCTGACAGCTACTTCCTAGTTTCCGTTTCTTCCTCTTCGCCCTCCTCGGCCCCAGACACGGAGTCAGATGTTTCTCCGCTGACCCTGGTTTCTCCTGCGGGGGAGCTCAGAGGCCACAGCTAGGGGGCTGATTTGAAGGTAAAATCCATCTCGGGGTTATATGGAGACTTTTAATGTCAGTTCGGGACTGGCGGGTTTTCACTTACCCCGCACTCTTACGTCGGTGCCAGATTCATACCCAGATTCCTGACTCCCGAGGAAACCCACGTCGTCCGTTACTCATGTGCTTTATGTTATCACACACACAGAACGGCCTTGGGAAAATAATGACACTACCGTGGACGACGTGATGAATGAAAACAGACTTCTTTTGCTGATTTTTTTCTTTTTTCTTTTTGTCCTTCATGTATATCTTACTAGGGATGTTTAAAAATCACTATGCTCTATGGGGTGCCTGGGTGGCTCAGTCAGTTAAGCATCCGACTTCGGCTCAGGTCATGATCTCACAGTCTGTGGGTTCAAGCCCCACATCGGGCTCTGTGCTGACAGCTCAGAGCCTGGAGCCTGTTTCCAATTCTGTGTGTCCGTCTCTGCCCCTCCTGTGCTCACTCTCTGTCTGTCTCTCAAAATAAAGACATAAAAAAAATTAAAAAGAAATCACTATGCTCTAAAGTCCCTTAAGGGGCACCGGGGTGGTCTGGCTCAGGTCACCATCCCAGGGTCGGGGGATGGAGCCCCGCTTGATTCTGCACTGAGAGCTGAGTGTGGAGCCTGCTTAAGATTCTCTCTCTCCCTCCCCCTCTCCCCACCCCTCTCCCCTGCTCCGTCTCTCTCTAAAATAAAATAATAACAAAAAATAGAGTCACTCGAATAGCTTTTTTTTCCATGTGGTTCCGTCACCAACTCGACGGATGGTTACACCCATTTGTTTCCTTTGGTCTTTAATTTTGAGGAATTAAAACAGTTGTCACATTTCAATTAATTTTCTAAATTAAAAAAATAGGTTATTTAAAATAGTACAGTATTCGAAAGTCAAAGTGAAGCGATTTGTTCAGCGAAATCTACTTTCCATCTCTTCCCTCTTCAGCGCTTTTCTCCCGCCCCTGGTAGGTGGACTCATCTTGCTTTTGTTTTATCTTCCCATTAAAAAACCATCTGTTCGTGTTCTGGCTCTTTCTTAGGTAGATGGCAGCATAATGGACACGTTTGTCTCCACCTTGCTTTCCCCTTTAATACTACCTGGTGGCGATCATCGCTCCATAGCCGGATGTCAGACTCTGCACTGTTCTCCGACGGCCGCGCGGTGGATGGGGTTGGGCGGAGAGGTGATTCCCGGTCTCTTGCTCTCATCAGTGATGCTGCAGTGGACAGAACCGAGCACACTCCTTTTTGTCTTTCTGCCCATGTAATTTTGGGGGGAGATTTTTAGGAGTGGGGTTTTGAGTCAGTGGATGAATGCGTACCGAGTTTGCGAGGTCTTGCCAAATTCCCCTCCCCAGGACCCGTGTCCTTTTGCACGGGGCACCCGTGAGGGCTGCTTCCCCACAACCTACAAGAGCGGGTGGTAAACCTTTGGGGTTAGCTGTCAGCCCAGAGCCCGACGCAGGGCTCGAACCACGAACTGTGCGATCGTGACCTGAGCCAAACTTGGACACTGACCCCACTGAGCCCTGCAGGCGCCCTTGGGACTCTCTTTATAAGGTTTGTGATATCAGGTCTCTCCCTTACCTTAGCTCCCGATGGCTCCCCGTTTCAGTATCCAACCCTCTCCCTGGTTGCAGAGTCCTACGTGGTCCAGCATCCTTCTCTTGTTACCCTGTCCCACTGCACAGTCCTCCTGGCCACGCTGGCCTTCTGTCTCTCTGCAGGCACTGAGGTCACTCCCGTCTTAGGGTCTTGGCATGTGGTCCGCTCCCCTGGGGACCACCTCCCACCTTCCACCCTGCAGCTGCTCTGTGTTCCTTTACAAACTCCTTCCTCCACGACGCCTTCCCTCACCCACCATCCTAAGAGCCTGTGCACTCAGTCTAAACCTCCTCATCCTGGTTTGGTTTGGTTTTTGTATTGATCGATCGATTGATCATGAGCTTCTTGAGCGAAGACTCCCACCCTGACTTTTCATCCCGGGGTTCCCTGGCGCCTCGCACACAGCACGTGCTCCACACACGGTAGTGCCGTGGGTGGATGGATGTCTGAACAGCAAATGTCCAACCCGCGCCCCCCTCCCCCCGCCCCCGCCCCCGCCGTGATCCTCATGCTTATTCCCAGTGTCCCCAGTAGAGGGCGCTGCTCGAAGACAGGCTGACCCGTTCCCCATCTCGCTTGAGGGAGGCACATCCAGGTTTTGTGCAGCCTCAGGCTTTTGCGGTCCGCGGGACGATGTCTGTAAGGCAAAGAATACAGAATCCCAAATATCAAATTAGGCGGAAGGTTTTGGAAGAGGCCCATCCGACAGCCTCTGAAGCTTCGCTCAGGTAACTTTCGGGAAATCCCGTCGGCAGGCTCATTAGATGTCTGTTCAGCGAGTCAATGAGGCTCGGGTAGATTTTATTTATTTATTTTTTATACAGAGAGAGACAGAGCATGAGAGGGGGAGGGGCAGAGAGAGGGAGACACAGAATCAGCAGCAGGCTCCAGGCTCTGAGCTAGCTGTCAGCACAGAGCCCGACGCGGGGCTCGAACCCACGAAAGTGAGATCTGACCTGAGCCGAAGTCGGAGGCTTAACCGACTGAACCACCCAGGTGCCCCTTGGGTAGATTTTAAATGCCTCATTTTTCCTGGTTTCATCTTCCAGCGGGCAGAAGCGCAAAGAAAGCCATAGCGGCAAGACAGTGTGACCTGCTTTGCTTTTTTCTTGCACATAATTAGGATATTTTTTTATCTTTCCAAGTTAAGGCTGCTTGGGCCTCAGGTTGGTCCCCTACGGGGGTGAAAATGATCAGGTATAGTGGCATTTCACTGAGGCCACCGAGTGAGGCAACTGTTAGCTCGGCCTTTCTGCTTCCACCATTCTCCTCCTTTTTGTCAACGGTGCATCCATTTCCTCTTGGAGAATCAGCCGCGGCCTCTTCACCGGCGTGGTGCAGGCGGGCAGGGTCCAGACAAGGGGGTGCCTGCCAGGCAGGTCGAGAGAGCGTAGTTCAACCCGCAGCTCCCGGATTTTAATGGACACTCGCCTCCGGGTCTCGTGGACTGTATATGTGGCACTAGAATCCGCGTGTGATAATTGCGTGACCTCTCATTCATTGTTAATCACTATTCACAATTATTATCCCGATGTTACAGATGGACAAATAGAGGCACACAGGGGGAAAGACCGTTGTCCAAGGTACCCAAGCAGGTCAGGGATGGAGCAGGATTGGAACATAGGCAGGTGTGGCTCTTGACCCTTACGTGGCTTACGTGTCCGTTCGTTCCGGCAGGAGAGAGGAGCGCGAGCCAATCCCAACGGTCTTGATCCCAAGCCTCCAAACTGTTCAGGAGGGTTTCTCTCTCCACGGGAAGCTGGAAGCTTCTGGGGCCGCAGTGCAGAGCCCGAGAAGGCCGAGTCACCGGAGGAGGGACGGGCGCCCTCTGGCGGAGAGCTGACGCGCCGTCGGTGCCCGTTCTCTGCCCGCTTGAAGACCCGCCGCTGGGCCTCCTGCACGCTTGTGCCAAGGCGTGCCCTTTATCGCTGAGGGAGTTTGAGTTGGGTTTTCCGTCTTGCGCCACTAACAAAAGGGCATCTTAGTTTGGGACCTCAGGGACTCCCCCTGGCAGGCCCCGAGGAGGTGTTCCGCTCGGGGTTCTGGGAAGGAGTGGTGCCCCCGACCCGCGGGCTGGAGAGTGTCTAGAGAGTGGGGGTGGTCGGGGCAGGAGGTGCGGGTTTGACTCCCGGCTGTGTGGCCCCGGGCAGCTCGCTGGAGCTCTCTGAACCCGGAGCAGCAGTGCCGTCTGCCTCTCCGGGCGGCGGGGAGGCTTTCCCGGAGGAGGAGCTCCCGTAACAGAGTGGGGCCCCGTTCCTGGGGAACCTCTTGTCCTCTCTACCTGCTGTCTCTCTTTACCTGCTCCTCTCATCTCCTGGAGAAGCAGAACCAGCATATTTAACATCGTTTTCTTTGTTTAACTTTAAGGAATTGGCTCACACGATGGTGGAGGCTGGCAAATCCCAAATCAGAAGGGCAGGCCCCAGGCTGGGAGCTCAGGCAGAACTTCTTCCCTAGGAAACCTCAGCTTTGGCTTGGAGGGCCTTCAACTGATCATACGAGGCCCACCAACAGTATGGAGGATAGTCTTTACTTAGGGTCAATGTTAATCACATCTACATGTTACCTTCCCAGCAGCACCTAAACTAGTGTTAGACCAAAACATCCAGGCACTGGAGTGCCCAGGTGGCTCAGTCAGTTAAGCGTGTGACTCTTGATTTTGGCTCAGGTCATGATCCCAGGGTCATGGGATTGAGCCCCGAGCTGGGCTCTGCACAGATGGTGTGGAGCCTGCTTCGGATTCTCTTTCCTCTCTCTGCCCCTCCTCTGCTCAAGGCTGCTCATTTGCATGCTCTCTCCCTGTTTCTTTCTCTCTTAAAATAAATAAACATTAAAAAAAAACCATCCAGGGACCATCGCTTAGTCCATCTAATGCACAAAATTAACCATCATATCTGGCAGTGCAGTTTCCATGGACCGCAGTTCACCCGTGTGCTCACTGGACCACAGCCCCTCCTCGATCTTCAGGTTCGTCCCCTGTAAAATGGGACCGGTGGACCAGGAGAGCCCTAGGGGTGAGTGAGGGAGAGAGCCCAGGAGCAGGAGGAGGATGAGGTGTGGACCGAGTGTTCTCGTTGCTCTGGGATGGCGGGTCCTGAATGTTGAGGGCTTCTGTTCCCTGGATTCCCGCGTTATCTGAGGGGAGCACGTACCAGCGCTATCCCGTGAAGACACGTTTGGCCCAGGAGGTAGACGCACCGCCCTCCGTGCAGCAGCAGCTCTGAGCCTGTGGACGTGCATCGTTGGTCTGTCGTCATCCTGTGGAGAGACCTCCTTCTTTGCTTGGATGTCCACGTGGAGGGAGAGGGGAGGAGGGGGGGTAACAGATGGTAACCTGTAGTGTGGGAAAAGCCACACACACACACACACACACACACACACACACACACACACACAGAGTCACATCCATTTGTAAGGCGGAGAGCGAGGTTTGCATCCTGGTTCTGATGTCACCTCGTGGTTCACCCTCGGGCAGGCAAGTCAGGGGAACTCTCTGACCCTCAGTCTCCTCATCTGTGAATGGGGAGTCGTCGTAAAAATGAACCTGGTTTGCAGAAACGTGAGGGTGACACCAGATAAAACATGTGCGGGGCCGTCTCGTGTCCTGCAGTGTCTACACGGCCTGGTGGATGATCCACACATTGGCCTTGGGCTGGACTTGGTCACGTCCGCTCTACTGCGGGCGCTCAGGTCCTGTCCCGTCCCGCTGCCGGCCGCCAGGAGGTGGAGTCAGCTCAGCCCCCGGGGTCTTGGCATTTCTGTTTATTTTTAGCAGGGATGTTACGGTGAAGGAGGGAAGGGCTATTAATGAACAGATCGTTCGATAACGGGAGGTAATAATTGTATTATGAGCCTGACACTTGCTGTTCGTACCATGATTCAAGCTCAGTGTTTGGAGAAGTTCTAAGTGGGAGACCAGGTTTTCAAGTACAGGAAACAAAGAACAATTGCCTTGAAGTGGAGAAATTAGCGTCTCTTCCTTCCCGGCCGTCGGAAGAGCCTCCTGATTACACCGCTTCAGGTTCATCCAGGCCGCCGCGGCCGCGGGAGGGGGGTTTGGGGACGGCCCCTCACTGAGGGCTTCCGCGAGGTCATTCTCGATGCCCGGGAAAGGCCAGGGGGTGAGGACAGAGGCCCCTTGAGCGGTGTGGACGCCACAGGCGCCTGTACCGTTACCCGGTGTGGCCTCTGCGGGTTCACAAGCTCTTGCGTCCACTTTTCAGAGTGTTATCACTGAGGCTCAGAGAGGTGACACAGCTTGTCTGAGGGGCAGGGGGCTGTGCAGGGAGTGTCCCGGGCATCCCTGCAGCCCCTGCCGGAGGACCCGGTCGGGTGAGAGCAGAGGCGTGTCACCGCCCTGTCGTGTGGAGGGCCAAGCGCTGGGGAGCGGCGGCCCCGTCCCGGCTCTTCCTGGCGGCCCGAGGGCCTGGCATGGCGTGTTTACTGCTGGACCGGGGCCCCCAGACCGGTCGCACATCACGTCCGAGCCCCGACTCTGCGTCTGCTCGTCCTTCCTGGGCTCAGCCTGTTTCCACTGGTCCGGAAGGACTGGGTTCCCAAAGGGTGTCAGCCTCGCCTGAGTCCGGCCTCAGCCTTGGTTCGCCGCTACGCGTTCATGCTTACGGGCACCTGCTATTTGCAGCCGAAAGCCTGTCTCTCCAATTAGGGTGGTGATGTGCGGTTTCACTCTACAGTAAGTGCATGTAAGCCTTTGAAGAGTGCGTGGATATAAAAAATATTTAAACAGCCGACCTGGGGGCAGGTAATGCTAACAACAATATGCAAAGGTTTACTGAGTGCTTAGCACGGGCCAGGCATGATTCTAGGTGCTTCCTATTTATTAGCTCACCTAATCCTCCCGACCTTTGGGCTTGGGTTTACGATGAGCCGCCCTCCGCCGCTGCGTGTTGGGACACGCGGAGACCTTGCTGTCCGCCTCGTGGTGGAGGCGGGACTGGAACCCAGACCCTGACTCCCGAGTCCGTGCTCCTAAGTGGTGATGCGTGTGGGGTCCGAACGAGCGGTGTTGGGGGAACCTGGCTGACCGGGGCTGTGTCTGGGGTGACCGGCCGGGCCGGTTTGCCGGAGATGTCTCCGTTTTGCAGCCCACGGTCTCTGCGTCTCCCTCCTCCCTTTCACGCACGTCTTCAAGTCTGTTCCAGATGCTCCCGGGATGGCATCTCCGGATACGCCGGTGCCGTGAGCCAAGCATATGGAACCAACCCAAACATGCCAGGTCTGCACGGATCGCGAGGAGTAAACATACGCCTCTCGGAACCGCGTACATGACATCCAGAAACCCTGGCCTAAAAATAACAGAGCGAAGCGCCCAATGGCTGTGTGTGTTACCGACGGTGACACTTGCCTTTTTGGTATAAATAACCGAGTGGAAACATCCGGTGTCTCCATCTACAGCAGAGTGAAAGGGCCATATCTGGGTATAGAGATAGAGCAGCCCGGGCACCGTGGCCTGTACGATGCAGAACAGAGACGGACCTCGGCGGCACCTCGGGAACCACAGCGATGTTAACACGGCGTGCTGCTGACGGCCGCTCTGGCATCAGCGTCAGGTGTGTTCCAGCAACGCGTTCGGGGTTTTACATGCATTATTATGCTTTTAATGTTTCTTTAATTTTGAGAGAGCAAGAGAGAGAGCAGGAGAGGGACAGAGAGGGGCAGACAGAGGATCCGTAGTGGGGTCTGTGCTCACAGCAGAGCCCAATGCGGGGCTCGAACCCATGAGCCGTGAGATTATGACCTGAGCTGAAGTCAGACGCTTAACTGAGTGAACTGCCCAGGCACCCCCTCTTTTAGAAATAACTTTTTTGGGGCGCCTGGGTGGTTCAGTCAGTTAAGCGTCTGGCTTCAGCTCAGGCCGTGATCTCATGGTTCGTGGGTTCAAGCCCCGCATCTGGCTCTGTGCTGACAGCTCAGAGCTTGGAGCCTGCTTCAGATTCTGTATCTCCCTCTCTCTCTGACTCTCCCCTGCTCATGCTGTCTCTCTCTGTCTCTCAAAAATAAATAAAACATTAAAAAATTAAAAGAATAATTTTTAAGGTTTATTTTTTAAATTAAAAAAAATTTTAAATGTTTATTTATTTTGAGAGCGCGTGACAGAGCATGAGCAGGGGAGGAGCAGAGAGAGAGGGAGACACAGAATCCGAAGCAGGCTCTGGGCTCTGAGCTGTCAGCACAAGAGCCCGATGTGGGGCTTGAACCCACAAACTGTGAGATCATGACCTGAGCCGAAGACAAACGCTCAATGGACTGAGCCACCCAGGTGCCACCCAGATGCCTCAGGTTTGTTTGTTTATTTTGAAAGAGAGAAAAAGCATGAGCATGGAAGGGACAGAGAGAGGGAGGAAGACAGAGAATCCAAGCAGGCTCCACACCGGCAGCGTGGGGCCTGATTTAGGGCTGGAGTCCACAAACCATGGGATCGTGACCTGAGCCAAAGCCAAGAGTCAGACACTTAACAGACTGAGCCTCCTGGGCGCCCCGTGGACATTGTCTTAAGTAGTCACACAAGCCCCATGGGGTCGTACTCTTGTGACTACCCCCATTGCCCAGATGAGGAAACGGGCACAGAAAGGCCTGAGCATCCCCGGCTCCCACAGCTGGGAAGCGGTGACGCAGAGACTCACTCAGGAGGCCGCTCTCCAGGGCGGGTGCTCGAACCTCGGGGGAGGGCTGGGCCCCGAGCGCAGATCCTGCGGATGAAGACGTGCTCCGTGGCTGCGCCTCCTTCTGTCCCCCCCGCTGTGGGATGTGCCCGAGTGTGTCTACACCGTAGCTCATCTGCCTCGCCTCCCGCCAACGGACACGCGGCTGTCCCCACGTTTTCCCGTTACACACAGTGACGCAGTGCGCCCGCATGCCCCCGTCCCTGCTGCGTTCCGAGCGTTTGTCTAGGATGGTGTGGCCGGCGGAATCCTGACAATGCTCTCCGGTTCCCACCGTCTTGGCTATTGGGACACGAATCTGGGCACTGCTGGGAAGGGACGCCGCAGATGCAATTCGAGTCCCCGGTCAGTTTCCTGAAGATGTGAATGTCATGCAGGTGCGTAACCTGAGCGCAGGCGCCCTTGAAAAGCGGCACGTGTTTCCCAGCGGGGAGCAGAAGAGGTAGCCAGAGCCTGGGAAGCCTGGGCAGGAAGGGGACCCCGTGTGGCTGGAGAGGGAGGGTCTGCGTGGGGAGGAGAAGGAGCGGCCTCCTGACGCTGAGCGTCCCGCACTGGACAGCCAGCAGGGACCCGGGGACCGCTTTCTGCAGGGCCAGGAACCAGCGTGGAGGGGGATGCTGAGGTCCGGATAAGAACGCAGGCGGACCATCCCCTCGACTCCAGCCTGAGCAGGGACTCCAGCCACACCAGGCTGACGTTCTCCCCGTGTGACCGTGAGCTGGTACGTGGGTGGCGTTTTAAGTTGGTGATTTATTAGGCAGCAATAGAAAACAAGTATAGATCGTTTCTTAAAAGTGAAATCAGAGGTTGCCTCCATCTGAAATTTTGATTTCTTGGGGCGCCTGGGTGGCGGCACTCAGTTTTGCATCTGATTCTTGACTTCGGCTCTGGTGATGATCTTGTAGTTTGTGAGTTCAAGCCCCGCGTCGGGCTCTGTGCGGACGGTGCAGGGCCTGCTTAGGATTCTCGCTCCCCACCCTCTGCCTCTCTCTCTCTCTCTCTCTCTCTCTCTCTCTCAAAAACAAATAACTAAACTTAAAAAAAATAAAATCTTGACTCTTGCAACAAATCTTGACTCTCTGCATCTGGGGCAGGCCCCCTCCGGGCTTTGGGGACACCGCAGGGAACAGTTACTTCATGAAGTCCCTGCCCTCTTGGTGCTGACATTCTGTGGAGGTGGGTGGTGCGGGAGGCGAACAAAAACAAAGGAAAACATAAAGCACAAGGAATACATAAAGCAGTAAAATGCATATCTGGTCATCTGTGGGTGCTATGGAAAAAGAGAAGCAGGGAAGGGGACTGGGTGGGGAGAGTGTGTGCATACGTGTGTGGGAATTAAAATATAGCTCAGGGTATGTGTGGCCTGTGACTGAGGACTTGAAGGACACGAGCCGTGCAGGAAACTGGGAAAGATCATTCCAGGCAGAAGCAATAGCATGTGCAAAGGCCCTGAGGCAGGGGCATTCCCAGTGATGTTAAGGAGATTTTAGGGCGGAGTGGGAGGGCAGTCGGAATTGAGGTCAGGAAGGTAATGGCGTCCAGGTCTGTGGTGGCCCCTGAATGGTCATATGAGTTACACTCCCCTCTGCCACGTTTGAGGCAACTTTACTGTCTACCCTTCCGCTCCTGCCAATCAAATGCAACGTGTTTTATCATTTGGGTGGATGAAAATGGTGCCTCCGCTTCCTAATTTGCATCTGTGGATCCCTAGTGAGGTTGGAAACCTTTCCTGACCCCGATGGGTCCTGTGTACCTGCTTTCCTCTCCAGGGTCTACCCTCAGTCTGTGCATCTGCATCTGTTACGAGAAAGAAAACGTAACATTTCTGTGCCTATCTCATAGGGCATGGGGCACAGAGAGGCTGTCCCCGGGCTTTCCAGTCCAGCGCTTGGGGACCCCCTCCCTCCCGGTACCCATGCTCTGGCTGTAAATTCCATTCTTCCTTCTCCCACGGAAGAAACGTGACCAGAATGCAGGGCGTGAGGCTGGTGTTTCGCAGGAATAACCTTGAATCTACTTGTACATATATTTGCAACATTTGGTACTTTATTATTAGCAACAGATTACTTGGTAATACACCTCACAGCTGCTTGCAACATTCCATACCTGGGGTGAATGTCGTTGGCGGAGCATGGGCAGTGTGTGTGTGTGTGTGTGTGTGTGTGTGCATGTGCCTGTGTGCATGTGAATGAGAGAGAGAGAGAGAGAGAGAGAGAGAGAACACGCAGACTGGCATTGCTCCTGTCCCCCAGAGCCACGAGGTCGCTCTTCGAGTTTCCAGATCTTTCATCCTGCCTCGTTAACCTGTCCCAAGACACTCTTTAGTGCTGGAAGTCACTCTCTAGGAACGTAGTTTGGGTGTGTTTTTGCAGCCGCTGGGACCCTTCCTGGGGAGGCTTCACCGAGAACACTCTGGGACCGAGGCTCCAAGAAGTCCTCCGCCAGCTGCTGTGCGGCTTGGGTCCCCGGTCGTGGTCATGGAAAGACGGAACGAGAGATCAGGGCTAACTCCCCACAAGCCATGGATGCCAGGATGGCCAGCAAGTCTCAGGAAGCCAGGAGAGAAGCCTGGAAGGTTCCTCCTCCCCGCCCTCAGGAGCACGGGACCCTGCCGACGCCTTGATCTCAGCCTGCTGGCCTCCAGATGGGGAGACAATACATTTCCGCTGTTTACGTCATCCAGCCGGTGGTGCTCCCTTCTGACGGCCCCCCGAGGACAACGCACAGGGACATGCAAGCGCTTTGGAAGGGGGAGGTGCAGAGCTCAGAGGGGGCATCTCAAGGGTGTGCAGGAAGAGGCAAGGGCCCTGCATGAGGCTTAAAACATCAACCCGGGGCGTCTGGGTGGCTCAGTTGGTTAAGCCTCCGGCTTCGGCTCAGGTCAGATCTCACGTTCGTGGGTTCAAGCCCCGCATCAGGCTCTGTGCTGACAGCTAGCTCAGAGCCTGGAGCCTGCTTCCGGTTCTGTGTCTCCTTCTCTCTCTGACCCTCCCCCTCTCATGCTCCATCTCTCTCTGTATCAAAAATAAATAAAACATTGAAAAAAAAATCAGCTACCCAATCACAGGAAGGGGAATTAGGGAGTGGAGGCACGTTGCAGGGAAAGTCAAGAGCTTGAGGGTCAGACTTCCATTCAAATCCCGGTTCTCCTGTGTGCTCTTAGGCTGGCTACTTACCTTCTCTGAGCACCCGTATTTCCTAAAAGCGCCATGCTGTAAATCAGTAAGTTATCCCTAAGGCCCGTTTTATAACATGAAATGCTGTAACTGATTGGGAACATAAAATAAAATAGAACTCCGCTATACGTTTTTAGAGACACTCTCTGAGAAGGTAAAGAAAGGCACTTACTGTAAAGCTACAAGGTGATTGGTTCCTTTGGGCGTCTTCTTCCACGGGCAGGACACCTGAGGCATTAAAAACAGGACTCTGAAGCCAATGGACAGACAACAGAGCCTTCTTTGCCTGGTGACTCACCCCACAGGCCAGCGAAGCCATCTGCATTCTGTCTTCCTTGTCCTTGGAACCGCGTTCAAAGTTAGGGCCACCTGTCTGGAACGGATCAATGTCATTTTGACACAGGTGAGTGTTTTTGAACGCCATAAAAGTTTTTGAATGGCAAGTGCCGAGTTTCCATGGTGATGGGAAAAGCCCATGCCAGTTCCGAAGGTGTTGGGAGTCAGGTTTTATTTTATTTTATTTTTTTTCCATAATATTTTATTGTCAAATTGTTTTCCAGACAACACCCAGTGCTCTTCCCCACAAGTGCCCTCCACCATCACCACCACCTCTTTCCTCCCTCCCCCTTCCCCTTCAACCCTCAGTTCATTCTCAGCATTCAATAGTCTCTCAGGTTTTGCGTCCCTCTCTCTCCCCAACTCTCTCTCCCTCCTCCCCTCCCCCTGGTCCTCCATTAGGTTTCTCCTGCTCTCCTGTTAGACCAATGAGTGCAAACATATGGTATCTGTCCTTCGCTGCCTGACTTATTTTGCTTAGCATGACACCCTCAAGGTCCATCCACTTTGCTACAAATGGCCAGATTTCATTCTTTCTCATTGCCATGTAGTACTCCATTGTGTATATACACCACATCTTCTTGATCCACTCATCAGGTGATGGACATTTAGGCTCTTTCCATGATTTGGCTATTGTTGACATTGCTGCTGTGAACATTGGGGTACATGTGCTCCTATGCATCAGCATTTCAGGAGACAGGTTTTAAATACCCTGTTTGGTCTTCTCTTCTCTTTTCTCTTTTTCCTTTCCTTTTTCTTTTTAACTCAGGAGACGTCTTTGCAGGGAGAATAATTCCCAAGTGTCTTCATGCCAAGTGAGTTGCAGGTTCCCTTGTTTTTTAGTGGCTTACGTAGAGAGCCCGTATGTCTCTGTGTGTCTGTCTCGCTGTGTGTGTATATAAATGTAAGTGTGTGGTTTGTGTGTCCACGGGCCTCTGGGTATATGGGCTGGCGTGTTTGCCCAGGTGTGCACATACGCCCGAGTCTGTGCAGGTGTGTGTGCGCGTCTGTGTGTGCACGTATATGCACGTGTTAATTGCATGTACTTACCTGTATGCATGTGTTTATGTGTGCGTGTGTGTCAGGTGTGTGTGTCTCTGTATGTCTATGTGCACGTGTATATGCAGTGTGCACGTGTGAGTGTGTGTGCACTTGTGTGCACGCCGTCATTCCTCACTCCACACCCAGCGTGGAGGTCCCTGATGGGTTTTATCCAGCCGCACGCCCCACGCCTGTCCCTGTGCTAGTGCGAGTCGGGGTCGATCACGAGAAGAAGCCGATGGGCCTCTCCGGGCCTCCAGGGTCAGGATCAAGCTGCTCAGACCAGCCTCCCATGCTTGCCGAGCCCATCTCTTTATCTCCTGCCAGAAAACTTTCTGTCGCAGGCACTTCCCAGAGCTCTAAAAATGCTCCTTCCTCCCTGGGCTTTTGAAGTCCTCTTGTCCTCTGACGGAGCTGTTAAGTGTGCGGTTTCTGGAATCAGCCTCCGCGGGTTGAAGTCCTGCCCTCCTACTGCCGAGTTGGGTGGCTCTGAGTAAATCGTCCAACTGCGGGCCTGCACCTTCCTTATCTCCAACTTGCAGGTGCTCATAATAACATCTGCTCCACAGGGGGTGATGCGAGGGCGAAACAGGAGCAGCCGTGGAGGGTCCCCAGCCCAGAGGAAGTCCTGCACGGGGGGCGCGTGCTAAAGTGGCACTGACCCTTCGCGGTGTGCTGGCATCTCACGGGCCGTCCTGCGGTCAGTCCCCGGCGGAGGTAAGCTTCCCCTGTTTTCTGGAGCTGTGCTTTAGGGGTTCAGGGTCGGAGGTGGCTCCCCCTGGGCTTGTGCTACTGGTAACTGTTCGCATGGACGTCCGGTCCTGTGACCGAGTCACCACCATTTGCCTGGCACCTGCCCAGCGCCCGGGCACACGCCTGGTGCTCAGCTACCGTGCGCAGGATGGATGGGGGCAGGGAGGGGCTGAGGCACCCCCTGACCTTTCTCTTGTAGGGACGTGGCCAGCGCTGAGGCTCAGTGACCAGGTAAAATATTAAAAGTCACATGGGAGACTGATGTGCTAACATGGAAATAAACCTTGAACAGGGGACACCCGTGTGGCTCAGTTGGTTGAGCGTCAGACTCTTGATTTAGGCTCAGGTCCTGATCTCGCAGTTGGTGGATCGAGCCCCGTGTGGTGCTCTGCGCTGACAGCACGGAGCCTGCTTGGGATTCTGTCTCCTTCTCTCTCTGCCCCTCCCCGCCAAACAAACGAACAGATAAACAAACAAAAAGACTGAACAGAAAGCTTCAGACCCAACCGCATCCCCTCCCTCTCTGTCCAGGCTGGCTGTGAGCCGCCACCCAGGACCCTCCTCCAGTGCCGGCTGTGGCCAGCTGCCCCAGGGCGGCCTTGGCGCCACCAGGTCTCTGGTGCGGGGCTTGGCAGCACCCCCAGATGCTGAGCACCCCCAGGCCAGCTGTGATAACCACAAGAGGTCTCCAGACATTTTCAGATACTCCCTGGAAGACGGTATGACCCCAGTTAGGAGCCAGTGATGAGCTGCGCTCTCTGGTCCCGCTGGGTGACGGACAGCTGTCAGCCGGCCGGTCCGCCTGATACGAAACCAACTCGGGAGTTCTGAGGCTTGGCATGGGGTGACAGCAGCTCCCCTCCTGTGCCCTATCCAGAATCTGAGGCGCAAACACGGACTTCTGGGGACAAGGACAAAGGCTATGAGCTGTGGGCTAAGGTGACGTCCCCTGTGTGTTATCGGGTGAGTGGGGGCTGGGTTGCATAGGGAGGGGGCGGGGGGGTGGGATGGCGCCGCGGTTTGGGAGACTGTGCAATCTGGTGAAGCCTCCTTCTTCGGGGGTCAGGCTGACACTTGGCATTGGCTTGTCCTGTGGCCAACGGAGCCTCTCCCCCCTTCTCCCCCTCCTCACCTGATTAATTCAGCTCCACCTGCCTGCCCTAGGCCAAATGTTCCCACAGGCTTCTCTCTAGGGACTCAGCGAAGGCAATGCCCATTTCAGGGGCTCTTTCTCACGCTGAGTTTATTTCCACCTGTCTCCTGGAAACTGTGGAAGAACCGGAGGGTCTGGGTGGCCCCCAGGTCAGGGAACGGAACCACTGCCTCAAAGGAAGTCAGGTTTTATCTTTGGATCCTCACTCAGCCTTGAGAAGCAGGACCCATGAACATCACACCTGCTTTTCCGTAGAGGAATCGGACACCCAGAGAGGCCGACTGACTGGCTCCGGGTCCTACAGTGCTTTGGCAACAGACTGGGGATAAATTCAGAACTTTCTGCTCTTGATCCATTGTTTTGTTTGGGTTCCGGGTTAACACAGAGACTCTGGAATTTAAATCATGGCTCTGCTCCTCCCCGGCTTCATGACCTTGGGCAAGTCATTGCACTTTTCCAAGCCTTGATTTTTCAGCTGTAAAATGGGCCCAGTTCCCTGCTTCCTCTTAGGGTCTGAGATGCTCCATGCAAAAGAAAGCTCTTGAAGGTACATAAAGTGGCACAGTCGCTGCTGCATCGAAAGCCCCCAAATACATCGTCCTTTGCAGGGCCGGGTGCAGAGGCTGGAGCCCAAGGGACCCATAGTCTCCCACCCTCCTGGGCCAGAACCATCCTCCAGGGGCTAGGTTCCCAGAAGACACCAACTTCCTGGGAACCACGCATCCCTCCTCCCTCCCGGGAGCCCAAATTCCAAGAAATGCAGCTAAAATTGGCCCTCGAACAGCTTTTGCAGAGCACGTCGCAGCTTTTTTTGGGTCTAGAGAGCCGGTTTCCATGATGAAAGTGGCACAGAAGGAGAGACCCAGCTAAAAACAGCCACCGCCCAGACTGGTGTGAGCAGGATGCTGCCTCCCTGTCGCTCCGCTCCGGGGCTTGGGCGCTTCGCTTCCGCAGCGGCCGCCCCGCCCGTCGCCACTAGGTGGCAGCATTGCCGCGCGCGGCGGGACCGAGCTCGGGCCGGATCGCCCAGACCCGCTTCTGAAAATGATGCCCGTAGAATACGCGCCGGCCACAAAATTCTCCACTGAATGATTCCCCTTTTATTTGGGGGACATTTTTTATGTGCACTGCAGGAGCTCCGCGCAAGTGTCTCTTCTAAGAGCTATCTTAGTGCCACCGACGACCGTCCGAGACGCGTGAGAGCGCCCCCGGTGTCCCTGCGGCCCAGCAGGTTCCTTGTACCTTGGGTCCAACGTCACAGCACAAGTTTGGAATTTTCCAGGAGAGGTGGCCTAGCGTGGGGCGGGGAGGGGGAGATGCACCAGTTTGGGGCTGGGGTCTTTCTCTAGGGGGTCCGTTACTTCCCTCTGTGGGCGGGAGGGAGTTGTGGCTCAGGAGTGAGGCTGCCGGGTTCTTGGGGAACCAAATCGTGTGGGGAGTGGGGCACCGGAGGAACCCTGTGGGCCACAGCGAGGAGTAAAGGAGACACAATGTGGATAGAAGGGTGCCTGTCACGTATCAGAAGGTGGGATTCCAACATAAGCTTCTCAGGTTTGCTCAGTGTCCCAGGTGTGGTACAATGCCCCCCCCCCCGCGCCAAATAGTAATCCAATGGGCCTCACTGCCCGTTTGGGAGACAGGCGCAGGGGGTGGGGATTTCCAAGGCCCCCCACTTCTCACAGCCTAGTAGCCTAGTCCTGGGCCATCAGGAGGCGACCAGCTGAGCTTGTTGGGCACGCAGGGTCTTCTCCACCCCCCCCCCCCTCCGCTGGCCCCTCCACCCCATTCAGCCCCCGGAGCCAGACTCTTCCTTCGCTGCATCTCCAGGGGGTCCCAGGCACACTGAAGTTTGAGGGGCAATGCTCCGGGTCTCCTTCCGGCCCTGGAAGCTGGGGCTCACCCCCGGTCCTGGGTCAGTTCTGTCTCCCAGATTCTCATCTTTCAGGACAGCAGCCCTGGGGCTACCCCGCACGTGAACTTCTCCTGCTTCTCTGGACCGTCTTCTCCAGGTGCCCCGGGCACTCAGGTGTGACGGGGTGGGGGTGGGGTGAGATGCTGCAGGGGTCCAGCTGTGGCCCACACTCTTCCCCGAGCTCCCAGACCCAGCTCCCCCCACCCCGCCCCCCATGCTGCTGGCTTCCCGGCACCTGGCGTGGCTGCGGCATCCTCCCCATCACTCCATGACCCTGGGACCAGGAGTGGACGTTGTCTGAGTCCCCCCACCCCCCACCCCCCACCTCAGGACCCTGTGTTAACTACCAAGTCTATTTCTGCAGAGCTCCCTACGACCTTGTTACTGCAAAGTGTTTTGGGGGAGAAGTCTGACTCACATTATTACCCATCAAGCTGTTAGCTGATATTTTGGAGGAGTGTGTGTAGTGAAAAGCCATCCAGACAATTTTGCACCCTGTACCACCCATTAGCTCCAGATGTTTGAAACTCTGTCCGTTCATTGGAATCACCCAGGAGCTTAGAAAAATGCTGACGTCTGAGTCCCGTGCCCAGAAATTCTGTTGTAATTGGTTTTGGGGAGCAGCCTGGGCATTGTTTTGTTTGAACTTTTAGACAGAGAGCAAGGAGGAAAGGGGCAGAAGGAGAGAGAGGAAATCTCAAGCAGACCCCATAGCTGGTGCAGAGCCTGATGCCGGGGTCAAGTCACAACCCTGGGATCATGACCTGAGCCTCAATCAAGAGTTGGACGCTCAGCCAACTGAGCCACCCAGGCGCCCTTGGAGAGCTTTTTAAAAGCTACCTTTCATCGAGGACCTCAACCTGTGCTAAGTGCTTTCCATCCAATTCTTTATTATCACATGAGATAGAAATATTCTCACGGATGAAGAAATAGAGGCTCAGAGAAGTAGAGTTACCTGACTAAGGTCACACAGCTCTTAGAGATAAACGAACCTGGATTTGAGATCCTTTAAAAAATAACCCCAAACTTGACGTTCCCACACCTCTCTAACCATCTCCTGAAGCCAAGAAAACATTAAAAAAAAAAACACCCAACACTTGTTAAGTTGGACGCAAGGGATTTGCAATTTGGCATTGCCTTAGCTGTATGCAAATTTCCCCTTGTCAGTTTCAGCCATCAGGAGCGATGTGAATCCTCATTTGAACGCGCTTAAGTTGGGCTGGTAAAAATTACTTTACGTAATGAACTCTTAGATCAATTCTTATTGAAATGAGCTGGAATTAGATTTTTGCTCTTCCCATATGTAATGCCTTCAAGTCCGTGATGAATTACCGAAGTCAGCAGCTCTCTGACATTTCAATGCCGTGCACGGCGTGCCCCGGCTTTCTTGTTGGCTGGCCCTTTGCGGAGGGAAAGCAGATGTACGGCAGTGCATTTTTCAAACAGCGGGGCTGTTTGATAGAGGTGTTTTTTTTTCTTTATTCAGGGGAAATGTGCCATTTTAACATTCAGATACATTTGTTTTCCAAATCTCTCTCTTGGGTGACTGAGTGAATATTAATGATTATTTGCATACAGAGATACATTACGTGTGTGAGTTAGGGCAAGTGACCTCCCCTCCCCGAGAGCTTCCTGTTCCTCCATCAAAGACGGAAGGATTGTATCAGGTGGCTGTTTGCTAGAATCCTCTTGCTCTTAACGTGCTAAGGAAAAAAAAAGAGACGTCCGGTGTGGCAAAGTCAGGACCTCTGGCTTCAGAACGTGAACTTGCTCCTTTATTTTCTTCCGTGTTCTGTGGAGTAAGAATGCCTTGTACCACGCCTGGCCCCCCATGGGGGTGTGGGGAGCAGTCTGATCCCCGCTGTTTCGTGCTCATGTGCCCGGAGAGCTGAGCAGGGTTTGCCAACCCGTGGATCCTTTACAAAAAAATTTTTTTAATGCTTTTTATTTATTTTTGAGACACAGAGAGAGACAGATCATGAACAGGGGAGGGTCAGAGAGAGAGGGAGACACAGAATCTGAAGCAGGCTCCAGACTCTGAGCTGTCAGCACAGAGCCCGATGCGGGGCTTGAACCCACGGACCATGAGACCTGAGCCAAAGCTGGACACGTAACAGACTGAGCCACCCAGGCGCCCCCTGTGAATCCTTTTCAAAGGCTGAAGGTGTAACCCTCTCTGTGCGGAAGCCGGAGAAAGGGCTGCGGCTGGTACTGGAGTTAGGAGTAGACGCCCGTTCTCTGAGGCTTGGATCTTCCCGGGAAGGGGCACCGTTCTGTGCTGAGCTCTCTGTCCTCATCACTTCTTTTATCACTCAGAGACCATTTTGTCTGTTACTACCGTGGATACTCCACCTTCGTTTGCTAGTATTTGCCTGATGCGTTTTTCTCCATCCCGTTACCTTTCATCTTTCTGTGTTTTTATTTTATTCTTTTGTTTTTATCTTTGTAAATAGCATCTAGTTGGATTTCCCCCCACTTCAATCTGTTAATCTCTTTAACTGGGATGGCTATTCTGTTTATGTTCATTGTGAACATTAATATATTTGGGCTCGTTTCTCTCATTTTAACTTTTTTGAATTTTGTTCATCCTGCTCTTCTTATCTATTATCCTATCTATCATCGATCTATCTATTCATCCATCCATCCATTCAGGTGGTCTGTCATCTATCTGTCTGTCTATTTATCTACCTACCCATCCATCCATCCATCCATCCATCCATCCACCCATCCATCCATCCACCCAACCACCGATCCACCCACCCATCCACCCATCCATCCATCCACCCATCCATCCATCCACCCAACCACCGATCCACCCACCCATTCACCTATCCATCCATCCATCCATCCATCCATCCATCCATCCATCCA
>NC_043707.1:7175690-7239913 GCF_006229205.1 Suricata suricatta
ATCCACCCACCCATTCACCTATCCATCCATCCATCCATCCATCCATCCATCCATCCATCCATCCACCCAACCACCGATCCACCCACCCATTCACCCATCCATCCATCCATCCATCCATCCATCCATCCATCCATCCACCCAACCACCGATCCACCCACCCATTCACCCATCCATCCATCCATCCATCCATCCATCCATCCATCCATCTATCCATCCATACATCCTATCTACCTATCTTCCTTCTTTCTTTCTTTCTTTCTTTCTTTTTCTTTTTCTTTCTTTCTTTCTTTCTTTCTTTCTTTCTTTCTTTCTTTCTCTCTCTCTCTCTCTCTCTCTCTCTCTCTCTCTCTCTCTTTCTTTCTTTCTTTCTTTCTGTTGATCTATACATCCATTTATCTATACGTGAGTCTATATATAATTTTTTCTTTTCTGGTCTGTAAAAATGAAAAAAAGTTTTCTTACCACTTTTCTCTCTCTCCTGGGAATGAAAATTAGAGCCTCTGTGTTTACTCTTTAAATTATTATCTTTGAAATTTTTCTCTGCACCTGAAACTTGATAATCTTGGGTGAGCGTCTTGGCCGCCACCACCTCCTGCCCTGCCTGAACACGGGACCACCGGGGACTGTTTTAACCCGCGTCCCCTTCCCACTAACCCACACGCCTTTGTCGCCAGGATGTTAGCTCTCTCTGCGGTCAGCCTGCTGATTAGGCAGGAATTTTGACGTTTCGTACACGATGGCCGTCTCTCCACCCATCTCACGTTCCTTCTTGTATCTCAGACCTCCCTACGTGGGGTCAGTTTCATTCCCCCTGGACCGTATCCTTCAGAAGGTCTTTGATTTGGGCGACTGGTAGTTAGAAGCTTTTAGATTTGTTGTTCTAAAAATGCCCTTACCTGACTTTTGTTCTTGAGACACAGTTCTGTTAAACTCAGGCTGCCAGAGACGGAATGTTTGTGTCCCTTGGAAAGTTCTTACTTTGAAACCTAATCGCTCATGCCCTGGGGCTAGGAGGTGGGCCTTTGTGAGGCCCCAGGAATGAATGGGATTAGTGCCCCTATAAACGAGGTCCTGCCTTTCCTGCCATGTGAGGACCCGGGTTGCGGGGAGGTGGCCACCTGGGAACAAGGAAGCTGTATTTGTATTTCTAGGATATTCTTCTATTTCCACTGGAGATGAGCTGAAAAATTCCCTGCTAGATCTTCTGAGGTGGCACTCTAGAATTACATACTGGCTGTGCCAGCGTGCAGGGGAGGACGATGCCTTATGGCTGAGACCCTGGGCGACCCCACAGCCGGACCCGCGGAGGGCGGGAGGCGGTGGGGCCGGGAGCACCCTCTGCTTTCACGGAACACGCGCGAGTGGTTGTGTGCAGCGGCCAGGAAGTCCCGTGTCCAGGGAGCCTTGGCCCTGCATCGAGAGTCGATATACAGAGACAGGATTGTATTTTCCCCCGAGCTGTGCACCTGCTACGGTTCTGCACGCCGTGGGGAGGAGGGATGAACAGGGTCTCTTCCCTCCGGGAGCTGACGTCCTGGCGGAGGAGACAGACGCTCTCAAGGAAGTCAGTAACAGGATCATGTTAGATGGTCGTGGGCGTCCAGGGAGCGAGGAAGGCGGTTATGGGGGGCGGGGGGGGGGGGGGGGCATCTCTGGGGGGGCTTCAGGTGGAGCCTGAAATGGGGGGGCATCGCTCTGGGGGAAGCAGAAGAAGGGCTCCCGATAGACAGCGGCGTACCCCCGAAGGAGATGGGACACCGGTGGGGGTGGCCCCCGCTTATCCGCCATTTCTCCCTCCGTGATTTCAGCCTCCCGCAGCCAGCCGTGGTCTGGAAGCAGATGGCCCCCGTCCTGACCATCGTCAGAAGGTCGGTGGTGGCCTAACGCTGTGCCAGGGCGCCCGTCTCCCCCCCCGCCCCGCCCCCACTGTACTTGTCACATCGGCGCTGTCTCCTCTTGCAGGGTCCTGAGCAGGGCGGGTACGGGACACTCAGATGTTTTGAGGGAGAGAGAGAACGTTCCCGTAACTTTTATTACCCTCGAGTTACAACTGTCGCGCTTTAGTATTAGTTGCTGCCGTGAATCTCTTACCGCGCCTGTTTACAAATTAACTTCACCGTGGGAATCCGTGCGCGGGAAGAAACACAGTGCGCGCAGGGCTCCGCGCTCTGTGTGGTTTCAGGAGCCACGAACGCCACTCCCTGCGGACGAGGGACCACCGCACTGAGAGCCAGGCGACGGGGAAAAGACGTGCCCATCTGGCATCTGTTCCTATCCGCTGCTTCCTAACCCCTGACCACAGCCTCGGCGGCTCAAAGCCACACGCACTTAGCATCCGGCTGCGAGCCAGCGCGGGAGAAGTCTGATCAGGGCGCAGCCGGACGGCCCCTTCTCCTCAAGCCCCACTGGGGCAGGAGCCCCTCCCAACCTCACGTAGGCGGTCGGCAGACCCTCGTTGCTTCCGGACGCACGACCTAGGGCGCTGGTCTGCTGGCTGCCGGCGGGACACAGCTCTCAGGTTTTCGGGTGGAAAGTTCCTGGGGCCCCCTGCCCCCGTCTGCCACAGGGGCTGCCTCAGCACCACTGTCCCCCTCATCCAGCCGAGGACGGTCCCTGCTCATGGAGGTCCCGGTCCTTCTGTTAAGGGCTTTCACCCCATTAAGTCAGGCCCACCCAGGATGATCTAGTTTTGAGGAGCTCAGAATCCACTGGTTTGGGACCTTAGTTATATGAGCAAACTCTCCTTACCGTTGCCATGTTCTGTTGGCCAAGCCAAGCCCTGCCTGTCCCCAAAGGAGGAGACCGTACAGGATGTGGGCATCAGGGTGCAGAGGTCCTGGCCCATCTTCCAGTTCCGCCTGCCACCGGCACACTGAGTGGGAACAGCTGGCCAATAGCTAACTCCCCTTTTTTCCTTATCAGTAAAACCTGACCTTGTTTAGGAAGCAAGGTGCTCCGCTCCTGGGCTCCCTCCAAACTGCTCCTGGTGATGTGATAGAGTTCTGGCCAGACACTTGTAGCCCACCAACGAAGAGTTACGTAGGACAGACCCAACCGGCATGTGCCTTCTCTCCTTTCCTCCTGCCTGGAACTGAGATGCAATGGCTAGAGGTAGGGCAGCCATCTTGTGACCATGAGGCTTCTTATTAAAAAAACTTTTAAAAATGTTTATTTACTTTTGAGAAAGACAGAGCATGAGCAGGGAGGGGCAGAGAGAAAGAGGGAGACACAGAATCCGAAGCAGGCTCTAGGCTCTGAGCTGTCAGCACGGAGCCGGATGTGGGGCTCAAACCCACAATCTGTGAGATCATGACCTGAACTGAAGTCAGGTGCTTAAATGAGTGAGCTGCCCAGGTGCCCTGAGGCTTCTTATTTTCGGAGGCTGGCAGAGCAGGAGGATGGAAGGGGCCTGGGCCTCCAAGGGCATCTTGGAACTTCCCTAGACCACTCCTGGACTTCCTGATATGTGAGAAAAGTCTCTCACTATTTGGTAATGCAGATGTTCCTAAGTTTCTGGTACATGAGGCCAAACATAATCCTAACATGCAGCTGTCCTCAAACACCAGTCAGGGCACGGAGGTCCTTGTTGGATGCGTTGCGGAGTGTGGCTTTTATTCTAAGTTGAATGGCAAGATACTGAACCAGACAGGTGCTGGATTGACTTACACTTTGGAAAAATCTTCTGGCCACTTGGCAATGAATGAATCTTGAGATGGGGCACGTGTGCAAGATTGGACGTGGAGGCTCCGGGAAGGTGAGTGAGTGGCCCGAGGTGACACAGCCAGAGAGGGACACAGATGGGGTCCTGGTTGTCTGACCAGACGACACCGGCTTTGGGGGCCGTCCTGGCCTTTGATCAAGGTCCCGTGCACATGCTGTCGCTGGAGGATCCCCAAAGCTACCCCTCCGCTTCTCTCTGGGGTTTCATTCTCTGCAAAACCTTGTGATTTTCACAATCATAAAAAGGAAATTCATTCGGGGCCTGGAAATTTTTCCAGATCAATCTGGGTCAACCTAATTACGGCTAATGAAAGAAAGAGGGGGGTGTGTGTGTGTGTGTGTGTGTGTGTGTGTGTGTGTGTGCGCGCGCGTGCAGGGGAGAGAGCTTCTCTTTCCATTATGATTTGCTAACGGTTCCTTTTCCCTATTGACTGAAATTAATACCACCTGGTCCTCCTGCAGCTTGGAAATAAAAATGGCTTGGCCTTAGAATCAGAACCCCAATCAGCCCCCTTGGACACGATGCCGGACTTCATCCAGGGGCTCCCAGGAAATCGTGCAGAGCTTTGCATGGTAAGGTGGCATAGTGGCCACATATGTTGGACGTCAGCCCCCGGTCCCCACCGGTCTACAGGGTGATCCTGGTAAGTCACTTCCCTCTCGGGCCCTCCGGCTTCCCGTCTTCCAAGTGGTGCTCTCAGGCCAGAGCAGAGGTTCCCAGTCCATGTTGCCCGGAGTCTGGGGGCTTCAGGGGTGGCTCTTGAGACACAGGCTGCCTCTTTGGATCAGCGGAGTCTGGGGCTGAAGGTCACGGGAGGACAGAGAAGCTTCAGAAGCAGACATCTGCGGCCTTGTCCCCTTGAGAGCTCACTCTTTGTCCTGGCTCCAGCGGAAGAGGTGGGAAGAAGAACAAAGGGCTGTAAGTCGCAGAAGAAAGCATCTGCTCTAATTAGACCCGCCCTGGGTGAGCAGGTGGCCTCCCTCCAGTCTTCCTGGGGGCCTGGATGCTAGCCATCTGCTCGCTTCCCGGGAGCAAAGTCTCCTCTGCGGTCTTGGATCCAGGGGCAAAGCTGACTTGGTGAGTCAGGAGGAGCCGGGCAGCCCCTAGAGAAGAGGAAGGAGGAAGTGATGGAGAGATGCGGTGAGGGGGCTAGAAAGGGGTGCCCTAGAGCTTGAAACCTGGAGGAGAGAAGCCTAGGGGTCCGGGGGTGGGGTAGATGTGGGACAGCCCCCTGATAGACATGAGCTGTGGAAGGTTCCGAGGGCATCATTCACTTCCTTCGTAACTTGGATCATATCAACCCAACCCAACCCAACCCAACTAACCCAACCCAACCCAATTAACCCAATTCAACCCATCCCAACCCAACCCAACCCAACCCAACCCAACCTATCCCAACCCAGCTAACCCAACCCAACCCAACCTATCCCAACCCAGCTAACCCAATTTAATCCATCCCAACTCAACCTAACCCAACCAACCCAATCCTATTTGTCTACCCATTCATCCATCTATCCATCCATCCACCTACCCTTCCATCTGTTGATCCATTCATCCACTTATTCATCCATCCATCCAGCCAGCCATCCATCCACCTACCCTTCCATCTGTTGATCCATTCATCCACTTATTCATCCATCCATCCAGCCAGCCATCCAGCCTACATTTCTCCATGCATGCATTCACCCACCCACTGGCCTGTCCGTCCATGCAATTCACTCATTTGGTTGAACCACTTCCTGTTTCCCTCTCTGCCTTGTGCATTTATTATTTCAACCATTCCATCCATATTTGCTGAGCACCTTCTCTATATGCGGTGAATGAACAGCCTGGGTAGCTCACGGTCCAGTGTCGTAAACAGACAGGCAAACAAGTCTGAGAAGCAGCTGTAACACGGGGAGGAGCAAGGTGCTATCACAGTTTGGAAGGGGGAGCAACTGTTGAGGGAGACAAACGAAGGAAGGCTCCAAGGAGGCAACGGCATCCAAGTTGGCTCCTGAAGGAGAAGCTTCAGTTTTATCTGTGCGGCAGTCAAGGAAAAAGCTTTATTTTTTGGGGGGTCTGGCCAGTTTGAGGAGTCCAGGCCACGCTCGCCTCTTGTAGGTAATATCAGCTCTGCTTCCATTTCCCCTACTTCCAAGCTTTGAAAAAAGTGTTCAAGTGAAATTTCTAGGGTATTCAAATTCAGATTTAATTCAACAACTGATTGTTCTTTAGAACACTGGAAGGGGCGGGGGGGGAAAAGGAAGGAAAATCATGGAAGCTCACAGCAGGGGGTTATCCTAACCAAACTCTGTGTGGTGTCTCTGGGAAGAGAGCCCACAATGTACCTCCACCCGCCATTGATCGTGCTGAGAGCAGGTGCGTGTGCACACGCGCGTGTGTGTTGTGAGCTGATTCTGCTTCCTTCAGACTATTTCTTAGTGTTTGGTGCTATCTCACCAAAGGTGTCTCTTTGTGCTAGCATGTCACATCGTCACAGAGCCTGACTCTTTTTTAAAAAAAATGTTTATTTTTGAGAGAGATGGGGAGAGAAACCCAAGCAGGTTCTGAGCTGGCAGCACAGAACCCGACGCGGAGCTCCAGCTCACAAACTGTGAGATCATGACCTGAGCTGAAATCAGGCGTCAGACTGTTAACTGACTCATCACACGTGCATTGAGCTTCCTGTCTTCCAGGCTTGGCTCTAGACGCTGATGGGGGTTCCCTGATGGACAGGAAACAGAGTCTTCCCTGAAGGAGCCCCCAGTCTTGTGCAAGGGTCAGCAGACTTTTCCTGCAAAGGACCAGGTCATACAGGTTTTAGGCTTTGCGGGCCACGTGGTATCTGGTGTCACCATTTAGTCCCCCTGCTGCGGGGCCCAGGCAGTCTCCGAGAAGACGCATGAGTAGGCGTGGCCATGTTCCAATGAGACTTTATTTACCAAGACAGATGTGGCCCCTCGGGAGCTCACTGACCCTCACCTAGTGGGGGAGACGCACACATGACCAGTGATAAAACTGGCGTGCGCTGCCGTGAGGTAAATACGGTGTCCTCTGGCAGCACAGGGCTGTGTCTCTGTGCGGTGGGAAGCCTGCCTGGAGGAGGTGGTGTGTCATCTCGGACCTGACAGGAGTGGCACGGTGGAGAGGGTGCGGGTGGGGGCCCCTGGGCGCAGCAGACAGAGCCTGAAGGCAGACGTGAGGTGGTGCAGCTGGGGAAGGCAGGGCCCTGGAAGAAGGGGTGAGGGGCACCTGCAGGGTTGGTGAGGTGAACGGGGGGCATGACCGTGCAGCAGGGCCTTCTGGGAACGGGATGCGGGGCCCTGCTGACAGGTTTCCAGCATCTTGTTCGGTCTCGTCTTGCTTTAGAAGACCCAGCCCTGCCTTCCGGGAGGGCCTCTGGGGTGACCTCTTTGCCGCGGGGCCTCGGGGACACGCAGCTCTTCCCAGGGTGCCTTGTTCTTCCTCTTCCCGTGACCTGGGAGGGCCCACAGGCGCCTGGGGCTGGTCCCAGGGGCAGGTCGGTTGGCAAGAGGTTTTAACTGAAGAACAGAGGCTGCCGTTTTAAAGTTTATTCATTTGTTTATTGGGGGGGAAGAGAGAGAGAGATCGTATGCATGAGCATGAGTGGGGGAGGAGCAGAGAGACGGGGAGAGAGAGTCCTGAGCAGGCTCCACGCTGTCAGCGCAGAGCCCCCCGTGGGGCTCGAACCCATGACCTGTGAGATCATGACCTGAGCTGAAATCAAGAACCGGCTGCCTAACTGACCGAGCCCCCCAGGCGCCCTGAGGCCTTAGCTGAGGCGGGAGTAAGTGACAAGCTCTGCCTCACAGGGAAGCAGGGCACGTCTGGTGCTCCACTGTGCGGGGGCTGCAGCCTTGCTAATGCTGGAGCGTACGGAAGTTCCTCTCCTCTGCCCTGCCTTTCCTCTCTCCTCTGCCCCCCCCCCCCGCCCTCCCCCTGCCGCTCCTCACACCGGCCTTGTAAACCTGGATTAAGCAACCTTCTCTGCTTTCTAGAACCTTTGGAAGGAAACCGGTATCGATTACTCTTATAGACAGGGGCCTCCAGGAAGGCTGAACCTCCGTTTGAATCCTGGCTGAGGTTATTTACAAATAAGCTACTTAACTTCTGACAGAGGCAGCTTCCTTCCTTTAAATAAAAGAGATCATATTTCCGTCTCCTCCCTGCTTTACTGAGACAGCCGACGTCAAAGGCTTATTCATACTGTGCCTGGCGTGAATGTCTTTATCGGTTTTAAGTTTCGGGACCTGGCACATGGTAGGCGCTTAGTTAACGTTTGTTGAATGACTGTGTGATTGCTTGCGTAATATGCAGAACATTGTATTTTTAGATTAACGTAACTACAAACTTGATTGCTAGTTTGCATATTGCTTATAGGACAGCTTTCCTTGGCTCTGCAGTCACATCCTCGGCCTGTTTTTCTCTAGTTCTGTGGATTCTATGTGCTACAATCCTGGCATGAAATGCCTTTCCCGCACCGTACCCGCAGGTCCCGCTTCCTGGCCGTTGGTCTTCACGCTCTGCCCCTCCCACCACTGTGGACAGCTTAGCCATCCTGAAAGGTAAAAATGGCCTCTCTCCTGCTTAATAAACCAGGTTGAGGACACTCTGCAGTCTACACTGCCTTCCCTGGTCGGCTTGTGAAATCTTCTAGTTCAGTGGATCTCACCTGGAGGTGACTTGGACACCCTGGTCACCTACCAGTGGGGCCACGTGTCAATGTCTGGAGATGCTTTTGATCGTCATCAGTGGGTGTGTCTGTGCTGAGTGAGTGAGTGCAATACGGAAACTGACCAGCGTTCAGAGCGGTCACTCAGGTCCTGCACTCTTCGGAGGTAAATGCTCTGGACGGACACGTAAGCACCTGTTTCTTACCCACCTTCCGGGCACGTTTCCTGCGGCCGCCTGCACAGTGTCTGGAACTGAGAGATGGCTGCGCTCACGCCTGAGATGGCCTCACGCCTCCGGCCCCGGCGCCCTGGGTGACGTCTTCCCTCTGGCTGTGGACCCGTGTGACCACATCTCCACATCTCTCCACCCCGGGACACATCTGCTGATGTGTCTTCTGGGACCGGAAGGGGGTGCTTCCCGCGTGGATCTGCCAGCGTCTCAGTCACATTCAAACCCCGATCACGCCCACCTGGAATTGTGCCGGGGTACCATGAACGCAAGGAGCTGACGGGCCTTTACATGGCTGTCTCTCTAACGGGTCACAAGGGCCCTGGCCCGTCATCGGTGATCAACGGAGACCAGGGGAAAAAGTGCTAAACGCATGGGTTGTTCTCAAGCTTTGGTCGACCCAACCAAGGCCATCGGAGGGTCTCACGGAGCCGTGGAAGGAGCGTGGGCTCCGGGTCCTCAGTCATGGGGCCAGTCCCAGGGGTGCCTTACTACCTGGGCTCTCGGCGGGCTCACCTTCAGGGTGGATTTGCTCAGTTTTCTGACGGGCCTGATCTGTACTCACTTCCCAGGGTCTCTGTGGAAAGTCAGGTAACCTGCATGCAGTAGGCATTCAATAAATGCATCTGTTGGTAAAACAAGACAAACCGCCGGGCCTGGCTGCTTGCATGCACCTAACCAGGTGCTTCTCTAGACTCCCCGCAGGGCCTGGTGTTTCTTTGTTTCGTTCTCCCCTCTGCCCGCATTCTTTCCCCATCTGGGCCCCCGTCATTGAACCTCAATGCGCAGGGGTAAGCTGGAGCCGGTTCACGAGGCCTGTTTGCTTCAGCAGGAGGCACGGGAGCCCCGGGTGCCGGAGGCTCAGAGAGGGTAAGGACCCATCCTGGCCTCACCCAGCGAGTCTGTGCCAAAGCCCCGACTCGATCCAAGATCTCCCGACTCCCAAGCCCGTGTTCCCTTTCCCGTGCGGAGGCCAGGGGCTTACAGTTTGTGACTTAGTGGCCGGAGCACACATGCCCTTAAAGCTGAACCCACGGAGACACACACGGCACCTCTCTCTGCAGCGTTAAACGCAGCGCCTGATCCAAGTCTTGGGGCCTGATGGCCCCTCCTGAGGACGGGACCTGCATGAGAAACGTTTCCAGAAGTGGCTTTTCAGAGCAGTGCGCCTTGCAGAGCACGCTGGCCCCGGCTCAGATGTCCTTGGGCTTCAAGGTCGGCTCAGATGTCCTTGGGCTTCAAGGTCGGCCTCTTGAACAAAGGCTTTGGGGGGCAGGGCGGCTCCCAGCAGGAGGACAGCAGCTCCCGCAGGAGCCCAGCCCCAGGCCCCGCCCCTCCCCGGCCCACGGCTCCTCTTGGCCCCATCCTCCATCCCTGCTTTGAGATGGGGGCGCCCTTTACGCTCAGGGTCTGGTCTGAGGCCGTGGCTCCCGAAGCCTCTCGGGAGGCAGAGGCTTGGGGGCGGGCTCTCCAGGTTCCAGGACCGCCTCCACTCACGGTAGGTCCGGCCTGTAGGGAGCGCACAGTAAGCGCCCTCTGCTGTTAGTGAACACAGACACGGTGTCCCACCCTCGCTTGGCATCTCAGCTCTGCCTCTCTGGGCCTGGGCGACTCTGGGGGAGTTCCTTGCCTCCCAGAGCCCCAGCATCCTGGCGCAGGGGCGGACAGGAAAACGCCTCCGGGAGCGTCGGGTTTGTGCATATCCATCTTTGGGACAAACCGTACTCCGGGGGCATTTACCCCGAAGCCCATGCACTCCCTCAATGCCAGCGTGGGTCCTCGCATGCCAGCCGGTGCAAGGCCTCCCTGACACCCGTGCGAGGACGCCTCCTCCACACATCTCCTCTCCGGGAGGGTCCCCCCTTTGTCTGCGGCATCAGCGTTTGTGCCAAGGACTTTAATATTTTATTGCGTTTTTGCAATTACTGTTCAAAACCACGCAGAAAGAAGTGCTGATCCTACTGGTGAAGGACACGGATCTCATAAACTAGATAGGACTGAGCCAAAGAAGGAAAGAAAAAAAGAGGGAGAGAAGATAAAATCACAGAAGCCGCTGGCCCAGCAGATCTGAACGTCAGCTGGAGAATCTTCGGGCTTCGGCCCGGCACTCAGTTGTGATGCACGGACACGTACGAAGATGCCAGAACTGTGCGGCTGAAGGCAGCACTGGAAAAACGAGCTCCATCGAAGGGCACACACACAGATCACCTGTGCCTTCCCTGGGTGGGACTCCTGGGTGCTGCGTATGTGAACAGGTAAGGGCCCCCTGTGGTGCGCAGCCCCCGTGCGTGGTCCCTGGCGAGTCACGGTCGGCACCGGCATCACATCCTGTGTTGGCCTCAGAGGATTCAGAGTTGGCTGAGTTGGGATGGAAAGTTCTAGAACATCAGCCTTTGCTGAGGTGATTCAGAAACTAATGGTGATTTCCCTGGCAGGTGTCCCCACTGCTTCTGCTGGGACACCCTAGTCTTGGGGAGCCCCCTGCCTGCCGTGCAGGCCGCCCTCTTGTCTGAGTGGAGCTGGTCTGTGTCCGCGTGTATTTTGGGAACCATTGCCTACAAGGGGGCTTTAAGTAGTGTAGGGAACCTTGGCATCCGTGAGATCTCTTTCCACACAGAAGGGCACCCAGACAGACCATCCACCCCTTGGAAACTCCTTCATCCATCCGTCCACAATTGTTTCCTGAGCACCTACTTTGAGCTGGCCTCTTGGTTCAGTGTGGGAGGCGTTCCAGGGCCCACGGAGGAGACAGACACCTGCAGTCTGGAACTGTAATTACGGGGCAGCTTCAGTCTGGAACGGGAAGGGGGCAGCACAGCAGCCCCAAAGGGGTGCCGAGGCCGGCTGGGTGGGTGGTGGGTACAGGTGGCTTCCTGGAGGAAGTGACATCTGAGATGAGTCTCAGAGGACGGGTGGGAGGTGGGGTCCGGAGAAGAGGAAGGCATTTCAGATGGAATAGGGAGAGTGTGCAAACAGACCCGGTGCTCTGGGTACAGACGCAGGTTCAGTGTGTGTGTGTGTGTGTGTGTGTGTGTGTGTGTGTGTGTGTGTAGGGTGCCAGAGGATGGAGCCACTGGCGTTGAAAGGTCTAGGGGAGCCTTCACACCAAGCTAGTCTGGACTTTATTTGGGGGGCTGCGGGGCTCCCCTGGCAGCCCTCCTGGTGGCCCTGACCCTGGGGTGGGGGCCCTCCTCCGGTCTGGCGCCTTCCCAGAGGGTGGGGCTGGTTTTCTGAGCAAGACAGTCCCTTGACATCGAGTACTGCACGGTTCCTTTGCCCCTACCTCCTCTCCCGCCCCTCCCATGGTCTGGTGGCATGAACTCAGCTCTGGAGCCAGACACACCAAGGGTACGTCCCAGCCCTGCTGCTGCCAGCTTCTGGGCCTCAGCCCAACTCCTTGACCCCCAGAGGCCTCAGCTTGCACAGTGCGGAAGACAACAAAAATGGCAATGTTTCTAGGCAGTTGTGTGTGGCAGGCACTGTTCTAAGCGTTTTAGGAAAACCACTCACTGAATCTTCAGTGATTCCCATTTTGTAGATGAGAAGACAGAGGCACGGGAGGCCTGAAGTCTTCCATCTGGTAGGTGTTGGGGCCGGAAGTGACTGGAACCTCTCTGCCAGAGCCGACGTGAAGATCCGAGGAGCTGACACCAAGGGTCCTGGAGGTGCCGCCCAGCACAGAAGGCTCTCAGGACGAGACAACTGTCCCAGTTCTAGGGCTCAGAGACACACACAACGGCGCCTCCTAGGACAGCGCCATCCCCAGAGCTCAGCCAATTCCCTCCATCCAGGGGCCCATGGAGAGCCCGCTGCGCGCTCCTTCCCTCCAGACCACAGAAGGTGACAGGTCAGGCCTCTGATGAGAGGGACTGGAATGGCCATAGATGAGAAGCGACCCCTGTTTCTTTCTTCCCCACTGGACAGACCGACTTCTGAGGACACTTCCTTATCGGAAAGGACCGGAGAGCTGACCGAGCTGCCAGGTGTGTTTCCCTCCCTGGTCCTCGTCATGGGGGGGGGGGACACCTGAGAAGCTGCAGGTCCCCCGCCCGGCAGCGCCCTGGAGTCCCCACCCTGGCCCACTTGGCCCCTGCAGCCGCACGTTATCCTGTCTCCTGCCACCCACGTGAAGCCCGGGCGAGGGCAGCCAGCGACTGCTCGGGCAAACAGGACCAGGACGGGCGATCTGGCGTCCCTGGCAGAGAAGGAAGGGGTGGTGGAGGCCAGGAGGCTGCCTGCGTTTGGATCTAGGCCTGGCCGCTTCCTGGCCGTGTGACCGGGGACACGGTTGCTGGGGGGCCCCCTTCATAGCCCCCACCTCGATTCCCGCCCAGCATTGGCACAGCAGTTGGTCCCATTCCAGGAGGGGTGCTGCGTGCTGCGGGGGACGAGGGCTCAGCTCAGGTCAGACCTAACGATGACGGTGATTACTTTCGGTTTTCCCAGAATCCCAGTGGTGCCCCTGAGATCCTTCTTTACGCCTGTCCTTCACGATGGGCTCCCGTCTCCCCACACCTCGGCCTCAAGGGGATTGTCACAGCCACTGTCAAAATGAAAAAAGCAACGGCTTGTCCCTGGGGAAGCTGATGACGGATCTCAGGTCTGCTGGTGCTGAAAATCGCGCCAGGCGCCTGTCTCCCCTGGGTGTTCTTCTGCACTAGTTTCCTGAAAGCCACCTCGAGCTGTTCTTGGAGGTCACCTTCCCGGAACAGGGCTGGGGGTCTCTTCCCCATCTCATGTTCTGCCCCGGTGTCATGGGCTGACTGTGTGCCCCCCAGACTGGTGTGCCAGAGCCTTAACTCCCCATGCGATGGGGCTTGGAGGGCCCTCTGGGGTCAGACTAAGCCGAGGGCGGGGTGCTCATGCTGGGTGCCCTTGTGGGAAGAAGAGAGGCCAGAGCCACGGAGGGCGCAGAGCGGAGCCACGCCTTGGAAGGCAGGAGGATGCTCTCATCAGGAACCACGTCTGTCCGAACCTTGACGTTGCACTTTCCAGGCTTCAGATGCGCGAGCAGTAAGTTCTGTGATTTAAGCCACACGCCTCGTGTTTCGTTACAGCGGTTCAGCTGAGACGGCACCCACGGCGAGGATCCTGCGACACCTCCCTCTCTCAGGGGCCCTGGAGCGGGGTTCTCCCTCTCCCTCCACCCCTACGCACTCTTCCCTATGAGGAAAATAGCAAGCCACGCCAGCAACAGGAGTGGTCACTGTCCCCTGCGGTCGGGGGATGAGAAGCAAAGCAAGGAGACACCCTCGTCTCCCCCCTCTCTGGTCCGGACGCCCCCTGGGCCATTATCCTTGACCGCGTGGGTGGCCTCATCCAATCATCGGGATGCCTTGGGGACAGAAAGATTTTTTTTCGGGAAAGAGAAAATTCTGGTAACCGGGAGCTCCTGCTGAGCACCCAGCCCGCTGGCCTGTCCTGCAGAGCTGGGCCCTGCTGGCTCCCACAGCTGGCAGGGGGTTCCCGGAGATCTGTCTGTGTGTCCTGTTTTCTCTGTCACTGTCTGTCTGTCTATCAGTCATCTGCCGACCTACCACATCCTGTCGGTTCTTGTCTGTTTGGGGTGCGGTAACAGAACACCGCAGCCTGGGTGACTTACACACGACAGAAAGGTCTTCCTCGAAGCTCCGGAGGCTGGGGTCCAGGATCGGGGTGCTGGCGGCCGTGGTGCCTGGCGGGAGCCTGCGTGCTGGCCATGCACACCCGCCCCGCGGCTGCGGCTGCCGTGTCCGCGGTGTTGTGGGACACTTCGGGGGCACAGATCCATTTGAGAAAATGAGGCAAGACTTGGACCTTCTTTCCAGAAAAAGGCACATGCATACAGGGCATCTCAGGGAGGCTCAGGGATCCGGAGACCGTGGCCTGGATGCGGTGGGTCCCTGGGCTCTCTCCACCGGCTGCCCTCCTGTCCGTTTGCCAGGGAAAGGCACCCATGCAGGAGAGAAGTTGGGGGCCATCCTGGCATTTTTCACCTCCCCCTCTCCACCCATCTCCACACCAGCACCAGGACCTGTGAAATCCACCACCATGGCCAATTTCAGGCTGCATCGCCCTCCTTGCCCAGGTGAGCCCACCGGTCTTGCATTCCAGACCCCGCTTCCCCCCTGGTCATGTCCATTCTGTGCTGCACTTGGAAGCCAGAGTTGAGCTTTTTTTTTTCCAATTTTTTAAAATGTTTTTTACTTATTTTTGAGAGACAGTGAGAGACGGTGCAAGCAGGGAAGGCTCAGAGAGAGAGGGAGACACAGAATCTGAAGCAGGCTCCAGGCTCTGAGCTAGCTGTCAGCACAGAGCCTGATGCAGGGCTCGAACCCACGAACCGTGAGATCATGGCCTGAGCCGAAGTCAGACGGCCAACCGACTGAGCCACCCAGGTGCCCCAAACATGGGCTTCTCTTAAAGAGAGCAAAGTTTGGTTTTGACTTTGAGACGGCAGCTTTAAATTATTTTTTCCCAGAGGCTTCAGGTCTTGAAACATCCCTAAGGAGAATGGGGGTTTAACAAAATCGATTTGCTGAATGGTTATAATGATCATAACCGGATATATAGTCCCTCTGGAAAAGACGAGGCCCGAGGACAGAAGAGGAAATTAGTCCTTGTTCATATCAAAGATTTAAGGGAAAATTTAAAAGAGATGTAGAGGAAAAAGGATCATTTTGGATAAAATATGTAATAACGATGCATAAAAAGTGATAGACTATAAATGCAAAGAATCCTGGGTTTATGTTATGCTTGGAGGAAAAACAGAAAAAAAGAAAAAAGGAAAACCCAAGATTAAGTCTGTAATTGGATGGAGCACTTGGCTTTGAAAAAGCTCCTCTCCCAGTAGCTGCGAACACCTACTATGTGCCAGATGGCTTTGAAGACATCCCCTCTGTCTCCCAGTAGCTGCGAACACCTACTATGTGCCAGATGGCTTTGAAGACATCCCCTCTGTCTCCCAGTAGCTGCGAACACCTACTATGTGCCAGATGGCTTTGAAGACATCCCCTCTGTCTCCCAGTAGCTGCAAACACCTACTATGTGCCAGATGCAAGTTAGGCACTTACACATGTGATCACCTTTAATCTAGACAAATCCTGATTCATATGTTAGGACACTTGAGCTCCGTGTATTGATGTCACTGGCCCCAAGTTCATGGACTGGGAAGCAGGAGAGGCCAGGTTTGAACCCTGGTCTCCCCGATGTCAGAGCCGCTGTGTTCACTCCCCTTTTGGCCTGAGGATGGGGCAGAGGTATCACTTCCCCCGAGGTAGCCCAGGATGCTGACTCCACCAGCAGGCCTGGGTGCTGGCCCCAGGCTCTAAGTCCGGGGTCGGGACTGGCCCCAGGGTCCCGGGAGGGTTGAGCTGTTGTGCTGAGGTTGGGAGGATCCACTGGAAGATTCTGGGTGGGATTTGCAGGAGAAAGTCTTGAGCTCTGAGGACAGACCCTGGAGGAGAAAATCCCCTCCCAGTAGGGGACAATTCTGTTCTGCTGGCCTGGGGTTGATGAGGGTGAGTGTGTGCATGGGTGTGTTAACCGCAGGTGCTGCGCCAGGGGGCGTGCATGCGTCTCTGTGAACATCTCTGTGTCTCCACGTGAACACTTCCCTGCGTGTCTTGGCATCGTACGTTTCGGGATCATTTATGCCTCTGTGCATGTGTGCGCATGTCTGTGTGGCCGTACACGTCACATGCGTGTGCTGCCGTGCAGCAAGCAGGCAGCTCTCTGTGTTTACCTGTGTGCTCACTTGCCCAGAACCCCGTGTGTGTGTGTCTGTGTGTGGGTAGAAAGATTTATGACAGGAGGAAATGTGATATGGATACTCTGACTTCCTGCCAACCTGTGTAACAGGTTTTGGAGAGTGTCTGTTTACCTCTTATTGGAACGGCTCTGCTCTGCAATTTCATTTCCCATTTGATCAAATGGGTTTTGTTTACCTTCCATAAATCTGGCTTTGGTGCCGCCGGCGCTGCGGCTTCCCACCCGTCTCTCCTGCTTCTCGACCCTGGAGCGTCTTTGATGCGGTTTTGTCGTCTGCCCCGGTGCTGATTCCTTCTGGGCCACGGTCCGGGTTGCCGGGATGCTGAGGAGTCTGGCTTCGGTGGCTGGTGGCCAGGCCTGTCCCAGCACCCCTCCCGAAATACAGAGCTGACCTTGGGCCGTGGCAGATTTGGCATCATCAGGGCCGCAGGATAGGAGGGAACATGGATGGGCTTTGAATGAAATGAAGCTACTTTCAATTCTGTCCCTGGAACTTACCAGATGAGTGACTTTGGACGCATTCCTTTTGTTTCCTTTCTGCAGTGAAACCTCTTCTAAGAAAGAGCGTTTTAAATTCTTAGCTGCATGCAAGGATCAAAATGATACATTTGGAACACTGTTTACTCAGTAAATGTATCAGAAAGATATTGCGATTTGAGAAACCATCTCAAAACTTGGCTTAAAAACTACGGACGTTTGTTTTGTAGGATTCTGCATGCGGGCGCCGGAGGGGGTGGGTGCCGGGCAGCTCGCCTCCCCATGGTGGGGGTCCCTCGTGTGTCTGTGACCCGCTGAGCGTGTGCTTGGGGCCGTTGGCTGGGGGCCGGCTTGCTGTTGGCTGAGGCGGTCTCCGGGTTCCCTGCCACACGGTCTTAGGCTCCTCGCAGTGGAGGCAAAGGTTCGGGAAAGACAGCTGACACAGGCCGAGCTTCTGCGCCTCGGCTCGGATCCGGAACAGTCTGATCCCCCGCAGTCCACCGGCAGATCAGATGGACGGCCAGGGCGCTAGACTCTACCCCTGGTGGGCGAGCTGCAAGGTCACCCTGGAAAGATGTGGAAGCAGGGAGGCTGCAGTCCACCTGCTGGGACACACACTCAGTGCTGAGCTGCCTGGGACCGAGGAGGCTTTTAGTGGATATTAATGGCACCTAGGGCAGAAGTCCCAGTGTGTATGTGGTCCAGTCTCGGCTCAGGTTTGCATGAAAAAAAATTGCATGGGGGCGCCTGGGTGGCTCAGTCGGTTAAGCGTCCAGCCTTGGCTCAGGGCATGATCTCACGGTTCGTGGGTTCGAACCCCGCGTCGGGCTCTGTGCTGACAGCTCGGAGCCTGGAGCCTGCTTCGGATTCTGTGTCTCCCTCTCTCTCCGCCCCTTCCCCACTCGCTCTCTCTCTCTCTCTCTCTCTCTCTCAAAAATAAACAAACATAAACAAATGAAAGAAATTGCATGAAGGGAACTTCTAGAAGAAAACTTAATTGAGGCAAATAAAACTCTTTACTTGGTCTTTAAAAATCTCCCGGTGCACCTCTCTCTTGCATCTCTGCCTCAAACTCTGCGCAGACGTGTGGGAACTCACCATGCCCTCTCTCCCTCGCCCCCTCACGTCTGAAACCCGGACATGCGGCCCAGACTCCTCTCTCCTCTCTGCTCCGGTCTCTGTCTCGGTTCTTTTCTGAGTAGGTCAACTCCGCCATTCTGACTTTTGAAGGTTTCCTTCCACTCTGCCCTCTGGCACATGACTAGACTTTATTCATCCAAGAACTGACGCCGGAGGAAAGAACTCTCTGTCTGTGAAAGGTCAAGAGCACGGGAAGAGGAGAAGAGAAAGAAGACTGCAAATACTTGTCATTTAAGAATATGTTTTATTTCTGCCACCGAGGTGTGTTACGTTTAAAACACCCTTGGGGCGCCTGGGGGGCTCAGTCGGTTAAGTGCCCGGCTTCGGCTCAGGTCATGATCTCACAGTCTGTGGGTTCAAGCCCCGCGTCGGGCTCTGTGCTGACAGCTCAGAGCCTGGAGCTGCTTCGGATTCGGTGTCTCCCCCTCTCTCTGCCCCTCCCCTGCTTGGGCTCTGTCGCTCTCTTTCAAAAATGGGTAAATGGTAAAAGTTTTTTTAAACATCCTTACGCCTCGGTCAGTTTCTTCGGAGCGATCATCAGGCGCTGGAGGATGTGCTCCCCAGGAAGGTCAAAGAGGAGGGTGGGCGATGCCTCCAGGTTGCAGGCGGCTTACAGGGTCCGTTTCCTCCTTCCAGACTCAGTCTTCCCTCTCGGTCAAGTGGGAGCCCAGAGCTGCTGAACACCCGTGACATCAAGGCCCTAGCTCGCCGCGTGAGAGACTCACCCTGAGTCTGTCCCCACAGTTGTCCCACCCCCTCCTATGGCAGCAGCGCCCCTCCATGCCCCGCCCCCGCAGGGGCTTCTCTGACCTGTCTCATCTGCTCTGGACATTCCCAGTGTTTTTGTTTCTCCGTCTCCCCTGTCCTGTCGCACCCTCACACTTGGCTTGGTTCTTCCCTTCTGGCTTCATAGGCATCAACATGCGCCCTGGTATCTCGCTTTTTCGGAACAATGAGAATAAAAACGTGCCCGGTGCCCACTCGCTCTGGCCCTGGGCCACCCACTTGGCTTGCACTGTTCATCTTGATCTCCATGCAGCCCAGGAAGGAGGCAGCTTCAGCGCTCTGTGCCACGGGCGGGGGGAGGGGACGTCGCCTGCCCAGGGTCACTGAGCCAGGGCGGCCGGGATTCAAACCCCAGTGCCTGACATCACAGTCCACGCTCGGGGAGCTGCTGAACTGTGTCTGCGACAGGGGGTGACCAATGCATCCCACTTCTCTGGGGGACTTTCCTGGTTTTTAAACGGAAGGCGCTGCAGCCTATGAAATCACTGCATCTTGGGCAACGGGGGACGGTCTGTCGTTCTTGTCTTGGGCAGGCCTGGCCTGGCATCAAGCCTCGTCCTGCTTCCCCGGTCCCCATCAGAAGAGGGGGTCCCCACCTGCTGCTGAGTCTCCTGCTTCCTCTCCAATTCCTGACGCCCGTCGGACTTTGCTGTTTCCTGCCTGCGCCATCTCGTGTGCCATCAACATCGGGTCTGTTCCACGTTTAGAGACGCACACGGCACGGCAGGCGGCCTCCACTCGGATTTCCTGTGTGCCCCCCACAGTAGAGGCCCCCTGGGGTCCCTAGTGATGAAACAAAGTCGGGGTCCCCTCTGACTTGTGGAATCTTAGGACACTTGCTATGTTCTGGACGCCCTCCCAGCAGCACGGGTGGGGGGGTGGGGGGTGGGCAGCGACTTCTCCAGTGACACCTTCCCCCCAGGGCAGCCCTCACGAAGAGCCGGGGCTGTTAACAGGAAGGAGGGGAAAAGCAAATACCCGCCCCATCATACTTGTTTGTCACTATGGATCTTATCTTTTTATTTATCCCTCAATTCTTCTTTTATTTTAGAGAAAGGGAGAGAAAGAGCACATGCATGTGAGGAACCGGGGGCAGAAGGGCAGAGAGAGAGAGGGAGAGAGAGAAAGAGAGAGAGAGAGAGAGAGAGAGAGAGAGAGAGAGAGAATTAAGCAGGCTCCACTCAGAGCCTGATACAGGGCTCAATTCCTTGACCTTGGGGACATGACCTGAGCGGAAATCAAGAGTCGGGTGCTCAGCTGACTGAGCCCCCCGGGTGCCCCTATACATTCCTAGATTCTTAGAATGGTCCTGACAATTATCATTCACAAATGTCCCGTGAATCAAAGGACTGGGAGGCTCTAGGTGCCCTAGACCCTGCTCGGAGCATGGTTCTCTCCCGTGTGCAGCGTGCTGCCTAGTGAGTATGGAGAATGCCAAGAAAGAGAAGGAGGGACGCCGGATAGCTCTGAGCGCTGACTTGGCCGGTGCGAAAGCCCAAAAGGACAAATCTATCAGAATGGCAAACCCAGACAGGCCTGCGGCAGAGAGGCCCTGGAATGTGACCGGTTCCAAATGAGCGAGCGTCCCTTTTCTGTCACTGCCAGCCTGACCCCCCGTGGGGATCTTGCAGATACGCAGCAGAGCATGGGCGGCGCAGCCCTGCCCTGTGCCCCCGGCCATCGCAATGACGCTCTTAACAAAGACATCTCGGGTTACAGCAGGTGGAGCAGCCCAAACAGAAAATTTAACCGGGGTGCCCGGGGGGCTCAGTCAGTTAAGCGTCTGGCCTCGGCTCAGGTCATGATCTCATGGTTTATGGGTTCAAGCCCCGCATCAGGCTCCGTGCTGACAGCTCAGAGCCTGGAACCTGCTTCAGATTCTGTATCTCCATCTCTCTCTGACCCTCCCCTGCTCTCACTGTCTCTGTCTCTCAAAAATAAATTTAAAAAAAAAAAACATTAAAAAAAAAAAAGAAAATTTAACCAAAACCCTCGGAGTGCCGCGTTGCTGGAGGCTGATGTGCATTTGTGATCTACAGCGGGAGTCAGATCAGTATTCACCCAGAGAAACAAATTAGGAATGAGTAGGTCCATACTTGGCCAAGCGTGCCAAACTCTCCAAGGAGGCAGAAATGAAAGATTTCCCTGGTCTTCTGTGCATGCATGCCCCAAAGAATACCCAACAGCTCCCCAAGGTTGAATCTCGAATCAGAAAGACCTTTGGCAATTGTGATATTGTGAGGATTTCCATTAGATAAAGTGAATGGGATTTTTAAAGTACTTTTTGGTCATGATTAGGTTCATGCTGCGAAAATGATGGGAAAAAAAAATCCAGTAAACATGCTTTTCAAAATTAATGGGAAATAATATTGACGAGGAAAAAAAATCCTCTACTGATGAGAGCAATCGAATTCCTGGAAATGGCCATCGTGTGGGGTGAATTTTCCATCATGCCAATCACTAGTGTGGTTGATATCAAGAGTGATAGGATCGGCAGCTGACCGGACTCGAAAGCCCAGGGAGCAGGGGTGGGGGTGGGGGGCCCAGGAGGTCAGCCCGCTTCCTGGTCTCACTCCCTGGGCAGGTTCTGTGTGTCGAGGGGAAGGTGGGGGTGGCCTGCGCCTCCTGTCTCACAACAACAGAGTGACGTTGCCGGGTGTGTGGCCAACGGGAGGCTGGCCACCCAGCTCGCTCCCCAACATGGCTGCCCACCAGAAGTCCCTGGAAAACTGAAGAAACAAGATTCTCCGAAGTCCCTTCAGATGCACGGAGCCAATGTCTGGGGGGCTGAGGCCCAGCAGTCAGTATATACATAATATAAAAAATTACTACGACAAAATAGTCATGACCTGGGGTGTGAGTGTGTGTCTGTGCGTGTGTGTACTGTGTAAACCACACGTTATATTTCAACTCAAGTAAACAACCCAGGTGGTTCAGTGGCAGGAGCAGGTTTTTGGGAAAACAGGGCTGGTCTCCCTTACAAAGAAGGAGATGGAGTCTCCAAGGGAAAGGGACTTGCTTACTAACTACAGGCTTGTGGCTCAGCCCAAAGTGAAGGCCTTCTCCTCTTCTCGAGGCCAGGTTACGGCTCATGAGGTCCTTCTGGGAACTTCTGGGCAGTTCGGCCATGCCCCACAAAGTCCCCAAGACACACGCATGGAGGAGCTAGCTTATCTGGCAGAACACAATGGCACCCTCAACTCGGGATCATTCCCCTCGAGCCCCCAAAGGCAGAGGTAGGACCTCCTCCGCCCACCGAGTGGTCTCCATGGGCAACTGGACAAAGCACAGTTCTGCGACACTGGATGGTGTCACACGAGGCATCGCTCAAGCGTTAACTGCACAGCAGACACCTTTCCAGCCCTTGACCCTCGCATCTCCGTCCAAAAGATCAGGAGTGGTGAATGCCATTTCACAAACAAAGAGGCTCCATTTACCAACCTTACAAAATGCAGGACCAGAGAGGTAGAGGACCCTGACCAAGATCACACAGCTTGAAGCTTTATGGACTCATTATGTTAATGTTATTATTACAGATCTGAAGTTAATATACTATATATCAATTATAATTAATGCAAACAAAAGAACCTATGAAAAACCCACTCAACACGACCACAGATTCACACACGGGTCCCTACGGCTTCTTTGATTATATCATGCCCCTTGTAACTCTGCCAAATTGTGCTCAAAGAATTCCAGTGACTCTCATCTAGTTTAGAAGCCAACCCACTGTCTGGGCTATTTTTTTTTTCCAGGTGAAAGCAAGCTCCAGAGATACTATTTGATACTTGATAAAATTTGCAGATGTATCGAGGTGAGAAGGGAATGCGGCCATGCAGTGGACTCTTCCAGTAGGTCTCAAAGAACGTTGCCATCAGAGAATTCTCGATTGTGAGCAGGCCTTGGTGAGGTTGGCGTTTGTGTTAATGAAGTCTTTCATGCTCGTGATATTTCCCTGAGTTTGGGGGTCAAGTTCAGGCGTCTGTAATCAGTTGATAAAAGACATGTGTGTGCAGCCACGTGGGGAATCTGGGAATATTATCAAATAATAATGTAGGGTATAATTAAGGTTGAGCCATTAAGCACTAATTAATTAAGCCGTCAGATTTTAATCAAGGAATTGATTGTTTCTGGATAGAGCACTGACAGTTGTGCCTCCTTGCAGAGGTCTGGAACCCTGATTTGCAAAGATTAACAAATCAAAGGGCCATGTATCAGCTCCAAGATGCATTCTTTTTCCCAGAGTGCAGACCCAACAACTTTGTGATTCCTACAGAAAGCCAAGGAGGCCAGTGGGCTCTCGGGGGAAGGGCCAGATCTGAAGGCTGCACTCCTAGTTCAGTTCCTTGAGGGTCTTCATTCATATTCGAAAGCTGTTTCTTGAGTATGTACTGTGTGCTCAGAAATGTGCTGTCTCCCTTTATCCCGAAAGCACTCCGCTGGGCAGCGATGGGGTGGGGGCCGGGGTGGCGGGGTTCTACCACTGAGGCCAGACTCTCTTAGGGGCGGGGGTGGGGGGGGAGGGCGGGGTGGACTCTCTGTCCCCTGGGCTTAGTGCGCTGTCTTCTCTTTGGCTCCAAGGGTCTCTCTTCTTATTCCAAGGAGACCCCTCCCATCCTGGAAGACACACCTGCTCTTGAAATCACTCCGATCAGGCTCTAAATCTGGCTTTCCTCCTGACTGGCTGTGAGAGCTTGGACATGTCACTGTCATTCCAAGGCGCCTCGGCTTTGTCATCTACTGAATGGGAGCAACGCCGCCATGTTGCAGAGAGTGAAATGCTAGAACAGCTACGTTGTACCCAGCGCGCCCTGTCTGCAGGTGTGGTGCTAAGTGCAGTATGTTCATCGAGGCATTTAATCTTCACACGATACTCTCAATAGGTCTGCCCAATGGAACTTTCCACAATGATGAGAATATGCTATCTATCTGCTCTGTCCACTGTGATAGCCACACGCGGCCACTGGGCACTTAAGATGCAGCTCATGGATCTGAGGGACGGAACTTCCAATTTTCTTTAATTTCAGTGGATTAACCTTTAAGAGCGCCCATGATCGGCTGGTGGCTGCTGGTGGGCGCACAGCTCTAACGGCGGACTCTCCTGTCCTCATCTGCCGGACCAAGGCTCAGGGGAGCCACGTGACCTGCTAAAGGGCCAGGGCTTCTGCAAGCGGGGGCAGAAGCACACGATCCCGGCCCGGGGCCCATGTGCGGGGCCTCCCGCCAGCTTGACAGTGAGAGACGGTGCAAGCAGGGAAGGCTCAGAGAGAGAGCGAGGTGCAGAATCTGAAGCAGGTTCCAGGCTCTGAGCTGTCAGCACAGAGCCCAATGTGGGGCTTGGTCCCACGAACCGTGACATCATGACCTAAGCCGAAGTCGGACGCTCAACCGACTGAGCCACAGAGGCACCCCCGGAGGGGGACCTTATCACGGTAATGATGGCGATGCTGATTCTCCGAGCCCTCTCCCTGGGATCCTGGGACTCCGCCGTGTTCCATGGGATGGCCTCCTCCAGAGCCGTCTGCAGGGATGTATCTGTCATCCTCAGAGAAATGATCATAAAACCTTGGCTGTCATATCTGGACCCAGTGGAAACAAACCTGCTAAGATTTAGGAAATGTGTCTGCATTTTATACTTTGTTTCTTTTATGGAGCAATAAGAATGCCAAGATTTATACATTTCGGGATTCCTAATTGAATTGTAGAAGTGTGGAAAACGGGAGCTCTGGGAATCTTCAGAAAAGCGAGCGGGCAGTTTGTCAACGTCAGGTTGCCTCACTGCTTCCTTCCTGGACAGCCCGGGGGCCGTGCTGGCGACTGGGGGACCCTTCTGACTGAGGGGCATGTATTCTGGATCGCTGCCTTCTGGGCGCCACTGTTCTGCAGGGAAACTCTGAAGGCACAGAGGAAAGCAAAACAGTCTTTCGGCCCTCGGAAAGTAGTGCCTCCTGGCCTTCTGTCCCGACCACATCTGACCTCCAGCAGTACGATTTCCTGAGATTTAAAAAAAATGTTTTTATTTATTTATTTGTTTAGAGGGACAGCATGAGCAGGGGAGGGTCAGAGAGAGGGAGACACAGAATCTGAAGCAGGCTCCAGGCTCTGAGCTGTCAGCACAGAGCCCAACCCTGGGCTCGAGCCCGTGGACCGTGAGATCATGACCTGAGCCAAAGCCGGACACTTAACCGACTAAGCCACCCAGGCGCCCCACGATTTTCTGAGATTTTGAAGGGGCGGGTAAGGAGTCAAAGTCTTGGGGCTGGGATCCTGGCTCTCCTATGTCCCAGCTGTGTGACCTAGTCCAAGTTCCTCAACCTGAGACTCCAGATCTGATTTTGTAAAAACAGAGAGGATTCTTTAAGGATGGTTACAAGTAAAACTGAGTCCCTCCAGAAGGTCTGTTGAGGTCCTAACCCCGGTGCTGGAGAATGTGACCTTATTTGGAAATAGGGTCTTTGCAGATGGAATTTAGTTCAGATGAGGTCATGCTAGGGTAGGGTGGTCCCTCAGTCCAGTGACCGTGTCCTTACAAGAGAAGACACCTAGAGAACACAAGGGGACATGGCCATGTGAAAACGGAAGCAGAGATTTGAGTGATTCGAGCTGCTGGGGCCGCCAGAAGCTGGCAGGGGCAAGGAAGGAACCCCTCCTGCAGGTTTCAGAGGGTGCTTGCCCCCGTAACTGACTTCCGGCCTCTAGATGTGGGAGACTAAGTTTCTACTGTTTTAAGCTACCCAGTTTGGGATGCTTTGTTATGGTGGCCGTAAGAAACTAATACAAGGGTGGGTGATCTTAAGGAGTTAAAAGGATCTATGGCAGTGCCTGGCAAGAGGAGATGTTCTGAAGATGAATGTTCCTCTCCTTCTTTCATAGTCACTGGGGCCCTGCAATACCAAGGAAGTGAGAGGCACAGCGATGTGTTGTGTAGTTTTCCTTTTTTTTTTTTTTTAAGTTTATTTATTTTGAGAGAGAAAGAGCTGGGCAGGGGCAGAGGGAGAGATATAGAGAGAGAAACTCCCAAGCAGCCTCCAGCACTGTCAGCACAGAGCCCAACGTGGGGCTTGAACTCGTGAACCGTGAGATCATGACCTGAGCTGAAACTAAGAGTCAGACACTTTACTGACTGAGCCACCCAGGCACCGCAGGCTATGGGTACTTTCAGTCACACACTCTAGAGGCGCACTGTCTTGACCCGTATCATAGCTTCACTATGAAACCAGCTTTGTGGTTTCGGGCCAGTGGCTCGACCCTTCTTGCCTCAGTCCTGAGAAGAAGAAGAGAAGCGTCTAACGTCACCTGGACGGATGCATGCTGTCCCCTTACTTTGAGCAAAAGCAGGGCATTGCTAAGGGCCGGTTTGGCACAGCTGGACCCTGGTGTGCTCTCTGAGCATGAACTTCACAGATCATTAACACCAGAAAATGGCCCTCCCTGACTTGGAAAAACAGCACAGAATGGTGGTCGAGGGGAGCTGGAGGGTGGCGCCCTGGAGGGTGGGGCCCACCCAGGGAGATGTTGTTTAAAGATGCAAACTTTCCACTAGAAGGTAAAAGAGTTCTGGAGAGGTAACACCCAGAATATTGATTACGGTCAACAATACTCCATTGTAAGCTTCAAAGTTGCTAAGAGACTAGATCTTCATTGTTCTCAGCGCAAAAAAGAAATGGTAATTATGGGATCCCAGGAAGGAAGTGTTAGCTAAGCCGAGGTGGTTGTCGCCCTACAGTAAATAAATGTATCAAACCAACAGGCACGTCTTCAACTTACACAAATGCTATATAAGTTAATCATATGTCGATAAGATAAATACATTAACAAAGAAAAGGGCCCTCTGTAACTACCATGGGTCAAGATAGAAACAAGCTCGCCTTGCAGTCTCCTCTAGTCACAGCCGGAACATAAGCATTGTCCAGACCACACACAGGACCAAACGATCCCTCTTCCTGGCTACCACGAGTGACTGATTTTCTATACCAACCCCGGCTTCAGGCTAGGTTTGCTCTTTCCACCTTCTAGAGGAGAAGAAGGAAAATCATCATGGAATTCTCTCACTTCCGGGCGGTAGCCAATTCAGAGCAAAGCCCGGCTTTGCTCAACCCTTCCCCCAGTCGCTCAACGCGAGCCCGGGTCCACTGCACACCCCTCCCAACACCCCTCTACGGAGCTGCGTCGTGACCGCCTACAGCCTGTGCCCTCCCTTGTCGCAAGGACACGATGAGCCAGCTGACTCAGCCGATGGTGGTTTCGTCCGGGCGGCCTTTGGTTCCTGCGGGGACCAATGAGTTGGCACACGTGGCACTTAGAGCAGTCGCTGGCTCACGTCCAGGGCTACGTAAGTGTTCACCAGAATTGGGACTGTTGCGATCTGGACGCTCGGGCCTAGTCCCTTCTCTTCCGGTAACCGCACGCCCCACTTAAACCCGGCGCCACGTCTCCGCGAGTCTCTTGTCACGTGCTTTGGTTTTCAGCCCCGGGAAGAGACTTGTGACTGAGGCCTGTCCAATCAGCGAGTCCCACCCCCTGGCTGCAGTGATTGGTTCAGGGAGAGCATGTGATACCAACTGGTCCAATCAGAGCCAACCCAAGGAGTCGAGCGGAAGGGGGCGGTGTGGGGGAGAGCCCCGCCCTCCTCTGGAAGGCGCAGGCGCGGTGTGGTTGGCGAGGCCGCTGCGGGAGCCCCGGAACGCAGCCTATCGAATGCAAGGTACCGGACGTCTTGGTCTTGGTTCCATCCCCTGTAAAATGGCGAGCAGGACGATTTCCTTTAAGAGCTAGTGCCATGAAGCACTGGTTTCCCGGGTGTGCAATTGGGTGATTATCTTGCTTTGGAAAAGCAGCAAAACCAACCGGGAACGTTGTGTTTTGTTTTAAAACACACTCAAGGGTAACTTGGAGTTGGTCAAGCGAGGGAACCTCACGTAAGAATGTCTTGAGTGGGTATGTTCACTGATCTTTGTCTCCCTGAGGAGGGAGACATAATGACAGCCTGTCACCGGCATCCTTACTGCCCTGCGACCAGGAGCGGCGGGGTGGGAGGCACACAGGAGCACCGAGCCCCAGGGAGGGCGAACCTGTCCTTGATGTCTGGCCATCCTCGAAGCCCAGCCCTACATTTCAGGCTTTCTCTTGGATCCTGGAAGTCACCACGGCCTAGGAGAGGTCGCCGACGTGGCCTCAGCCCCCCAGGCATAGTCATGCAGAGGGGACAGATGCCTAACTTGTGAGAGTGGCCTGCCTGGGGAGGAGGGGGGGTAGGGGGGCAGCCCCGCGGTGTGGGAGGCAGGTGTCAGCTCCGGCGGGAAAGCAGAGTGGGCTGCAGGGTCTCTTGCTAACTCTTCGGGCTCCTGTGAGTGACCTAACGTCGATTTCTTCCTCTGCTCTATGGGGACGAAGGAAGGGTCCTTGTGAGGCCGCTTTGGAGCACCCAGCATTGTGCTGCTCCCGCAGGTGTTCAACCAGGGATGGCTGTGGCTCCGGCTGCAAACGGGTCCCTGCCCTTGTCATAAATGCCTGGTGAGTAGTGCTCTTGGTCGGTCAAAGCTGTGGGTGATCTGTGGAGGGTTCCAGACACGCTCTTGCTTCTGGCTCAATTCCTCTGGTTAATTTGGAGAAGGTGTGGTCGATATGCTCCTCTTCGTGTCTTATCCCCGTCGCCCTGCCGTCTGCCATGTCTTGGGACGCTTGGACTCCACAGTCCAAAGGGCCTGCGAGGAGCCCGGGCAGGCTGAGCCCTCGAGGCATCTCATGAGCCACCGACCAGCTGGGGCAGGGTGGCTCATGGCCCTGGGCGTCCCCCCTGGTCCGGCCTCTGCCTTCCTCTCCCCCTGCACCGGTGGCCCCTCCCCATTATTCGTGGGCTCAAGCCAGCTGGGCCTCTAAGCCGCCTGTAGAACTTTCCAGACGTGCTGCTCTCTGCCCTCTGCCTTTGCAGCGCCTGCTCTCGCCGCCTGGAACATTCTCCCTTCCATTCTTCCCAGGACTCCTTCCTTTTCATTCTTCCACTCTTTGCTCAAACGGCACCTCTTTCAAGACTTCCATGACCTCTGTCTAGTTGTGTTCTGCCTCCTGCCCTTCAGGGCACTTGGCGCAGGTCCTAGAGATGCGTTTGTGAGTGTCTGCCTCTCCCAGCAGGCAGGGGCCGGGCCGGGATCTGCCTTCCACTGTGTCCCCAGCACGGAGCACACAGCCTGGCACGTAGCAGAGTTCCGTCCGTGTGTCTGTGTATCCGTGTATGTGTGCGTGTGTCTGTATATCTGTCCTTTTGAAAGTGGGCAACGTGATTTGGTACACTTATCCGTTGGGATCACTACAGTCAAGTTAATTCTCCTATATGTCACCTCACACAGTGACATGGGTGCGCGGTGGGGTGGGGACACTTCAGATCTATTCTCAGCACATTTCAAGGGGACAGTGGAGTATTCTTAACTATAGTCATCATGCAGTATACAGATCTCTAGAACTTACTCATTTTATAACTGAAAGTTTGTACCTGTTGACCGACATCTTCCCATTTCCCCCATCTCCCCAGAACGTGACAGCTGCCATTCTATTTTCTGTAAGTTCCACTTTTTCAGTTAGGATCATACTGGATCCGGCTTTCCTCCCCCCAAACAGAATGTCCTCCAGGTTCACCGTCTTAGTGCAAACGACAGAATTTTCTTCTTTTTTGTGGCTGAATAACATTTCACTGTAAATATACACATTTTCTTTATTGAACAACTCAGGGCTGGCACACTGTGGCCCATGGGCTGGCTGGCTGGTTGTTTTTGTAAATAAAGTTTTATTGGCACATAGGCATGCCCATTTGTTTACAGATGGCTCGTAGCTGCTTTTGTGCTTGAAGGGCAGAGCTGGGTGGTTGCGTCAGAACCCACATGGCTGGCAGAGCCTAAAATGTTTGGCCCTTTGCAGAAAAAGACCCCAGGCAGGGACTGCAATTCTATTTCCGGCTGGACTGTGCAGAGGATTTTGTGTGTGTGGCAGGAGGGACGGGGCTGTAACTGTTAATGTGACCCAATGTGCTTCTCAAAGTGGGGTCCGGAGAGCAGGACATAGCAGAGCTGAGTCCAGATTAGAGAGGTTCTCTATCTAGGGTGATTTTGCCACCCAGGGCATCTGGTAATGTTTGGAGATGTTTTGGGTCATCACGATTTGGGGAGGAGAGGCGCCCTGGCAACTATTGGACAGAGTCCAGGGGTATGCTACACCTCCCACAATGCACAGGATGGCCCGACCACAACGAATTATCCCGCTCCAGATGTCAGGAGTGCCGAGGCGGATACCCTGGGCAGCGGGACAAGGGTCACCTCTTGTGTTGTCACTTTGGCTCAGTGGTGAAAGGTTTAAGACATCATATTTATATTATAACAAGTGCAAATATATTACGGAGGAGAAAGCAGCATTTGTATGACTTTTTAAACAAAAACCTGATACTTCCAAAAATGACCCTCCAGGAGTGGGCCACTTTGGGTTCTGCTCCCTTGTTCCCCAACCTCCTGTGGCTGGAGTGCCGGGAAGGCTGCCGTCTCAGAGATGAGTTCCAAATACGTAACACAGCATTCCCTGTCCTCTGGAATATTCTGTGGTCCGTCTATATCATGTAGTAATAGAAACTCACATGTTTTCTATGGGATAGACACCAGCTGAGTATTTTATAGATGGTTTGTCCTTTATCCCCCTGGTACCTTCATCTTTCTGCCTCTGAACTCACAAAGTCCTCTGTGCTCCCTTTCTTCATCAAATAAACTCCTCCTCATCCCTCAAAACCCAGTTCAGGCAAACCCTCCTCCGTCAAGTGGTTTAGAGCCTGGACCCTGAAACTGGCCATGTAGATTTACATCCTCCTTGGCCTCTTACTTGCTGTGTGTTCTTAGGCAGATGGCTTTACTTCTCTGTGCAATCAGTTTCCCTTACAGTGGTGTTTTGAGAATTAAATGAGATAATATGTGTATGAGTGCTTGTAACAGTAGGTGGCACGTAAGAGCTGTCTCATAAATGTTACGCTTTCTCTGGCCTCCTTTCCTATCAGTACCACATCACACCTCATAGACCCTGGGTCTCAAAGGGCATGTTTGGGTTTGTTGGTAGGGGTTCACACGTGGTTGTGGGAAGAAAGCATGTGATATGGAAGTGACATCCAGTAGCCATGTTTTGTAGGAGTGCCCACCAAACCCTGAGCAAGAATCCCAGCCTTCAGCAACCTTCTGAGCCCCAGAGAGGCCGATTGGGCCCTGCGGAGGACGCCGTGTTACGGAGTTGGCGAGGGGCGCGCATCATCTGCCCTGTGACCCAGCCCAGCACATCGGTTAAACCTCCTACACTAACTCTGCTTGGTCGTTGGGCGGTGTCCTGTGGCGTGGTGTTGAGAAAGCGTCAGGGGCTGGGTCTGGGTGCAGAGAAGAAGGGCGACTTCGTCTTCGGTGGCCGTCTGCCCCGGGTGATGCCGGACAGAAGGCACTTCCTGTCTCTGGTCGTTGAGACTGTAGGCAGGGGTCCGTTCGGGGCTGGGCGACGGTACGTATGACAGCAGGGCAAAGCCGTCTTGTGTCCTTTTCACACTGACACTTTCCAAATACACGTGGAGTGATCAGCTGCACCGGGAGTTGATAAACACCAAGGCCCGGGGCAGTGTGGTGCAAAGCTTGGGTTTCGGAGTCCAGCTGAGCTGGGCCGGTGTTTCCAGCCCCTTAGTGGTGCCACCTTGGGGACAACTGCGTGTCCTCTGACCCCCAGCCTCCTCGTCGGACGGGAAGGGGGCATCAGTGAGAGGACTGGGTATGGCAGGAGGAGGACGTGTGGGGCTCGGTGCTGGGGCCGTGTCGGGAGCACTGGCCTCTCTCGGCTTCACTCTGAAGCTGCAAGCGCGGTGCTGGAGCAGGTCGGCGTCATAAATCCTGGACGTCCCGTGACCGATCTCCAAGCAGCGGCACAGCCCAAGATCGCTCACAAGACTTCTCGCTCCGCTTAAAGATTTTCCCTGAGTTATTCTTTTCCTTTTGCAAATAGAAACAGAATAAAATGGGGAGAGAGGGGGGGAAAAGACAAGACGCCACTTACCCACACTCTGCAGAGAAACATCCACAAATAGGCGGCCCGCAGGCACGGCCTTCAGTGAAGGACAGGACGGGCTTGTTTATCCACCTGCCGCGTTCACTGTCATCCCCGGACAGAACGAGTTCCACGCGAGGTGGTGACACGGGCCGTCTCTGCATGGCCGTGTGTGAAACATACACCCGCACCACATGGACCAGACCCTCGGCTCTGGTTTTAATGACCAAACTGCTGCCTGTTTTGCTAGGGAGCCTTGGTCGCCGTGGCCTGCTGAGCGCTGCCGTCGGTTTCGGTTCTCTGATGGCTGACGAGGCTGATTGATCGTCCTCACAACCCAGCCTCCTTCCGCTCGGAAGGTGTGAGCAGGAGCTTGTGAAACGGGTGCTCAGAAGCTCAGTCCTGTGGTGCTGGGTGTCCTGAGTTGAGTCACTTAGTGGCACTGGTCATGGCGAACCAGAGCCCTTCACCTCGCTGATTAGATCAAGCGTTCTAAGCCTCTTGAACCTGATGTGCTCAGAAATCACGCGGTGGGGGGGGGGGGCGATTCGAGTCTTGTTACAATGCAGATTCCCGGTGTTCCCGGTGAGCGGGTCAGGGGTGGGGCCTGAGGCTCTGCGGGTTTTCTGAGAGCCCCGCCCCTGCAGCTCAATCCCTGACTCACTCAGTTCAAGTCCAGCAGAACACATGCCCCAGGGGATCTTAGGCCAGATGCGAGTGACCCCAAGGAACGCTGCAAGACCTGAGGCCATCTCCATGCGTGTTCTGTTCCCAGGGGTCCCCTGGGAATCTTACGTCCTCCGTTCACACAGAATACCACCAAGACATTATGCACACCAGGCAGTATACGGTTTTGAAATCCATTTATATTTGAGCTTATTTATAACACGTTTGCTAAGCCAAGCCAGCTTGGAAGTAGAGACAAAGAGGAGATGCTACAGAGAGCAGGTACTGATTTATACTATTAACGGGGCAGCTACTGTGTTGCACACGCCGTGGTAGTGTTGAGCAAGCACGATCTCATTTAACCTGGCAACTCCGGGAATGAGATTATTCTGTTTTTTTTTTTTATTATTTAAAAATATTTTTTAATGTTTTTTATTTATTTTTGAGAGACATAGACAATGTGAGCAGGGGAGGGTCAGAGAGAGAGGGAGATGCAGAATCTGAAGCAGGCTCCAGGCTCTGAGCTAGCTGTCGGATGTGGGGCTCAAACCCACGAACCGTGAGATCATGACCTGAGCTGAAGCCAGACGCTCAACCAACTGAGCCACCCAGGCATCCCTATTTAAAAAATTTTTTTTTTACTTAATTTTTTTTCAAAAAATTTTTTTATATTTATTTATGTTTGAGAGACAGAGAGTGACGAGGGAGGGACAGAGAGACAGGGAGACACAGAATCCGAAGCAGGCTCCAGGCTCTGAACTGTCAGCACAGAGCTTGATGCAGGGCTCGAACCCACGAATCGCGAGATCATGACCTGAGCCGAAGTTGGACGCTCAGCTGACGAGCCGCTCAGGTGCCCCCCCCCATTTTTTTTCTTTTTTATTAAAGATGAGGCATCTGAGGTGTAGATAGGCTGAGTAACGTTTCCAAGTCCCAAAGCTGGTAGTAGGCGGCGTGGTCTCCGCAGGCTGGTTGTCATTTAGGGAAACCGGAAAGAAATTGGGGCCGGGGAGAGAGGGGATGACAAGAGGTGTGTCCTTCCATTTCCTGTGAGCCCAGGCCTCGAGGAGCTGTAAGCTCTGGGCTGGAGGGAAGCAGTTTCCTGCCCAGAGGCCAGAGCGAGGGCTGCTTCACAGGCCTGCTGTGATGTCACGCCGTCCCCAAACAGAACGGTTCTCACAGAGCTGACGTGATTGCTCGCAACGCTCTGTCTTAGAGTTTGGGTCAGGGTTTGGGTCGGAAGGAGACCACAGACCAGCGCCGTCCACCTCCTCGCCTTGAGCTGTGCAGCCTGCGGGCCACCAGAGGGGACCCCTCGGGGCCAGGTAGCCTGGAGACCAGAGCTCAGGCCTCCACGCAGCGTGTGCTGGGGTTAATGAAATCAGAAGCTTTAGAAGGAAGGAGAATTGAGATTTGGCTTTTAAAAATGAACATCAATCACATTATTGATCCTTCCTTCTTTTTTTGCTTCCTCTTTGTCTTGGGGGTCCCCGGGGTGTGCTTGCTGTGGGCTTCACGTACGATAAAAATCCTGGTAATTAAAACGCCAACCTAGGCCACAAAGGAGAGCTCGCTGTGGAAAGGGGTAGAGAGTCTATCGAACAAGCCCAGAAGTGGCCCGCTGCTGGCTTTGAGCTGCTCCTGCTTCAAAGGGCGGCGGCCTCTGGCTGAGGAGGAGGCTCCAAGGCCCACCCCTTTTTCTTTCCTTTTGTCTGGGTCCAAGTCCGCATTTTTCATTTGCGAGGAGACGTTAGCTCTGGGAGGTGGCCTGGCTCAATGGAACAGCCACTTCTAACAGCCGCCTAGAATCCCTCCCTCACCATTGTCCAAGCATGTGACCTTGACCATGGATCTTAACCTCGCTCAGCCTCAGTTCCCTCATTCATTAAATCAGGATGGGGACACCTTCCCTGCTGGATGTTGGGGCCTGTGTATTATTTTTGGGTGGGCATCTTCATAGTCATAGACCAACTTGATGGGGACAGAACAGACACCCCCCCCGCGGGATGCTAGTAAGTTACCTCTCAGCTTTTCAGTTATGAAACCTCTTCCCTCCTCCCCATCCGCCCGACCATCTAACGGTCTGGGGGAGCTGCAGACCTCACAGGCCCGAGCAGGAGCCAGATCCGTCAGCCTCCTGCCCTTCGGAGATGTTAGGGCTCCAGCTGCTCTGGGCTCGTGGGTTCTGTCTCCGGCCAAGCCAATGATCTTCCCCTCCTTTCTGTTCCTGCACACAGCTGTCCTGATCATGTCCAGAAGTCGGAGAGGGAGAGGAGGGCTGCGCTGCAGTACGGCAGAGTGGGGTTTGCCCCAGCGTCCAGACCCGCCCGTGAACTCTCAGTGCTGGTTCCTCAGGGCTACGATAAGGCACATTAGTCCTGCCTTTCCCACAGCTCTGTCCTAGGGGGCAAGTCAAGTGCATGTCAGACAAGCGCTTAGCTGAAGGCATACGTGTTAGGGGTTGTTATGTCTGCCTTTTCTTTCTTTTTTTTACTGAGAAACCATTTCCAACTATTTGATCGCCCATCTCCCTAAAATCTTCTCAGATAGAACACAAAAAGATGGGTCAAAGAATGCTCAGAGTTAAATGCATTACTCTACATTTGCCTCAACAGACCAAGGGCAAGCAGGACCTCACTCTGCCGTCTTGCTCATCAAATAAGGCAGATTCAAGTGGGGCAACGCTTTCCCACAGGATGGCGGGTGTCATTAATCTGAGAAATCAGCAGGGGGTGGCTGTCAAAACCTCCGCGGCTTGGTTTTAAGACCTTCCGTGATGAGGCCCTCACATGCCTTTTGGCCTCCTTGCCCTCTGCTCCCCTGTGTGGGCACCCAGGGTGACTGCGGCATACGGGGTCACACTTTCCTGCCTCCTCTGTGTTGTGGCTGCCTCTTTGCCCCCTGAATGTCCTTGGTCTCGGCATTCGTAGATCCAAATAAACCCGTCCCACCTTCTTTGTGTTTTCCCTGGCCTTCCCACACAGAGGGGACATCTGTTACACTGCCCCTGCTGAGTCTTGTCTGCTTTTGGAAGCATCCCTCCCCCAGAGAGTCAGCTGGGCCTGGACATCCATCGCCAGCTTACCGGAGTGGGCGCAGTCAGATCATTCTGCTGCCGCAGGAGTGGGGAAGGAAGGAGAGAGGGAAGGGGGCTCATCCCCCTCAACTCCTTCTAAAGAACATTCTGGAAATTCCTCCCTTCCCCATCCCTGCACCATAGCTGTTTGCATCTAATTGGCCAGAATGGGGTCATGTGGCCATACCTGGCATGGGAGTCTGGGAAATGTAGTCTTTGAGCCGAGTGTTGACTCTCGGTGTTGATTCTGGCGATAAGGGGCACTGTAGCTCGCCCATGCTCCCCACAAGCTTACCCGCCACAGACAGCCAGGGTGGTGGTGAGGTTGGGGAGTCAGTTTAGAATAACTCGGGAACCAAGCGCTGGACTTGAAGGTTGATGTTCCGCTCTCCTCTTCCATCCCACTGTGGAGACTGAAAATCAGCATGGCCTGGGGGAAAGCCCTTGGGAGTAGGTGACTTGGCCTGGCTTCTTCCTTCTTCGGGCCAGGACCTCGGCCACCCTCACAGCAGAGGAGTGAATGGTGGCCTCTCCGGTTCTTTCCACCCTTCAGGGTTCTCGTGGAGGTGTCCCTGCCTGTCCTGGTTCCAGGCTTCTGTTGTCCCTAAGCTTCTCAGCATCGTCTTTGCCTCCCACTTATAAATGTTTAAAATAGTCACGTGACGCACAGTGGGATTATAGCCTCTCTCATTTCCAAAATGAAAAGCAGCTCATGCATTATTCAAGAAAAATATTGTATTATTGAACAAAGGGCGCGTGCGTCCATCCCTTATCCTGCATTCCAGCCTCTGCTGTCTTAGTAGTGGCTGCGTTCTGGGAGGGTTTTACCGAGGGGGTTTGTAAACAGAGGCACAGATCAAACGCTGGTGGGTTTCGGTGGCCAGATTAAGTGATGGTCTTAAAGTCATCGGCCTTAAAGCCTGGGAGGCCATGGGGTCCACCCAGCGCCTGGACTCCTCCCGGGGCCTGCCAGCCGGAAGTTCACCCTTGGCTGAAACTCTTCCAGTGATGGGGAGCTTTCCCCTGGGACTTCATCTTCGTGGAGTTTGTGAGCTGTTTTTATCCCACACTGGGCTGCAGTCTCTCTTCCTGTGGCCCCTCCTGAGTTTCCACACCAGGCAGTTCCATGCCATTTCTCCGTGACAGCTCCTATGTGAAGATGGCGGTTGCCATCACCGCCCCCCCCTCCCGCCCAGGTCCTCTGAAAGACTAAATATCCCCTGATTCTTCAGCAACTGCCCATGGCAAAAAATGAGAGTCAACTGCACCTATCAGATATTCAAAGAGCCTCTTCTTTATGTTCTAAGCACTTTGATAAACCTGTCTATAGCTTCCAGCAGCGATCAGCATTCCTGCCTGCTCCGCATTTCTCCACCATCATTCTTCAGCCTCCCTGGCTTTCTAGTCCTCTAGCACACCACGCTCCTCCTTTCTCAGGGCCTTTGCACACGCCCTCTTCACTGCCTGGGAGGCGTTCCCAAGGTCTTTGTATCTGCCGCCCACTTCTCATCATGCAGCTGTCGGCCGAAAGGACACCTACTCCCAGAAGCCTTCTTGGGTTTCTGTCTAAACCAGAATCTCCACCCTATTTCTACCCCATCACTCTCTACCCTGCCACCCTGTTTTATTTTTCTGCAGCAACTTGCAGTGAATTAGTCTATTCAAATCTTTACTGAGCACCTACTATGTGCCTGCGATTGTTAGGAAGCTGAGCTCCGTTGAAAAACCTAACAGCGATTCTTGCCTTCACAGAGCTCACGTTATCTCAGAAGAGAGAAAATACACAGGAAACACGGATGAATGATCGTTTCGTCATTTCAGAGATGTGATTTGAGCAAGGACAATTTCAATACATGAAGCCATCTGTTTTATTTGTTTACATATTTATTGTCTCTCCTCCCTAGGACGTACGATCTCTGAGGGTAGGCACTTTGTCTGTTTTATTTCTATCTGAACCCAGTGCCTGGCGCACTGTGGGCACTCCGTGGGTTTTTGTGGTAGGACTGTCGAATGTCTGTCTGACAAGATAAGAGGCCGTGGCAGAGATTTTGGTCCAAGGCATAACCTAAAATCCATGCCACCGTTACCTGTGTCCTCCATTTCTCCCTGTGAATTTTGTTCTCTTTAGGTCTTACCTCTCTCCTTCCTTTCCCACCTTTCCTGTACAATGGCAAGAAGAAAGGATTTATATCCACATGCAGCTAGCACATCCCACGCTCTGGCTAGACAGAACAAAGGCTAGCCTTCCTGAGGCTCAGGTCACGCAGGTTTAGAGGCAGAGTGTGGACTTGAACCTGAGTCCTTCCCACCAACAGGCAGACCAGCGGGCTTTCCTGCACCGTCCCCGGGCCAGGGCTCCCGTGAGCGGGCCCAGACGACGGGCTGTCCGTGAGGGCTCTCAGGAGAGTGGAGACCTCACCGCCTCCTCCAAGTCGAGCACTGAGATGGAATTTTCCGGAGCGCAAACGTGCGGCTTCACAGCTTTCTCTGAACAGTGCGGTCGGGCAAATCCTGCTCCACCTGAGGGAGCCTCTTACACGGATCCGAGTAAGTAAGAAGGAAGCTTTGAATAATTCCTTTTGCTCCTCAAAGCCAGTTGTTATCAAAATGAATCCTTCATTCCGCCTCTTTCATTCCATTTAACTAAATTGTCCTTGGGTCTCAGCAAAAAAGATTAACTCTTTTACTTCCTCCCTTCCCTTTCTCCGGAAGCTTAGGATTGACACAGTCCTTTGATACAAACGGCATGTATGATCTCAGTCCGGGTGGCACCAACCACCCTGTGGTGCCGGAAGGCGCTTTCAAGACTGCGAATCATGGATGGATGGATACATCTTTCAGGAACAAAAGGCTTCTTTCCAATGGACATAAAAATAAAGGGAATTGACAGGTATAGACCAGAAATGTCCAAAGGAAGTATCAATTTTGAGTGCAGTGTGATCGTGACTATGGCTTAATTTCTCTATAATTTTTCTGCTCTGATTTTAGTTATTTTACAAGTCAGATTCACCCTTGGGCTGGCTCTGTCGTGACTGCAGTGGATGGAGCAAGCGAGGCTTCACGCCTTCTCATCCGCATCCTTGGGGCACAAAGAGCCGTGCTGTTTCCACCTTCCACGTGAGAGGCTGGAGATTCAGCGCCCTCGGCCCCTGTGTGGGTCACAGGCGCACCCCGAACTGGGGCTGGTGGCGGGGGCTCACGGATGCAGGTCGGCTTCAGCCCTCCCGTTTCAGGGCTTGGAGTCCCTTTCGCCCAAGGCATATTGGTGCTGTGGGGGGAGGGGACGGGGGAGGCTGCCGATGCCGGAGGGAGTCAGCACCTTTGTGCCGCAGAGCCACGTCCAGGGTGGGGGGAAGAGCTGAGGTGTCGCGGCGTCTTCAAAGGTGTTTGGTGGCCAGGTGGAGTGGAGACTAGAAGCCAGACTCCCCTCTTTGTAGCCAGAGATGTGTCCGAGCAGCAGGCCCTCCTTCACCCTTGCCAGCGCCGTTTGTCTTCTTCCTCTCGTTCAGAGGCTGGGCAGTGTCAGCAGGGTGGGGTCTTAGGCGTGAGGGAGGGCTTCCTTCGGGTCTTGCAGATACCAGAATCCCCGCATGATCACCTTCTTTGGGATTCTAACAGTGCTCATTGAGCCGTCAACGGATACTCACTGGGCTGGGAACGCCGGCTGGCCTGGACCATCTGGAAACCTGTCTTTTAATAAACGTCTTTTAGTTGCAAGTGACAGGAGCTGATTTGAGCCAGGCTGGGAAAAGAAAGGAGGAGCTTTATTCTAAGTATAGGGTTCTCCATCTCATCCCCTGTTCTCCCGTGAATTACAGCATCGTTGTGGATGCCGAAAAGCTTAATAACAGCACACACATTGGTGTGGACAGTCGATCGGCCCTCACGGCTTCCGGTAGCTCACAGTGGTCTTTTGGGGTGATGCTCTGTTCCTGTCATTGCATCCGGTTTCAGGCGACTTCAGCTAAATCCTGACTCCATTTGCGTATGACCCCGCTAGCTCGTTTAGGTGTAATTACATGGCTGTGTTCAAGAAAAGAGGAGAGCCTGAGTAGTTTCTCAGGAAATGCAGGGGAGCACGAATCGGAAATCTGGATGGCGGAGTCTGCGCACCTCCTTATCCGGCTCAGACGCTCTGTCGCTGAGGCCTCAGCGGTGTGCCACTTTGTTCCAAGCCCGCGTTCTGCTTCCGGTCCCACCAGTGGGAGCCGGAGACTGCTCCGGGCTGCCAGGAGGCATGCCGGATTTACAGAGTTTCCTCCACTCGCTCTCCTGCAGCAGCTGAGAGCGTGGAGAATTTTTTGGCTGATCAGATATTCACATGGTATCAAGTCCGAGTGAGGTGTCCTCACCTACGGTTCCTTTGGAAGACGCTGGGCGGCCGTCTTTTGGGGATGGTAAGAGAGTTGCCTTCTTGGACATCCAGATTAAATAAATTTGAATGATCCCTTCCCGTTCATGGACTTCATAGTTTCCTCTTCCTCCCGGAAGGATCCCAAAGCTGAGGTGACCCGATGAGGAAGCAGGTGCCGCCAGGATGCATTAATTCTTCTTTTGCGTCTCCAGTGAGTTCTCTAGAGTTTCTTTGCTCCAACTGCACAGCATCGGCATTAGTTAAGAGCTTGCTGGAAATGTAGACTCTTAAACCATGTCTAGACCTTGAACCAGAATCGTATTTTAGTAATATTTTGTAAGTCGCTCACATGCACACTGAACTTCGAGATGCACTGCTGTAGAAAATGCATCTCTATTACATGCAGTCAGTCTTTTATTGCACTCGTTGGGTTCCTTACCTGTGTCCAGGAGGTCATGTCTTACCTGTGATGATCATGTGTCTTCCCCAGTGTATCCCCCCCCTCCTGTGGGGAAGCTGGCCTCCAGGGGAGATTCAGTAGCCATTGGATGGATGGATGGACAGACGGATGGATGGATGGATGGATGGATGGATGGATGGATAAAGCAAGTTTCACTGCCTGTCAGGGAGGTCACCTGCCCTAGGGAAGAAAGAAGGGGACAGGTGGGATGACTCTGGGGGTGTGTCCTACCCTGTCTCCTAGGGTCCCTTTGGGGATGGAGCCCTGGTTGCCCACAGTGGTGATCTACTCGAGATACACTTGGTATTGGTCCCCTCCCCTCCGGTCCTTCTTGGGCTCTCCTTACAAATGCCCGGCATTCAGACCCCTGCCTTAGGATTTTCTCAGATACCACGTCTAAGCAGCCTCTGCAGCCAGCTGTTCTGACCGTCTGACCCTGTGATGGGCACCGGTGTGCGTAGTCTCACCTCCTCTGTGCGGCAGCCCTGGGAGGTAGGTCCCGCCAGTTCTCCGCACGGAGAACATGTGGCTCAGGCAGGCGGAGCGATGTGCTAAGTCCCCCAGCTGGTAATGGCTCGAGCCAGGGTTCGGACCTATTTATGTTTGGTGTCAAACCTCGTGGTCTTTACACGCTCCCCTCCAAAGACTATGTGGATTGTCACCTGAGATCCTGGATGGGAAGACGCTGGCCGAAGGTGACCAGCTCACTCGTCATTGCCGTATTTCTCGAATAGGCTGGCTTTGTCGAAATCTTTCTTTCTAAGTGATTAGGACAAGTCAGCCCGGGCTTGAGTTACAAGGGGGTGTGATAATGATACTTTGGAGGGTCTTACTGTTAGGATCTTGAGGGGCAGGAGGAAAATGGGAAAGTGCCGCGTCTAGGGACACGGGAGATCTCGTTGATAGACTAGGATGAGGCTGGGTAGACTCCAGGATCAGCTGTGGGAGAGCAGGAATGAGCTGGGTCCCTCCGTGGACACAGTCCGTGTCCGGTACTTGGGTGCTGGGGCACCGCTGAGGGCTCCGGTAGACGAGAGAGGACGCAGGAAGCAGGATGCCGTGTCCTCGGTGGCCGTCCGAGGTGAGTGCCCGGCGGCAGAGTGGCACACAGCTTTTACCTCACCTGTCAGCTCTCAGGGACTGAGGGTGACGTCCTGGGTCCCCATGCAGAGGACGCTTCTGAGGCTGCTTCTCACCTCAGCGTGAAGGAAAGGCACGATCCGTGAGCGATGTCTGCCAGGGGCACCGGCGTGGGGTGCTGCACCCGTGCCCCGTGGGGGACAGGCTGGACTCCAGCGTGAGTCAGAGGTGTTTCTCGCTCAGGGCCGACGCAGCATTTGCATTTCAAGTAGGCTTCCGCTTTTGAAAGGGATGGTTTCCCCTTGAAGAGAGTTTATCTTTAACTTGAACATATGTGGCTAAACCCAGGCAATGTGCAGAATCAGAGCTTGATTGTAATTCCCGAGAGGCAAGGAAGAGGAAAATCAGCACACAATTTACTGAGTAGGACTCACGCAGAAGAGGAACCTGTAAGCACTGATGCGTGGAGTGGCTTCCTTCCCCCTCCCCTGCCTTCCCCTCCCCTCCCTTCCCCTCCCCTCCTTCCTCCTCATGGTGCCCTCTGTGTTGGGTGGGCTTTGGTTGAGTCTTATCACAACCTGTCCTGAGTCTGTGATCGGCCCCGTCAGACACTCTGGCTTCTTCGTCGCCCCTAAGCAGCAGGGACAGGTCCTGACTGTTGGAGTTCTGTGTTCTCATCTTACTGCCTTTGGGGGAGGGAGGCAAAGCACCCCACACAGCTCACGGCGCATGGCCCCACTGCCTGTGAGGACTGCTGAACAGGAACTGTAAATAATGCACCCCTTCTGCCCTGGAGTTTGGAGCTCGTGCAGGATCTGCTGCCTCATGTCACTTACTGAGGCTCCGTGCAGACCTGCGCGGTGGCGGTGGTGGTGCGGGGGTGGGGGGGGGGTGTTCAGGCTCACGCGTGGTTTAACCCGGGACTGGTGCCCTTGACTTCAAAGTGCCCTTGGGAACCAAAGTGAGGTCACATGAATGGTGTCATGAGTTCACACCGGGACAGTTTCTGTTCATATTTAATTAATAATTGTCAGGTTAAATGGTTTCACAGTGTACTCCACACGGAGGCTCCGGGATAGAAAGTGGCTTTTCTAAATCGGGCCCCGCACTCCGCACATCACCGGGGGAGACGCTGCTCTTCCGGTGCTGAAGGAGCGTTTGGAAGCTCAGTGAGAGGGGGTATTTTGCCAGAGAAGGAGGACGGGAAGCTGATCCCTTCGGTTGGCAGTTGATGTGTGACGCAGCCCCCGGGAGGGGACGCCGGCCGAGGCTGGGATCGCGGGCTGGGACGCCAAGGCTGGTAAAAACGTCTGCCGCGGGCAGAGCTGGGGAGGCCGCCGGAGACGTGCATATGGGCCGCCCCTTCTCCAACAGGAAGTTGTCTTGAAAAACGGGGCGCGTGGAACAGACACCAACTGTCCTGGAAGTGGAAGAGTTGGACCAGGACCATCCGGACCGCCCGCCACCGGAGGGGCAGTTGTGATTCAGACGTTGGCGGTCTCCAGAGAGAGCCAGCCTCTCCATCCTCCCCTGTTTCCTCAGAGGATGAGCCAAAAGGATTGTTGAAGACCTCATGCAAATGAGGTTTTCCGGCAGAGGAGAGGCGAGAGAGAGAAAAGCAAATGCCTCCTTTTGGCACGGGGCACCGACTCGCAGAGCCGTGAAGGAGATTGCCTTGTGGAGCCACCTCCGAAATAGCGTCGTGGTTTTCCTTGGAATTTCCATCCCTTCCAAAGCAGCGCCGCGGAGAGAGTTCGCTCAGCCTCGGGTACGGAATCAAATCCCGACTCCATCGTCTTTGCCCGAGTCACCTCGGACGGGTCACGTGAACTTGCGGAGTCTAATTTTCTTCATGCGCAAACGAAGACTAAAACCTTAAGACCTGTTTAATTGATAAGATTTGGCCGGAAGTAGACTAGGAACACCTTCCACGTGGAATCACAAGGGTGGACGTGACTGGCACCGTGTTAGGCACATAGCGTGTGTTCAAATTCACAAAGGGAACACGTCTGACTTAGGGTCAGACCGCCCTGGTTTTGCCTCCTCTTCTGCCCCTCCCCTTGAGGTCTTAGGTCCCTTCTTCTCAGAGGTCATGCCTCCCAGACCTCCCGATCTGGGTGGATTCGGTTGGTTTGTCCAGAGACTCCGCACAGACAGCCGCGTGCTGCGCGAAGCTGGTCTCGCGGGCGGTGATCGGGCCTCGCTCTGGATCATCCGATCCCCTTCTTTATCGGCGTCCTGGGTGTTGAGTCTTAGCCCCTTGATTTCCCGTAGCGGCGAGAGGGAGACCGGACAGCCCCCCAGCCAGGCCTCCATGCAGCTCCCCGGTGAGGATCCCTGCCAGAAGCTTTCCCGCCATCTGGTTCCTTCTGGAGCCAAGTTCTGCGTCTCATTTTTGAGGTTCTGGAGTCACGCAACCCTGAGAGCCCCAAGGAGAACCAGGTTTCTGTTAGAGCCAGGAAAGGCCCTGACAGGAAGGACCTGGGGGGTGGCAGGGCGGTCCTAACCCCGGTAGCTCTCCCAGCAGAAGGAAAGTTTGTGCAGGTGTCGGGGCCCAGAACCCTCTGCGCCTCAAGGGGAGCCGCAACTCTTCAGCGGCCACTGGGCAGGGAAGTCACGGCGCCCTGGCCGCCCCTCACCGCCCTCCATTCCGCTTAAATACAGCTGGGCTCCTGTGATAGGGCTCCGCTGCAGTGGTAGGTGTTTCCGCTAAGGCTGCACCCAAGTCCGACCGTCCCTCCCTCCCTTGGCCCTAGCTGTGTAGACACTAGGTCTACCAGGGTCCTTCCTCACTCTGGAATCTAAGCCACTGTAATTCTGTTTCTGTGTGTGTTTGTTCCCCCAGCCTGGCTACGGAGATGGATCAGGGCTGGCCTCCAGCTCTTGCCTCTCGCTTTTCTCGAAAGCCGACAGGCCTGGAGGTTGTGTCCAGAGTCAGGCACCTGCCGGGCTTCAGGGTTGGGTTGACTCAAACGTCTGGCCCGAGGAAAAGAATGCCCCGCTGGCCGGGGCTCTTTGAGAGCACTGAGCTGCGGAGCCGGAGCCCGGGAGGCATTCTCCCCACGGGCAATCAAGGAAGAAGCTAAAGCCGATTGTTCTGTTTTCTGGCAGCAGCATTGCCTGCCTTCTCCCTCTGGGGAAATTAGCTTGCTGGCTCAGACAGAGGGAAAATAAACAAGTCTAACCTGAAGTATGCATTAGAGTCGAGCTATTTTTGGAGGTTGCCAAGATGGAAAATGGCTGAAGGCTGACCAGTTCCCATCTGTCCTGAGCGAACTTCCGGCGGCTTCGGGGGATGATCGAGGGGCCCACGCACGTGCGGCCCTCGAGCTGGGATGGGCCGCGATCCGTGCATCTGCTCAAAAGAATTGGGGCTTTAACTGGCCCATTCCTCCTAGTGACCGGCTCTGAGCGGAGGGGAGAAGGGGTCGGGGTCAGGACGGGCCCATTGTTTTGGAATCAAGGGGCGGGGGGGGGGGCGTCCCCACCATGGCATTGATCGCACGTCCCCCCGACTGGCGGGGGTGGAGCCCTGGACCCGTTTTGGTCCTTCCGCATCAGGAGGGGGGAGACTTCGTTCATCCACCAGATTGGGTTTGCCGAATGCACGGATTACCTCTGCGGTGGGCTCAGTGTTTGTCTCCCTCTCCCCGCCCAGACACTGGAATGTGGAATGTCCCAGCCCTAAGGTGATGGTTGGGGGCGGTGTGCCTTTGGGGGTGATTAGGTCACAGGAGTGAGCCCTCTGGCGGGGAGGACTGACCCTCTGTTTCCCCTCTCCATGTGAGGACACAGTGGGAAGAGCCCTCCCCAGACCCCAGACGCCCCGGCCCCTTGATCTCAGACGTCAGCCTCCAGAGCCAGGAGAAATCCGCGTTTGTAGTCTGAGCCCCTGGAGCCTGGGCTGACCAAGGCTGCCTCGCTCTTCTCCAGGCCTCAGTAGAGCTCCTGGCACGTAGTGGGGTGCTCAGTGTATGTGTGTTGAGGAAGTGGGGTGAAGGCGGGGGGAGCAGGTACTGAACATTGCCGTGGGCTTGCCTCTGCACTACATGTGGTCTCACTTGCAGACCCATTTTACAGATTTGGAAAGAGAGAGGGGAGTGTGTTTTCTCACTGCCCGCCCCTCGCCCTCGTCACCAACTCTGCCTGTCCCCACCTCGGCACCTGTCACTCTCTGCGTGACAGCTCGCTCTCAGCCCACGTGTGGGCAGCCCACAGCCTCATGGAGTTAGAAGACGGCTGGGAGAGGGGAGGATGGGCACCCCTTCGATGGCACAGTTCGGTGGCATCGTCGGTGCTGGTCTGCGGAGCTGCCTCCGGGGTGCCAGTAGTGGGCGCTATCTGCGTGCTGTGACTTGGCTCCTTCTGTCCCATCTCCTCCCCACACCTGCCCTGACACACCCCTCAGGTGTTGACACACTCACCAGGGAGCCGACAGGCTCACCGGGAAGTTGACACACTCATGGGGGAGTCAGTGCACTCATGGGGGGGGCTGACACACTCGTGGGGGGCTGACACACTTACTAGGGAGGAGGAGCAGTGGAGTCGGAAGTGACCTTGAGCGTGAATCGAGACGGATCCACGCCGCGGTCTGCCCCCCAGAGCCGTGTGGCTGCTGTCAGCCCCTGCGCTCCCGGGGCCTCCCCGACAAGGAGCGGGTGAAAAGCCGCCAAAATGTCCCCTGACAGATGCCCAGATAAACAGAACGTAGTAGATGTGTACTTGGAATATTTGCCCGAAGGAGGCCAGTCCTCACACACGCTGTGACGTGCGTGGACCCTGAAAACACGGTGCCGTGCGAGGACACCGGACGGGAAAGGTCCCAGAGTGTGAGGTGCCGTTTCAGTGAAGTTCCCAGAGCAGCTGAATCCGTGGAGATGGAAAGCAGGCTGGTGATTTCCAGGGGTTGGGGCGGAAGGGGGTTGGGGGTCCTGCCTGATGGGCCTGGGGTTCCCTTTTGAGGTGCCAAAGCGTCTCAGAGCCAGAGAGAGGTGTCGCCCGTGCAGTATGGTGGATATACCAACCGCTCACGTTAAGGTGGCTCACGGTTCAGTGTCCGTAGGCGGACCCCCTGAGCAGGAAGCCTGTGACGGGCTCCCCCGGCCGAGCCACTCCCTGGCTGCACATTCGGGCCCCCTGGGAGCTTTCAGAACTCCGGCAGCGATTCTGAGTCCGTGGGTCGTTTTAAAAAGTTCTCCCCGAGATCCTAACTGGCGGCCAGGTTCAGGATCACCGAATGGCCTCCGGGGCCTTCAGAGTTGCTGTCGTAAAGATACTGGAGGCACTGGCTTGTTGGAGATGCAACTTTGGGGAGGGGGGTCGTGCAGGGGGAGAGGAGTGGCCGGGGCCTGGGACCACCGGTCCCCCAGCCCCCTGTGTGCACCCTCTTTCAGTCACAGGGGAGAGTCCCTCCCCGCGGCGCCTCACCCTCAGCAGACTTAATACCTGAGATCACGCGTACGGCGTCAGCCACTTAAAAATATTCAGGCGGAAATGGGTGCAGATTAATTCAAACATTTATACTGAGGACCTACTGTGTGCCAGGCCTTGTGCTAGGTGATGGAGGAGAGGAGGGGGGAGCCATGGAGAGGAATCAGAACTCAGCTCAGGAGCACCCCAATGAGTTGTGCAGGACGGAAACACGGTGCAAGAAAACGGTAACGTTCCTAACATTATTCTCCAGTGGTTAACCTGGCCGACGACCTGCTGCATGCCAGGCCCCCTGCTCCAAGTGATGGTTGATTTTGTGTGCCAACCCGACAGGCGAAGGGATGCCCACTTGGCTGGTAAAACGTGACTTCTGGGCATGTCTGTTAGGGTTTCTGGGAGAGATTGGTGTTTGCATGGTAGACGGAGTAAAGCAGATCGCCTTCACCCACGTGGGTGGCCTTGGCCAATCTGTTGAGGGCCCACGTAGAACAAAAAGGCGGACGAAGGCGGGTTTGCTGTCACTGCTTGAGCTCAGACGTCCGTCTTCTCCTGCCCTCACACACCAGCACGCCTGGTTCTCGGGCCTGGGGACCGGCCTGGGGTTTGCACCATCGGCTCCCCGGTGCCTCGGGCTGTCAGGTTTGGGCTGGAAAGATGCTTGTTGCTTCCCTGGGCTCCGGCTTGGAGGCCGCGGGTCGTGGGACTTCTCAGCCTCCTTAGCTGCATGAGCCAGTTCCTTATAATAAACTCTCTGTTTCTCTCTCTCTCTCTCTCTCTCTCTCTCCCTCTCCCTCTCCCTCTCCCTCTCCCTCTCCCTCTCCCTCTCCCTCTGTGGATCTTACTGGTTCTGCTTCTCCAGAGAACTCTAACCGACCAGGTTTTCCACGGCTGGGAAGTGGTTGTCGCAGAAGCTCAGCGGCTGAACACCGAGTTTTCCCTCCTGGGTTGCAGGGCTGAGTCCGACCTTGCTGCTTGGAGACCTAGGTGGCGCTCGGAGTTTGGGGGTGTGGGCGATGTGTTTCACACAAGGGTGCCCTTCTTCAGTCCCGTCCAAGTGTCACTGCTTGACGCTTTGCTGCCTGACGTAGCGGCCGTGGGCAGGTGGGAGGCAAGCCTTTGTGATTTTATTTTATTTATTAATTTTTAAAAATGTTTATTCATTATTTGAGACAGAGAGAAACAGCGTGAGTAGGGGAGGGGCAGAGAGAGAGGGAGACACAGACTCTGAAGCAGGCTCCAGGCTCTGAGCTGTCAGCACAGCGCCTGATGCAGGGCTTGAACCCACCAACCGTGAGATCACGACCTGAGCCGAAGCCAGATGCTCAATTGACTGAGCCCCCCCGGTGCCCTGCCTTTGTGATTTTAAAAGCAGTGTGGGGTGGTCAGAGGGAAGGCTTGCTGGATTCAGACTGCCTGAGTTTGCGTCTTGCATTATGACCTCCGACAAACATCTCTGAGCCTCAGTTTCTTCCCCTGTAAGTGCAAATAGGGAGAGGACCCCCTCTCACGTCGTCGTGGTGGAAGTTAGAAGAGAGGATTCACGTAGAAGCTTGGCACATTATAAGCCTTCAAATGTCAGTTCCCATTTGGGAGCTAAAAATGCCTTCGCATTACGGTCTGAATGCGTTCTAGCTTGGAAAATAGCTCTTACTTCCATTTACGTTGAGAACCACATTATGCGCCCTGAGCCTGGGTGTGGGTGGCCCTGGGAGGGGCCTGGTCATTAAGTGCCATGTGTGACGAGGGCCTGTCTGTTCTGAAGGCCACGGCAGGAGCCTGGGTGACCCAAAGAACCTCCCTTCTGCTCTATGCCAAGAGATTTGGGGACTTGGAGGTCAAAAGCGTGCAGTGCTTCTACCAATCTAATAGAAATTCTTTCCGCATCTTGAGCGCAGTGAAATTAGCCGGTGCTGATGTATTTCAGGAAATTCCTAGAATTCTCGGGTTATAGGAGAATATATTTGGACCGTTCTAACAATGCTTGAGTATTTTTTATCATAGTGCGCTAAAATAGCCATCTCTGTTTAAATGACCCAAGATGGCAATTGTACTATCTTTTAAATTAAGAGAGAAAAAAAAAAAGAATAGGTAATACACGTACATGGCATAAAATTTAAAAGGGTATGCAGCCCGGCAGTGCAGTCTCCCTGTTCACAGTCTGCCGATACTGGTGTCTGGTTTGTCCTTCTAGAGACCCTCTCTACATTCACGCTCTCTTCCTCTCCCTCCATGCCCTGCACCGGTGGTGGCTTAGAGTCGTCACCATTCTGTTCCTGAGCCCCCCTCCCCTCTCCCCTCCTGGCCAGTTTTAACACTGTGTGTCTCCGGGACTGTTCGATATTGTTACAAAAGTAGCATTCCATTTTAAGGATGTCTTGTATTTATAGTTTTTAGGTTATCTTCACTATTTCCCTATTACAAGCAGCACTGCACATAACCTTTGTATTTCACACAAGCCCATGTGTGATTGTAGGATAACTTTTCCCCAGCGGAATTTCTGGGTCACAGAATACATGCATTTCTTAATTTTAAAAGTTTGTGCCACCGTTAGGAGGGATGTAAATTGGTACAGCCACCATGGAGACCTGTGGAGGTTCCTCCAACAATTAAAAATAAAACTACCATATGATCTGGCAATTTAAAGGAAATGAAATCACTCTCTTAGAGAGATACCCCCATGCTCACGGCAGCATTATTCACAAGAGTCAAGACACGGACAAACTAAGTGTCCATCAGTGGATGAATGGGTAAAGAAAATGACACACACACACATACACACACGGTGGAATACGATTCAGCCAAAAAAAGAAAGAATTCCTGCCATTTGTGAGAACAAGGATGGATCTTGAGGGGATTATGTTAAGTGAAATAAGTCAGATGAAGATAAATACTATATCATCTCACTTATATAGGGAATCTAAAAACAAAAAAAGCCAGACATCAGAAACAGAGAGTAAAATAGTGGGTACCAGGGGTTGGGGTGGGGGATGTGGGGGGATGGTGGCACAAACCGAAAGTCCTAAGGTGAACATGTTGTGGGGACCCAGTTCATGGCACGGTGCCTGTGGAGAACGATACTGTATCATGTACTCGAAAGTTGCTAAAATCAAAATTTTAAAAAATTTTTAAATGTTTTTATTTTCTTTTTGAGACAGAGAGAGACAGTGTGAGTAGGGGAGGGTCAGAGAGAAAGGGGGACACAGAATCCGACGCAGGCTCCAGGCTCTGAGCTAGCTGTCAGCACAGCCCAACGTGGGGCTCGAACCCACGAACTGGGAGATCATGACCTGAGCTGAAGCCGGACACTCAACCGACTGAGCCTCCCGGGCGCCCCGAAAGTTGCTAAGATCTTAACAGTCTCATCACACACACACACACACACACACGCACACACACAGTGTAATAAGATAATGAATGTGTTGGCAAACCTCATTGTGGTGATCACTTCACAATATATATGTATATCAAGTAAGAAAACTTTAAGCCAAATTTCTCTTCATAGAGGCTTATCAGTTATCATGTGTTGGGAACTTCTAATTGGCCAAAATCAAAATGGCTGAAAGCACGATGTCATTGGCATTTGGGGGGAGTGGCAGTAATGGCTGTGTTTTCAGCCATTATGATTTTGGCCAATTAGTTCAAAACACGTGATTACAGTCTTAACTTACGTATATCTTATCATTCGTGTGGCTGAGCGTATTTTCAGATGTTTAAGGGCTACCCAGCTTTTATTTTTACATGAAGGACCCTTGGTTCATTTTCCTATAGAGCTGTTGGCCTTTTTTTGAATTGATTTACAGGATTTCTTTTTATTTAGGGAATGCCCTTTCCTTCTGGATTGCATGAAAATTTTCCCAGTTTTGTCGTGTCTTTTTAAACTGGGTGGTTTTTAAAGGCAGAAATGGCTCCTTTATTTGCTCAAATGTACCTTTCTTTCATATATGGGTTCTGAATTTTAGTGGTCCTTAATGTAATGTATTTTCTTCAAGATGTTATATAGTAAAAAGCACATCATGTTTTCTTGTAGTATTTTAATGGTTCTGTTGTCTTAGGTTTAAACCTTGGCTCCCACGGAATTGGTGTTGGTGCAAGGTGTGAGGTGAGGAACCACCTTTCTATCTTTCCAGCTACTTTCCGGGTGTTATGACTCACGGAATCGTCTGTCTCCTCCTGATGTGCGTGCGATTTACTCTTATATATCAACATCATGCATGCCTTTTGGGCCTGTTTCTGGATTGTTTCATCGGAAATTCTCCACCGTGGTCTTTGGAGATCTCTGATCTTTTTGTCCCAAGTGCTCCAAAATGTGAGAAAGGACGTTTCTGTGCATTTTTGCCTGGATTATGCTTTTGTGATGGCTTCAATCTGGGACTAAACTCGTGCTCAAGATGGTGGCTAGCCAGAGAGGGGCGGGTATGGAGCAGGAAATCCCTCCCCTTCTTTAGATACAACCATATTCTCTCAGAATTCAGAGGTTCCAAATTGCTGCATTGGAAAGGCAGAATGAAAAATAGGTTGACCTCCTCTCTTGTGGAGAACCAGCTAATGATAATAATGATGACATCGATGATTATAAAGCACCATCCCGGAGGTGCTGGGCAAGCTAAATATGTTATTTCATCGATTCCTCCCACAACTGGTAGGTGTGCATTTTTATCTGCACGTTACAGAGGAGAGAAGGCAAGTGGAGGGGGCATGGAGAGAATACGAATGAGAGGTAGGATTTGGATCCCGGGGTAACCGATTCCAAAGTGAGGCTCTTCTCCTTTCTGTGATGTGGAATCTCGGGCCCAGTATGGCCAATGAAACCAGCTTCCTCTACCTTTCCTTCCTTCCTTCATTCATTCCAGGATAGCTTTGGAGCCCTTGGTCCCTAATAACAGGAGTCAGAAAATCAGGGCAGGCAGCTGGCATCAGTGAACGAAGTTGCCCAGAGGGGACCAATAAGGGGCAGTGAGGACCGTGGCGAACAAGAGCACGTGTCCGGCCTGCCATTGGCTCCTGTCTCTCTGCCCAGACGGTTGTTGGTGTGGAGAAGGTAAGCCCAGTGTCACCGATCTTCAGACTCTTACAAGGAACCAGAAATCTAGGTTTTGCATGAAAGCTCTCAATTTTTAGACTCGTCGAACTATAAAAATCATCAATGTATCCTCTTTAAAACTGAATACTTAATTCTAAAAGTTTTCCTGTGGATAGTACATTGGACAACCATTTATTCAGTCACATGATTCCGCAATGGAAGGGAACAAGCCACGGATACACACAGAAGACACGAATGATTCTCAGAAACGCAGTGCTGAGCGGAAGGCGGGCACACAGAAGGGCGTGTGGGATACATCCATTTATTTGAAATTCTAGAACTAGCAAAATTCAGCAGTGATGTGGGCGAGGGTGCCTGGTGGCAGTGCTGTTCCGGATCTTCGTAGGGATTTGGGTTATGCTGATCCATGCTTTTGCCAAAGCTTAGTAAGCGTGTGCCTGGCACGTGTCCGTTTCACTGTATGTCAGTTGTACACCGAAACTCTGGAAACAAGTACTGAACTCTACTTGCTCATGCCCAAGTATACTGACGTCTGCAACTTACTTTGAAATGAACTAAGAATTGTACAGATTAACAGATGGATAGATGAATGGATGGAAGGGTAGATAAGGAGTCGTCAAATTGAGTAGAATGTTAACAAATCAATGTTGCATTTGAAAATTTCCATCATTGGACACCTGGGGGGCTCAGTCAGTTGAGCATTCAACTTCAGCTCAGGTCATGATCTCCCAGTTCATGGGTTCGAGCTCCATGTTGGGCTCTGTGCTGACATCTCAGAGCTTGGAGCCTGCTTCAGATTCTGTGTCTCCCTCCCCTGCCCGCACCCTGCCTCTCTTTCTCTCTCAAAAATAAACATTCTAGTTACACAGTGCAAATTCCCATCATCCATTGGTGGGGAAGATGAGCACAACAGACAGCACTCTGAGTAGGACAACGCACACCCCCACCTACTAGAACCATCTCTGGCTTCGGCACTGTGCCCTCACGCTTCCCCACCATCCCATGAGAACATGTCATCTGAGCAAGTTGGTTATCTGGGGGCTGGTCTCCTGTCCACCTTGCAGCAGGCTTGATGGATCTGGCACGGCTCAGTGAGTGAAGGTATGAGAAAATCCATCACCTGATGACATCATTAACTTTTCCGCACCGTGACCTGTCTGAGAGACAGGCGAGCCTGGCCACCTACTCATTAATCAACGGGAAAGAAGAGAACCGTTTTGGCGACACGGCTCCTTAGCTCCTTCTGCTCATCTGCCTTGCCTCCATCGGCATTCTTCCTCTGCGTGGCATTTGAATTAAGAGGGGACAGAGATTGGCCCAGGGCAGTCCCTTCGTTAGAGAACAGGGTTGAGGAAGAGTGTTTGCCGGCCGTGTGGCGGTTCCCAGCGCTGGTTGAGCAGATGTGATTTTCACAAACCAGTAGTGTTGCAGAACAAGTGGCCGTGTCCGTGTTGAATACCCACTGTGTGTCCTTGGCCATGGTCAGGATAACAGAGACTGTGACCAAGGAGTACCAGAGTCTGGGAGGCACTATCAGGATTGTGGGGAGAACATGCTGGGGAGGGTGATCTCTCCTAAGTACACTCTCTAAAAAGCGGCACCCTTTCAAGAATGCTTTTATTTATTTATAATTCTTTTAATGTTTATTTTTGAGAGGGGGGGAGGGGGGCAGGCAGGCAGACTGAAAGTGGGGGAGAGGCAGAGAGGGAGGAAGATGCAGAACCCTACGAAGGCTCCAGGCTCTGAGCTGTCAGCACAGAGCCTGACGCGGGGCTCGAACGCACGAACTGTGAAATCATGACCTGAGCCAAAGTCAGACGCTTAACCAACTGAGCCACCCAGGCACCCCAATTTCAAGAATTTTAAAAGACAATTTGTCATCGTAACAAGCAGATTAGAGGAGGCCACTGTCAGTCTTGTAAACACGTGATGCATCAGAGGTCAAACCTGTGGACATTTAGGTTGTGGTCAAACGGGAGCACCTATTTATGGGCTTTCCCCCTAAACTAGTTGAATTTTTCAGTGGAGTATTTGTTCCCTGTCTCTGAAGGAGCGCAATGCTTTCCTCTCTCAACGATGTCATGCTTTTGACTTGCTCTGGCCAATGAAATGGGAGCAGAAGTGATCAGAGTCAGGTCCTAAAGGAAGATGTCAGAGCCATGTTCTCTATTCCCCTGTTGCCAAAGTCAAGCCTCTGGCACCCTAGGACCTGGAGACAAGGCACGCAGCACAGCCCTGGCTGGCCCTGATGGACATGTGACACAAGTGGGAGAGAGATACTTGTTACTGTGAAGTCACTGAGCTTTTGGGGTCATTCGTTTCTCCGGCGCACCTAGCCTGTCCTAACTGATTCACTCTGAACCAGCAAAGGGGCTTGTGCCCCAGTCCCCTGGATGCGATCCTCTGGACACCAAGGCTTCCCTATAAAACTTCTGTCTCGTTTTTTTTTTTTTTTTGAAGAAAGTTAAGTTCTTTAAGTTCTTTTTTTAAAATGTTTATTTTTGAGAGAGAGAGAGAGAAAGAGAGATTGGGAGACACAGAATCCGAAGCAGGTTCCGGCCTTTGCGATGTCAGCACAGAGCCCAATTCCGGGCTCGAGCTCATGAACCGCGAGATCGTGACCTGAGCCGAAGTCAGATGCTGAACGGACTGAGGCATCCAGGTGCCCCGATCCAGTTTTGAAATAATGAAAACTGCACAGTACACACCACCTTGGGTAAAGATAAAGACAAGACAGCTTGGGTGCAGTGACGTGTCGGGAGGGGGGATGCTAAGCAAAGAGTCCGGGTGGGTTGGTGAGGACGGGACGGCTGTCGGAGACGGGGAGCGTGCGGAGCCCCGGACCTGCTCCTCATGGGCCGTGTGGCCTTGGCCCAGACCCTTGGCCTCTCCAGTCCTCTGTGCTCCTGGGTGGGGTTGACTGACCGGGGTCGTAGGGAAGAACTAGGTCAGTTGCTAGGCGAACCGTTGGGGTTCTTGTTGCTTTTTTTCCTCCTCTTCCTCCATCTCCTCCTCCTCCTTCTCTTAATTGGCCTGAACAACATGGAGGAAGGGTGGGAGACGGTAAGTAGAGCATGAACAAGACAGGAGGTGCCTGGAGCCCGGGAAGGGGCCTCGTGCCCAGAGCTCCTGGCGGACACAGCTGGGCGGCGGCTTTGCCGTGCACCAGCTGTCTTAACCCTGTAGGCAGCGCGGGCCGAGGGAAGCTGGGGAACGCAGCTCTCCTCCCTCGAAGTTTTATTTTAAATGCATAAAATAAATGAATTAGAATTACATGGGGAACCAAACGTATTGCTGTCAGGACATTGAAAAATACCAGGTTGTGGGGCTCCCGGGTGGCTCAGTCGGCTAAGCTTCCGGCCTTGGCTCAGGTCATGATCTCACGGTTTGTGAGTTTGAGCCCCATGTGAGGTGAGCTCAAGCCCTGCTCCAGGCTCTGCACTCTCTCTCCCTCTCTCTCTGCCGTTTGCTCACTGTGTTCTCTCTCTCTCTCTTTAAACTTTTTTTTTTAATGTTTTATTTATTTTTGATACAGAGAGAGACAGAGCACGAGAGGGGGAGGGTCAGAGAGAGGGAGACAGAGAATCCGAAGCAGGCTCCAGGCTCTGAGCTACCTGTCAGCACAGAGCCTGACGCGGGGCTCGAACCCACGAACGTGACATCTGACCTGAGCCGAAGCCGGAGGCTCAACCGACTGAGCCACCCAGGCGCCCCTCTCTCTCTCTTTAAAAAAAAAAACAAACAAAACCAGTTTGTGATAGAATGAATATACACACTTCCTTGTCTAGTGCATTAAATGACTAGATCCATTGGCGGATCTAGTAACTACTGATATTGCAGAGTTGTGCTGAGCACAGATAATAGTTTACAGCGTCTACTGCTATGAGGTGATGGGTGAATATCAGTGCTTCTCCTTGGTGCCAAGGTCACGGTAAAGTAAGTACCACCCTGCCCCGGTCAATTACGTTCAGTTGAAGGAAATGAAAACTTCCAGATAGAGGTCATTGAAAATCTTCTTCTAATTCAAGTTCCCATTCAAGTTCGTGCACTCCCAGACCCCTTGAGGGCCTGTGGACCCCAGGCTAAGGACCCCTGCACCAGCTGCCTTGCCTTTGCTCAAGGCATTCACAGCCCTTCTCTGAGCCTCACAGTCCCCACGTGTAGGATGGTGTTCTCTGTTCTTGGTGCTCTTTTTCTTAAATTTTTTCACTGCTTATTTTTGAGAGAGGGAGCATGAGTGGGGGAGGGGCGCACACACACACACACACACACACACACACACACACACAGAATCTGAAGCTGACTGCAGGCCTCTGAGCTGTCAGCACAGAGTCTGATGCGGGGCTTGAACCCACGAACCGTGAGATCATGACCTGAGTCGAAGCCAGATGCTTAACCGAGTGAGCCACCCAGGCGCCTCTCGGTGTTCTTGTTAAGCGTGGAATTTGTTTATCCTAAGGCGAGCCACCCTTGCAGGGTCTTGATTCCCTGGAGAGTGGGTTTCAGGGGATAGCACCAAGGCGAGGAAGAGCACAGCCATCCTGTTCTCCTCTCTCCCCAAGTCCCATGAAGGGACAAGCGCAAGGGAGAGACAGGAGAAATGAGAGCTTAATATAAAGCAACAGACCGAAAAACAAGAAAGGGTGACATCTGTAGGCTGGAATTATTTTTTTAAGTTTATTTAATTTGAGAGAGAGAGTGAGCGAGCTGGCGAGCAGGTGCACAGCGGAGGGTCGAAGAGTGAGGGAGACACACAGTCTCAAGCAGGCTTTATACCGGCAGTACAGAGCCCGACATGGGGCTCAAATTCACTATAGTTGTAGATGCTGTAAAATACTAGTTGTGCTCAGCACCACTCTGAAATATTGGTAATTATTAGATTTGCCAATAGGTCTAGTCATTTAAGGCCAAGGTAGCGTATGTATTCATTCTTCCAGCAAGAGTTGGATGCTTAACCAGACGACCGAGCCACCCAGGTGCCCCTCACAAACCAGAATTCTTGAGGAATTCCTGACACATCAAAACCAGATCGCATGGGGGCGCCTGGGTGGCTCAGCTGGTTAAGCATTCGGCTTCGGCTCAGGTCATGATCTCACGGTTCGTGGGTTCGAGCCCCGCATCAGGCTCTGTGCTGACAGCTAGCTCAGAGCCTGGAGCCTGTTTCGGATTCTGTGTCTCCCTCTCTCTCTGACCCTCCCCGGCTCACGCTGTCTTTCAAAAATAAATAAACAGGAAAAAAAAAACAACCAACCACATCGCATGGCCTTTGGAAATCACAGCCTAGAACGTATTTAAGACTGTGTAGCATTAGGGAGCACTTAATCTGTGCTAAGCTTTCTACTGGCATTGTCTATTTTAATCCTCATAATAATCCTATTTTGCTGGTTCTGGCATTGTCCCCAGTTTGTGGATGAAGAAACTGAGTCTCGGTGGGTTCAAGTGCTTTGCCCGAGATCACACAGCCAGGCAGCCTCAAAGCCCATAATCCTGTCTCCTGCGCTCTCCTGGTAGTTCACTGCTGCAGTAAAACAAAACAAAACAACTTAAGCTGCTCCATTCCATTGTTGGGGCACCGGGGTCCCCTCACCCTCTCTGGGTCAGCAGTGCAGGAAGGAGCCGCACGCCTCTTGTCGGGGGGCCGCCAGGGGAACCCACACCAACTCGTTTGGCCTTATCTGCACTTGAACACAGTCCTCTCACTGCTTCTCTTCCTCTCTCGTCTGAACACCATTTGCCCTAAAAATACTCTTTGACATTATGCACAAACATTGGGGAGACACTTACTTGGCCCTGACCTTTGTATGGTTCCTGCTAAAACAGATTCAGTGACACACGAGTGGAGCTGAATTATTTATAGGCCTGAGGGGAAATCAAAGTTGCTTTTATTCCTGTCAGAAGTGTTCTAGAAGGCCAAAGAGCACCATATTAGCTCTGGCCCCTCCCAGAGCGCGTCCAGCCAGACTCAAGGATGCTTGTTAAGCTTAGGGGTGGGCTCCACGGCTGGGTCTTTGGAAAGTCCCATCTGCCTGGGCTGTTTTGCCTTTTCTGTGTCTTGTCGGGGACAGAGGTCTGCACCCTTCTTGACAAGAAGCTACCAGGATGAGAGTGGAGGTGTAAGGACTGGGAGCTCAAAACACCCATGAGATTGGCCATTTGTGAATGGGTTGAGCAGGTCAGGTGACACCGATTGAGCCCCTACTTGAGGCTAGGTGCTGGAGAGGGAGAGAGAGATTGATTAACTCATTTGTCCAACGATTCAATAAATATTTATAGGGTGTCTTCCCTTGAGAGGCACTCTTTCCAGCACTTGGGAAGTTTGCAACCAGACTGACAAGGTTTGCACTTGTGAGTAAGACACTGTTCCTGTCCTCAGGGTGCTCAGCATAATGACTGCCTTCTCCTCCTCCTGCTCACCATCTTCATCACCACCATCTTCATCATCACCACCATCATCCCCATCACCACCATCACCATGACCACCACTTTCATCATCCCCATCATTATCACCACCACAGTCATCACCACCATCTTCATTACCACCACCGCTACCATCATCACCACCACCATCATCACCACCATCATTACCACCACGACCGTCATCACCATTATTGCCACCATTATCACCACCACCAGCATTCCCATCACCACTATTACCATTGTCATCATTACCATCATCACTATCATCACCACCATTTTCATTAGCACCACCATCATCATCACATTCATCTTCATCTTCATCATCACCATCATTGATTGTGTCTGACTACTTGTCAGACACTGTCCTATGTTCTTTACATCTGTCAGTTCAGCTGATCCCCATAAGCACTCAGTGCGATAGGAATTATTAGTGTCACATCCCCTTTTCATAGGAGTGTAAGGGCAGGGCCCGAGGAGCACGCTTTTTCCCTCTCCCTTCCCTGTTCCTCGATGCATTCAGCTCCAAGGGTGTTGCCCCAAAGCATCTCAACCTCAGCCTCAGGTGTCGGTCCCCTCAGCCCCCAGGGCTGCTAGATGTCATGTGAAGGTTATGATCTTCTACATGAGCTATATGTGGAAAGCTCTAACGAGAGCACAGAAGGCACTCAGTTCATTGTTTCCATCTGTTTGTTTCTCTCTTTTTTTTGTTTGTTTGTTTCTCTTATATGTGTAGGGTGGGGCAGAAATCTGGTCTGGTTTCAAATCGTTGGGGCCCTGTGTCCATTCGGGGACCCATAAACAGCTGGACCCTGGCATCACCCAGGTCCAACGTGTGCCTTTGAGCTACCCAGCCTGGATGATCATTCTGAGCTAATGGTCTCTGACACCAAGTTTGGGCTTTATTCCCTTTGGCCTTTTGGTGAGTACAGATCAGAACAGCGGGAGTTTCCTTCTGGGGAAGTGCACTGCCTTTGCAACCATTTAAATCTCCCAGCAGGCTTCACGGGGAGAGAAGGCAGCCAGCCCCAAGCTTTAGAGAAGTTTTACGCACTGATTTTAAGCATCAGTTCGTGAGAGATAAGGCGTGGAGGCTAATGGTGGGCCTCCGTTTTGTTGGAAGGGAGCCACATGAGGGGCTGGTGTCTTTCTCCCAAAGTAGGCGAGAGCCCATTGTTTTTGTGGGTGTGGGGCACCTGTTGGGAGGAAATGCCATCACGTCGCCTTTCTGGGGACCCAGATAGAAGCATAGTGGGCAGAAGGGATTCACCCAGGCTGGTGCTCCTTTGAGGCTGGCAGCGGGGAGAATCATGCCCACTTTGCACCAGTGTTTTGAGTGTAAGTAGCGGGTTCTGGAAGCACTGCTGCTGTCCATGCCTCTTACGGTTACTCATCTGCTTTTCCCAGAAGACTGGCGACAAAACCCTTCATGCTTTTTGGCATAGGGACCCCCTCACAACACTGCGGCCAGGTTCCAGTGGGAAGCGGAAGGAACTGTGTGTGTGTGTGTGTGTGTGCGTGTGTGTGTGTGTGTGTGTGTGTTGGGCGGTGGTGTGGCAATGCTAAAATAACATCAAGATACAGCCGCTAAGCTGTGGGCAAGAAGCACTTTCCTGTTCTTTACTGTGACCTCAGTGCCCAGCACAGTTTCTGATGTATTGTAGGTGTTCCATCCATATATATATTTTTTTTGAGAGAGAGAGAGAGAGAGAGAGAGAGAGAGAGGGAGAGAGGAAATCCCAAGCATGCTCCATGTTGTTGGTGCAGAGCCTGATGCGGGACTTGATCTCATGAACCTCGAGATGATGACCTGAGCTGAACTTAAGAGTTGGATGCTAAACCAACTAAGCCACCCTGGCGCCTCCCCGCAATATATATTTGGATGAACGATTAGAACAGAGCGATGGGAAAACAACATTGGCGAACGAGTATTTCCTGGACTCTAAGTACATTCTAGGAATTGTGCAAAGTGCTGAGTCCTTGGTAGCCCTACGTAGCATTGGTATCAGCCTCGCATGACAGATGTTGAAACGGAAGTTCCACCGGACGTGTCTGAGGTGTGCAGAGCTAGTGACAGGTCTGGGCTTGCACCCCCAGCTCGTCTGACTCCAGAGCTCTGCTCTCTTACTGCCGGGCTGTTTTGCATCTTATGACGCAGAATAGATAAACGCAAAAATAGGAAGGGGTAGGGTAGAGGCATGCAGCTGACGACGAAGGCAGCACTGTAGGTACTTTGGGGAAAGGAAAAGGTATGAAAGAAATGGCATCCCATTCAAAGCTTTCTGAGCGTTGGTTATTTGGTAAGGAAAACCCCTAGAGTTCTGTCCCAGTGTATATAAAATACACTTGGGGGTGGGCTGAGGAGGTACAGGCAAAATAAAACCCATCTAAAAGCCGTTCCCTGTGACTAGGGAGGTAAGAAGGAACCACAGGAAAGTGTAAGAGGGATTGTGTGTGACTTCCTTTATTTCATTGAAATTTAAAAAAATTTTTTTTAAATGTTTTATTTAGTTTTTTGATACAGAGAGAGACAGAACATGAGAGGGGGAGGGGCAGAGAGAGAAGGAGACACAGAACCGGAAGCAGGCTCCAGGCTCTGAGCTAGCTGTCCGCACAGAGCCTGACGCGGGGCTCGAACCCACGAACGTGAGATCTGACCTGAGCCGAAGTCGGAGGCTTAACCGACTGAGCCACCCAGGCGCCCCTCATTGAAATTTTTTAATAAGCACATACTATTTTGAAGCCAGGCGAGATCTAGGAATCCATCTCTTTGCTTCCTTTTCTTCCTGCTTTACTCTTTTCCTTTAGTGCCCTCACTCCCCCTTTCGCTCCACTCCTGAGTCCTTCTCCCCTCTTTTCCTTCCTGCCCTGTCTGAAAGGAAAAGGTGAGCTTTCAGTGTCCGGGAGCTGGGTCTGCGTATCAGTCAAGAGACAGAGGAGCAGGAGGAAGGAGGGAGAGGGGGGTGCTTTATGCTTTTCGCTGTAGCTTCATGACTACTGTTCGCCGCCCCGTTTATTCCAGCAGTGAAGGGCTCGCGCCTAAGGGTGGGGGCTCCTTGGTGATGAACGGCACAGATGCGTCTTCGGCACCGCAGGATTCGCCTGCCCCGTGTTGTTCCCCCCGCCGACTAGCGGACAGGGCTTCTGATGCCTCACCCCTCCAGTGCTTGCAGCCCTGGGGACCTCCCAGCCTTGGCTCTGAGAGTCACAGCCAACTCCCTCTTTTTCCGACACACATACGTTGTCCCATACCTGTTTGTAGCCTTCGCCTGTGGGAAGCCCCCCTCTTCTCCTCGAAGTTGGGCCTCTTGGATTTTTTTAAATGTTTATTTATTTTGAGAGAGAGAGAGAGAGAGAGAGAGAGAGCAAACAAGGGAGGGGCAGAGAGAGAGGGAGACACAGAATCTGAAGCAGGCTCCATGCTCTGAGCTGTCAGCACAGAGCCCAATGAGGGGTTTGAACCCACGAACTGTGAGATTATGACCTGAGCCGAAGTCTGATACTCAACTGACTGAGCCATCCAAGTGCCCCTCTTAGATTTTTTAAAAAGTGTATTTATGTGTGTGTGTGTGTGTGTATATATACAGTCTATATATAAATACACACTCTTTATATGTGTGTGTGTATATATGTATGTATATGGGGGGGTAGAGAGTGTGTGTGTGTGTGTGTGTGTGTTCACGCGCAAGGTGGGAAGGGACAAAGAAAGAGGGAGAGAGAGAATCCCAAGCAGGCTCCGTGATGTCAGTGCAGAGCCGGAAGTAGGGCTTGCTCTCAATGAACCGTGAGATCATGACCTAAGCCAAGATCAAGAGTCAGAGGCTTAGCTGACCGAGCCACCCAGATGCCCTGGGCCTCTTGGATTTGATCGGCCTGACCAGGGTGCATACGTGTTGGCTAAGGGAAGACACAACTCTGCTTCTCCCAGAATGCAGAATTGGCCCCCATCCTCCCAAGCAGGAAACGCTCCACGTCCAAGTGCCGTCACAGACGGGGGCCCAAGTGGGAACAGCGGAGGGACTGGAGGGGAAAGCGTGTGGCTGGCTGGGTTTCTGCACCAGCACCGGGCACAGGTGTTTACTGCATGTCCTCCCTTGAGTGTGCAGTCGACAAGCAAGGCCTGGACGGGCTCGTGGGTGTGACCGGGGGACAGGACCCAGGGCCTGCTCCCGCCGAGCACAGGGCCTGGCGGACCGGCTGTCTGGGCACCGGGTGCCCAGAGCAGCACTGGGCAGAGCGGGGCAGGGCATGAAGGGAGGTGCTTAGCCGGGTGGGCTGGAACCGGCTAGTGTGCTGAGTCAACTCCAAGACCTCTGCTCACCAAGGCCTCGGCCCTGGTCTTGGACTTGAACAGCGCTCACATGGTTTCTGACGGCTCAAGGCCGCATCCCAGGGATGGCTCCAGTCCGCCCAAAGTGCTGCCTGGGAAAAACTCCAGAAGAATCGACTGTGTGTCCAGCTAACACCGGAGGATAGCCCCCCCCCCCTCCGCTGCCGCCACCTCCGGCCTCCGTGGGGACCACAGGCTAACTTCCAGGAGCACACCCAGGTGGGTGTCCCACAGACCGACCCACCTCACCTCCTCCGGTACATGCCCGCGGCTCTGCCGCGCCAGTCACCTCTGCGCCAACGGGAGACGACTCTCTGTCCTCCTGGCTGTGGTTACCACACAAAATCTGTCCCCACCACTTTGCTGACGTCCGCCATGTTCTCTCTGACGCTGGGGAGCACGGTCAGGGAGGGGGTGCCGAGGGGGGAGGCCGAACTGGGGCCTGGGAGAGAGCATTCCGGGCGGACACTAGCTGGTGCACTTGACCCTTGACGGAGCCCGAGGATCGGAAGACCTCGAAAGACGGCGGAGGAGCGCGTCCGGGAAGGAAGAGGCGGTGCCCCGGCACGTCCGTGCAGCCCTGCACCTGCGCCTTGGCGGCAGTCCGCTTCCCCACGTTGTTGCGGGGGGTGTGGGGGCTGTTTCTCGCCAGAGGGGAACCAGGATCGGGGCCCGAGGCTCGTTTCTCCTCTGCTCTGTTTTCCCTCGGTCTCCGAGAGAGCGTGTCTTGACGTCTGGTTTCCTCTCCACATCTTGACTGGTGAAGACTGTACTGTCGTGGCTTCCTCGGGCCAGGTCTTCCGTCCGAATGTCCCACCCCGTCGTTTGCTCCCTTCTTGTGACCAGCTCTGTTGGAAGCTGGCGTCTCCACCCACGACGTCTCTGGCTTGCCTGAAACATGAGTCCATCCTCTCCTCTCTCCACCATGCCACCTGCCATGGAGGCCCTGCAGGTCCCTTTTGGCTTGTTTGCAGAAGGAGGGGGCCTTGACGCTATGGATTCCTGTCTCTTCTTGGAGAGTCCCCTGCCGTCAGGCTTCTCTGGACATGACCCCTCCCTTTTAAGAAATGTTTATTTTTGAGAAAGAAAGAGAGTGCATCTGCACACGCAAGCTGGGGAGAGACAGAGAGAGAGACCAGGACGGAGGATCCAGCCAGGCTCTGAGCTGTCAGCACAGAGCCCAACGCGGGGCTCGAACTCATGAACCACAGGGTCAGGACCTGAGCCAAAGTCGGATGGTCAACCTACTGAGCTGCCCAGGCGCCTCAGTCCTTGGATACCCTTTACTACCACCTTGACTGAGCTTCTGCTGAACTTCTTACTGATATTTTCAGACACATACATTCCTAATTAAAAATAAAAACCACGTTTATGAAGTATGAGCACATGGGATTGGTAAATCGGCCTTAGAATCTTTCTAGACGCACTGAAGCAGTTTGGGGACCAGAACACATGTTTACAAGGGGGTCCCTCGCCGTGAAGTGTGATGGTGGCCGCTTCGGGCAGGCGCTTAGCAATGACACAAACAGAGAAAGAGAGCTAAACTC